>NC_030820.1:22661114-22970333 GCF_001704415.2 Capra hircus | reverse complement strand
ACCATGTTATTGGAAAAACCCAGCCCCATAAAGCACCCAGCAGAGTGCCTGGCACGTGGCATCTGCTCAGCAAGGCTGATTTCCCCTGTAGAAATGGTCCTTCTGTTCTTTTCACATGTATCTGTCACCAGTGGTCTGAAGGGCACATTGAATATATATTCTCTCCTTATATATTTTTTCTTTCTTTCTTTCTTCTTATTCTTTTTCTTAAAAAAAGCTTTTTGAAAAGCATTCAAAAGATCTATGTTGCTGTTGTTGTTGTTGTTGAACTTCTGTGTCCCCAGAGCACCTAACTTGCTCTTGGAGAGCCCCGCCTGACGTGGAAACAGACCTGCTCAGTGCTGCGGGAGCCCCCACCCTCTGGCTCCACCACGGCCCCAACAGTGGATACATCGGCCTGCTCCAGGCTCTCTGCTCCCCACCAGTGCAACAAGCCCCAGCTTGTCAAGAGTCTTCATAACACTGAAAGGAGTGCTCAGACTTTTAAAAAATACCGCGCCCCCCACCCCCCACTCAGGTCCAACAGTCTTCAACATGGGCCTGCTGTAAGAACCCCATGCCTGATTAAAATGTCATGAGCCAAGGCATTTGGCTGGAACATCATCAGCAATCAAGGATAATATTTGTTCTGCCTGCTGATCAGGTGCTCTGAACTTCAAAAGTGGAAAACCAATTGATGATTGCTTCTTTCTTCTGTGATTGGGGATACTAAAAAATATTTGGTGATAAGAGGTTGGATGCCTCTGCTCTAGTCAATTTTATTTTACCGATTTTCATGAAAATTACACCAGAGGGAATAAAACAGGTTATACAAGAACATGAGAATATTATGAGTCTTTAAGGACAATGCCTGGTTTGCTTGAATCCCAAAAAGCTAGTATATTTTAGGCTGGAGGCCCCAGGGCACCCATACTTAGCTTCTTGGGGGGAGATGCACTGCTGCCCTCCGAGAGCAGCAAGCCCCAACCGAAGTCCTTTTTAGATATCTGACCAGCGAGATGGTGGAAGGCAGAAGCACTGGGATGAACATTCTCCCACTCTGTTCCACTGCCCACCAAACCCAGGTCCCTCCTGCCTCACTCTTGCCTGCCAGCTGACTTCTCTATGCCTGGCCAGTTATGCTCTCCTGCCCCAGAACCCTGTGGGGAACAGGTAGGGACCAGACTCCTCATCCCTCCCTAAACCATAGAGGAGGGCATAGGATAAGCTATTCTGACCACACTGGAAACTTCAGTTAAAAAAACTTTCTTTCCTTACAGATTCATATTTTTTCTATGATGACTCTGATCACATTGTTTGATGAGCCTTAGAATTAATACCATGGTCAAACCATGGAAGAGGTGAGTAGTCTGGAGGAACTATTTCACTGTTGGGGCAAGGTGATAGCTATTTTTAATTTTGTGCTCTTAGGCCTCATTATCACTCATTCTCCTAGTACTTTATTCTTTGGGTTGGTCATATTAATAATAAAGCATGTATAGGGAGCGATCTCTCCTAAAAGATGCATTCATTCATCTTTGAAAGCGTGTAGTATTTTAAGTGTCTACTTGGGAAAATGCTGAGGTGGCATTAATAGACAACAGTGTTTTAATCATGAATCTGATATATTTGTATCACAAAACCTGGTAATTTCAACAATAAAGCACTGTGATTATATGAAGCATTTTAAGAAACTGCTGAATATACTCATGAACCACATTAAGATTCAATTTCAGCTCTCGTTAGCAATACCAAATAACATTGAGTGCACTGGTTATTTTAAGTGTATTTGATGTAAAGTGATTTTGTATTGTCAGAAAGAATGTTGAGGAATGTTCTATGGTTGTTATCTCACATCCTGCCCTGGCTCCTGACCTGTATGTATCTAATCATGAAAGATTTATACAGCATTCTATTTTTATTATGTGTTACCTTGAATTACAGTAGATACTTGCTATATTTTGCTTCCCACCAACCTTTGACTTGTCTGATCAACATGAACCAGGGGCCATCTGGGATAAACACTGAGTACCAAGCTCAGGGCAGAGCTTGGGAGACCCGGGTGAGATCCCAAGAGCAGGCTCCAGAGGAAGCTGCACCACTTCCCAGTCCCTTCTCTCCCAAGGTTGCTGGTTCTGCAACTATAAAGGTCAGTGACCTTGCATCTAAGTCACAAATGTGAATTTATCATGCAATATGAGTTCAGTTCAGTTCAGTTGCTCAGTCGTGTCCAACTCTTTGCGACCCCATGAATCGCAGCACGCCAGGCCTCCCTGTCAATCACCAACTCCTGGAGTTCACTCAGACTCATGTCCATCAAGTCAGTGATGCCATCCAGCCATCTCACCCTCTGTCGTCCCCTTCTCCTCCTGCCCCCAATCCCTCCCAGCATCAGAGTCTTTTCCAATAAGTCAACTCTTCGCATCAGGTGGCCAAAGTACTGGAGTTTGAGCTTTAGCATCATTCCTTCCAAAGAAATCCCAGGGTTGATCTCCTTCAGAATGGACTGGTTGGATCTCCTTGCAGTCCAAGGGACTCTCAAGAGTCTTATCCAACACCACAGTTCAAAAGCATCAATTCTTTGGTGCTCAGCCTTCTTCACAGCCCAACTCTCACATCCATACATGACCACTGGAAAAACCATAGCCTTGACTAGACGGACCTTAGTCGGCAAAGTAACGTCTCTGCTTTTGAATATACTATCTAGGTTGGTCATAACTTTTCTTCCAAGGAGTAAGCGTCTTTTAATTTCATGGCTGCAATCACCATCTGCAGTGATTTTGGAGCCCCAAAATATAAAGTCTGACACTGTTTCCACTGTTTCCCCATCTATTTCCCATGAAGTGATGGGACTGGATGCCTTTCAAACCTAACTTTATTCCACTTTTGGCTGGATGATCAAGTACTAACTGCAAGTTTCCCTAGGACCTGAAGCAAGAAATCTGGCTATCTGAAAACAGCTACCACATGATCCTGCAGTCCCACTCCTGGGCACGTACCAGAGAAAATAAAAACTCAGAAGGATACATGCAGACTTTCCTGGTGGTACAATGGGTAGTAATCTGCCTCCCAATACAGGGGACATGGGTTTAACCCCTTGTCCGGGAAGATTCCACACGCCACTGTGTGCTGTGTGTTTAGTTGCTCAGTCGTGTCTGACCCTGCCACCCCATGGACCATAGCCCACCAGGCTCCTCAGTCCATTGGGATTCTCCAGGCAAGAATACTGGAGTGGGTTGCCATGTCCTCCTCCAGGCGATCTTCCCAACCCGGGAATCAAACCCAGGTCTCCCGCATTACAGGCGGATTCTTTACTGTCTGAGCCACCAAACCCATGCGCCACAACTACTAAAGGCCATGTGTCTAGAGCCTGAGAGCCACAACTACTGAATCCATGCTCCAGAACAAGAGAAGCTGGTGCATCGCAACTAGAGTATAGCCTCCCCACTCTCGCTACTACCTCCCCACCCCGCTCGCTGCAAGCAGAGAAAGCCAGGCACTGCAACAAAGATCCAGCAAAACAAAAAATAAAATAAATTAATTGTAATATATATATATGTATACATGTACCCCTACGTCCACAGCAGCACTATTCACAATAGCTAAGACACGGAAGCAACCTAAATGTCCCTCAACAGAGGCATAGATAAAGAAGATTTGGTGCATATACACAATGGAACATTACTCAGCTGTGAATGTGTGTGTGTGTGTGTGTGTGTGTGTGTGTTAGTCCCTCAGTTGTGTCCAACTCTTTGCGACTCCATAGACTGTAGCCCATAATGCTCCTCTGTCCATGGAATTCTTAAGGCAAGAATACTGGAGTGGGTTGCCATTCCCTTTTCCATGGGATCTGAGCCACCAGGGAAGCCCCATTCACCCATAAAAAGAATAAAAGAATGCCATTTGCAGCAACATGGGTGGAACTAGAGATTATCATACTAAGTGAAATAAGTCAGACAGAGAAAGAAAAGTATCATTTATCATTTATATACGGAATCTAAAAAAAATGATATGAATGAACTTATTTGCAAAACAGAAACGGACTCACGTAGAACACAAACTGAAGGTTACCAAAGGGGAAAGGTTGGGGGAGAAGGGATAAATTATAAGTTGGGATCAACATATACCCATTACTATATATAAAGTAGATAACCAACAAAGACCTACTATATAGCACAAGGAACTCTACTAAATAATCTATAATAACCTATATGGGGAAAGAATATGAAAAAGAATGGACAGATGCATATGTATAATTGAATCACTTTGCTGTACACCTGAAGCTAACACAAAATCAACTATACTCCAATTAAAAAAAAATCTGGCTATCTGTCACATTTAGGTTTGCTCATGCAATATATTTCAACACATACACATGTTTAGTACATACAACAATCACATCCTTCCTCAGAGCTTTCCTCTTCTTAAGTAGCTGGATGAACATGCAAAACATGAAGGCACAGGAGAAATTAGAACAGAAGGCAAGACCTTAAAAGATGAACATATAGCACAGAACATACTTACCAAGGAGGACTGGGGGATGCACTGACATGGGGAAGAGAGGAGCGCTTTCTGGGCAGGAGAACAGCACATGCAAAGGCCTGGAGGCAGGATGCATGAGAGGGCAGACTGGGATGATAGAAGCAGAGCAATGTGGGGGCGGAGGCCAGGCTGGGCCCGGTTGGAAACTGCCCTAAATTTCAGGGCTTTTCTGAAGGCCCTGAGCAACCACTGAAAGAAGAAGGTGGAAGTTGCTTCCAGAAATATATGTTATATATAGTTTGGGTTGTTTTTTAAAAAAAAAAAAAAACATAATTGCCATTGTCTATACTCTGTGTTATTGCTTGCTTTTTCACTTACCCATATATCATAAATATTTTCTTTGTTAAAAATAATTATTTATTTATTTACCTAGGTGACAACCCTGTGGCTCAGACAGACAGTAAAGAATCTATCTGTAATGGTAGAGACCTGGGTTTGACCTCTGGATTGGGAAGATCTCCTGAAGATGGGAATGGCAACCCACTCCAGTATTCTTGCCTGGAAAACCCCATGGATAGAGGAGCCTGGCGGGCTATAGTCCATGGGGTTGCAACGAGTTGGACACAACTGAGAGACTAACTACACTTTCATTTATTTACTTATGCAGCTGCTCCAGGTCTTAGTTGCGTGTGGGATCTTTTAGCTGTGGCATGTAGGATTTTTAGCTGAGGCATGCAGGATTTTTAGCTGAGGCATGCAAACTCCTAGCTGCAGTATGTGGAATCCAGTTCCCTGACCAGGGATCGAACACTGCCCTTCTCACCCCCACCATATTGGGAGCATGGAGTCTTGGCCACTGGACCATCAGGGAAGTCTCCATTAACACTTTCAATGTTCTTTATTATAGCCACTTTTCATTACAATTTTGTTATTCAATTGCTCAGTCATGTCCAACTCAGTGTGACCCCATGGACTGCAGGACGCCAGGCTTCCCTGTCCTTCATCTCCTGGAGTTTGCTCAAACCCATGTCCATTGAGTTGGTGATACCATCCATTCAGTTCATTTCAGTTCACTTCAGTTGCTCAGTCATGTCCGACTCTTTGTGACCCCATGAACCGCAGCACACCAGGCCTCCCTGTCCATCACCAACTCCTGGAGTTCACTCAAACTCATGTCCATTGAGTCGGTGATGCCATCCAGCCATCTCATCCTCTGTCATCCCCTTCTCCTCCTGCCCCTAATCCCTCCCAGCATCAGAGTCTTTTCCAGTGAGTCAACTCTTCACATGAGGTGCCCAAAGTACTAGAGTTTCAGCTTTAGCATCAGTCCTTCTAATGAACACCCAGGACTGATCTCCTTTAGAATGGACTGGTTGGATCTCCTTGCAGTCCAAGGGACTCTCAAGAGTCTTCTCCAACAACACAGTTCAAAAGCATCAATCCTTCGGCATTCAGCTTTCTTCACAGCCCAACTCTTACATCCATACATGATCATATGTATGTATGGAAAACCATAGCCTTGACTAGATGGACCTTTGTTGGCAAAGTAATGTCTCTGCTTTTTAATATGCTATCTAGGTTGGTCATAACTTTCCTTCCAAGCAGTAAGCATCTTTCAATTTCATGGCTGCAGTCACCATCTGCAGTGATTTTGGAGCCCAAAAAAATAAAGTCTGACACTGTTTCCACTGTTTCCCCATCTATTTGCCATGAAGTGATGGGACTGGATGCCATGATCTTCGTTTTCTGAATGTTGAGCTTTAAGCCAACTTTTCACTCTCCTCTTTCACTTTCATCAAGAGGCTTTTTAGTTCCTCTTCACTTTCTGCCATAAGGGTGGTGTCATCTGCATATCTGAGGTTATTGATATTTCTCCCGGCAATCTTGATTCCAGCTTGTGTTTCTTCCAACCCAGCATTTCTCATGATGTACTCTGCATATAAGTTAAATAAGCAGGGTGACAATATACAGCCTTGACATACTCCTTTTCCTATTTGGAACCAGTCTGTTGTTCCATGTCCAGTGCTAACTGTTGCTTCCTGACTTGCATACAGGTTTCTCAAGAGGCAGGTCAGGTGGTCTGGTATTCCCATCTCTTTCAGAATTTTCCACAGCTTATTGTGATCCACATAGTCAAAGGCTTTGGCATAGTCAATAAAGCAGAAACAGATGTTTTTCTGGAACTCTCTTGCTTTTTCCATGATCCAGCAGATGTTGGCAATTTGATCTCTGGTTCCTCTGCCTTTTCTAAAACCAGCTTGAACATCTGGAAGTTCATGGTTCACATATTGCTGAAGCCTGGCTTGGAGAATTTTGACCATTCCTTTACTAGCATTTGAGATGAGTGCAATTGTGTGGTAGTTTGAGCACTCTTTGGCATTGCCTTTCTTTGGGATTGGAATGAAAACTGACCTTTTCCAGTCCTGTGGCCACTGCTGAGTTTTCCAAATTTGCTGACATATTGAGTGCAGCACTTTCACAGCATCATCTCTCAGGATTTTAAATAGTTCAACTGGAATTCCATCACCTCCACTAGCTTTGTTCGTAATGATGCTTTCTAAGGCCCACTTGACTTCACATTCCAAGATGTCTGGCTCTAGATGAGTGATCACACCATCGTGATTATCTTGGTTGTGAAGATCTCTTTTGTACAGTTCTGTGTATTCTTGCCACCTCTTCTTAATATCTTCTGCTTCTGTTAGGTCCATACCATTTCTGTCCTTTATTGAGCCCATCTTTGCATGAAATGTTCCCTTGGTATCTCTAACTTTCTTGAAGCGATCTCTAGTCTTTCCCATTCTGTTGTTTTCCTCTATTTCTTTGCATTGATTGCTGAGGAAGGCTTTCTTATCTCTCCTTGCTATTCTTTGGAACTCTGCATTCAGATGCTTATATCTTTCCTTTTCTCCTTTGCTTTTCGCTTCTCTTCTTTTCACAGCTATTTACAGCCAGTCATTCCATTATTCCCCTTTAATTCAAATATTTACATTATTTTTAACCTTTTTAGAGTAGTGCTAAGTTTTGTACCTAAAATTTTTCCTCCTATTTAAAAGTAAATCTGTGTCAGGATGCATTCCTAGATGTCACACTGGCAATATGTGGCAATATTAGTTCCTTTGCTGCTATGACTCTTTGATGGGGGAAAATCATTATCTTCAAGTTTTAGTTTACATTCCTTTGATGGCTAGAAAAATGTAATAGGTCTCCATATTTATCAGCAAGTATTCTTAGGGCAATAGGTAAAGTCATAAAGTAATTTAGTGAACAGATAAAAAGAACATCAATTTACCCCAGTAAATCTATCAAATGTGCAAAGAAGCAAACAATTTTAGACTAAGCTAAAGTTATTTTATAAAACTATATTGTTATTTAAAAATCAATGTTTTCTAAAAGCTAAATGAATTATTTGGAAGAAAGGCATTAAGACAAGCTAATAAATTACATCTATAGACAAGTATAGATAGTGAAATCAAGTTATCTATATGGCTTAGATACCAGAGTAATCTGTTTATGTGGTTTAAGCACAAATCTATGCCTAAATCAGTGTTCAAGTATCTGAGAACTTGTCTATTTTACTAACAGAAACAGACTCAACTCTTTTTTATTGACCTCAAGGATTGTCTGAAATGATCTCATTGGAGGGGAGCTTTGTGTCAGCCTCCATGGGTTTTAAAACAGATGCTTCACTGTGCCACCCCACACAGGAAAGCTGTGTTTTCCAGCCCACTAGGACAAGTTCACAAATCAATTTACAACTGTGTTCATGAAAAGCTCAGAGCAAGAGAGCTGGCAGAGTCCACTTCAAAGCCCACATTCTAAGAGGAAATCTGTCCCCCTCCAGCTGCCCCAAGGATAGGACCTTACTCTTAAAAGATCTGTTTGAAATCTCTGCAAAATCGGACTGGTCCTCAGTGGAATAATCACCACCACTGAGCCTCAGATGGCGCAGATACCTGACTCCATCACGCAGCAAGCCATCAGCCAGGAAAGGTTCTGGTGCTGAGTAGAACCTCCCTCTTCCCAGGGCTTGTGTCCCAGAGTCAAGGTGACCCATCCGAGGCCAGCCCAAGAGGGCTAGCACTGGAAAGCCCCTGCAGACCAGCACAGGACTGGCCCCTGGCAGTCACACCTTGTAGAAATCAGAATGTAGCCTCTCACTGGTGGGGACTCTGTGCTGAGGCCACTGACTGAGTCATAGTCAGGGAAAGTCTTAGGAATCCACAAATTGCCATGGTACAAAGTACCCATTGGCCCTGATGTTATCCCCAGGCAAGGAGAAACGCATGCGGGCTCTTCTCTGTTGCCAGGCCATTCCTGCAGGTGTTATAGACCAGAAAATACACCTTCCTGCCATCAATGCCTATTTAATGCCCTTGTGAAAGTCAGCCATTTAAAACTGGTTTTAGAAAAGACCGTCAGAACTCTAGATGACACTCCAAACTGAAACACTGAGGATCATCACTCCTTTAAGCCCAGTCAGCATAAAACCACTGGAGATAAGGTTTAGCCTCTTAGCCATGGCAGTTTGTTCTTACCTTGGAAACCTTTGTCGTACTATTTTGGGCAACCTTGCATGCATCAGATTGAAGAACAGAGAGCATTTTGCTGAAAGCTTCCATGTGGAAAGCCAGTATGACTGGGCCCAGCCTCCCTGATTTAACGATGGTCTTAGGTTGAGTCAGAAGCAGGGCAGTGAGCAAAGGACCTGAGGAAGGATGAGAAATCTCTCTGTAGAACTTTCTGCCTCAGGAAAGAGGGGCTTTTCATTTGGAGGGGGTTACTGTTCTCTTAGAGGTTCCTGAAACTAGATACTATCCTGGTGAGGGAAGAGGACGGAGAACTGGGACAACACAAATAAAAGGATAATTAATCAGGTCGCTGCTTGGCTTCTCGCCATAGCTTCCTTGGCAACATGGATCCTTCAGCTGTCAGCAATCAGTCTACAGGCAACTTTCAATTATCAACGCTCTTGGAGGGGGCAGTGATGTGGATAATCCAAAACAGCAGATAATCCCTCCAAATCATTTAATTTATCTTTTGAATGATTTTCACATGTACACACATGCAAACACACATGATTCTTTCCTTCCTCATTATGTTCTGCTTAGGCCAAAAATCAAACTGATGTGCATTCCTGGGTGTACACCAATTGATAAGGAGGCTGACTGAAGGAAGCTAGTCCTCAGATTAAACACTTTCTGTGGATCATTCACTCATGGATAATCAAGTGTTTAATATATTGATTTCATTCATAGACTTATAGGACTGGAAGGAGGCAGGAAATTATTCAAGTCAAACCCTTTGCTTTGCAGATGAATAAACTAAGTCCTAAGGCACTTGCCTAAAACCTTTTGACTGGCTGATGCCCATGCGCTGTCATTATTTCATTCACAAGACTTGTTCTTCCACCGACTTTAACCAGTTGGTGCCCAGTGGGGAAAACCACAGGAACCAAGATACACTGTCTGTTCAAGAGCTTCCTGTGGGCTACATAGGAGGATGCTAAGGGACTGGAGGCCCAACCATGGCCACTCACTAGAACTGCCCAAAGAATATACATATATTTAATTCCTTGACCAATTAAATTAGAATCTGGAATTGGGGCTGGGCATAGCATGGGGGCGTTGCAGCTGAGACCCAGGCATGAGAGTTTAAAAAGGTCTTTAGGCGAATCCACTGTGCAGTCAAGGTTGAGAATCACTGCCCAGAGCCAGAATCCTGACCCCTTTCCCTACTAGCTACAGGCTGCTGCTGCTGCTAGGTCGCTTCAGTTGTGTCCGACTCTGTGCGACCCCAAAGACGGCAGCCCACCAGGCTCCTCTGTCCTTGGGATTCTCCAGGCAAGAACACTGGAGTGGATTGCCATTTCCTTCACCAATGCATGAAAGTGAAAAGTGGAAGTGAAGTCACTCAGTCATGTCCGACTCTTAATGACCCCATGGACTGCAGCCAACCAGGATCCTCCATCCATGGGTGCCGTTGCCTTCTCCTACAAATCCTCTCCAGTGGGATTTCCCTGATGATCCAGCAGTTAAGACTTCACATTCTCAATGCAGGGAATCCTGATGCAAATCCCAATGCATTTGATCCCTGGTCAGGGAACTAGATCCCACATGCTGCAACTATAGAACCCACACACCACAACGAAGACTGACGATTCTATGTGCTGCAACTAAGACATGGTGCAGCAAAATAAATAAATATTTTTTTCAAAAAAACTCTTTCCCTTTCTGTGCCCCATTTTTTCCCTCCAAAATGGAATGACAAGGATGATAGTTTAATAGTTGCCTTACTGAGTTGTTGGCAGGATTAAATGGTTTAATATACAGAAAACATCTAGAACAGTTCTGTTATGAACTAAACGTTTGCAGCTCCCCTAGAATTTATATGCTGGAGTTCTAACTTCTAATGTGATTATATTAGAAGGGGGGTATTATAAGAGAGTTTGCTTTCTCTCTGTCTCCTCCCCTACGTATGAGGATACAAGGAGAAGCCAGCCATCTGCACACTAGGAAGTGGCATCTCCCCAGATCTTGATATTGGACTTCTAAGACTCCAGAACTGTGAGAAATAAATGCTTGTTGCTTAAGCCACCCACACTATGGTCTTCTGTTACAGCAGCCCTAACTGACTGAAACATGTTTGCAGTACACACAAATCACTATATAAATGTTAGCTGTTACTGTTGTTCTCATTACTGCCACCACTACTACTGTTACTATTATATGAGGCCCTGAACAAGAAGGAACATGCTAGGGTACTTCTGAAAACACTGGGCTTTAAAAGATACTCCTGAAATGTTGGCTTGGGATCTTGAGATTAAGGGGGACTTCTTTACTCAACAAAATATCCAAGGAGAGGCATGTAAGTGCAACATCTGGGAAAAATAAATTAGCTTCTGAAAACACATTTGGCTTCAACTTGCAGGAAAGGAAGAGCATTTTGATGAGCTGGATTTGAGAGCTATCTCTGTTTTTGTTTTGTTTTAAATTACTGCAGCATTTGGTTGTTTTTCACTTAACACTATTATTGTGTCGATGTTAATCACATGCAACAGAATATTGTCAGAGTCTGAATTGAAAGCATTACTGAGGGAATTCCCTGGTGGTCCAGTGGCTAAGACTCTGCACTCCTAGTGTAGAAGGCTCAGGTTCGATCCCTGGTCAGGGAACTAGATCGCAGATGCTGCAAGTATGAGTTCTCATGCTGCAATTAAAGATCTCAGATGCCACAGCTAAGACCCAGTGCAGCCAAATAAGTAAATACAGGCATATTTTTAAAAATAATAATAAATAAATAAAGCATTACTGAATCTATACCACATTGTAGTCACAGCTTCCTTTGAGTCCCTGTGAGGTATATTACACTGAAATGAATGTCAAAATATGTATTTGCTTCCCTAGGCCCAGAGTGTCAGGGAGCACTTTTAATATCAGTGTACTGGGGATTTTCAGAAGTTTTATATTATAATTTCACTCTATGCAAGGAGTTTTTTGATTTCCTGTGTTTTATTTTGTCAGCAAACTGATGAGTTAGGAATTATCAGCTACTGACCTTCGGAAACTGGCTTATTTACTGCTCCATAATAAAGTGGCAGTCAGTTTTATTCTATGGAAGCAGATGATGTAAAAGCAGTTTCAAGCTAGATGAAATTCACATACTTCTCATTAAATGATTCCTATAAAAGTGCTAGCAAATGGGCTTCTTCCTAAATAGAAAACTATTATTTTACAGAACATTTTTCTAGTAACACATAAACCATGATGATATTTGTACATGATAAATGCTACAAGAGTTCAGAATTTAGTTCACTTCTTGTGAAGAAACAATGTCACAGTAAACCCACGATTTAAAAGACTTATTTTAGTAGAGAAGTTTCAAAGAATTCACTGCACATTTTTTTGGGGGGGGGTGTAAATCATACTGATATATTACCTACATACAGAAAAGTGGACCAATCATAAGTGCACAGCCTGATGAATTTTCACCAAGTGTATAAACCTGTGTAACGAGTAACTTTATCAAGAAGCAGAATGTGACCAGCACCCCAGAACCCTGCCCCTCATGCCCAGTACCCTCCCTCACACACCACATAACTATGATCCTGATTTATAAGGCCACAGACTAGTTTATCTTTAAAAAATGTTTTTGTATTTTATATAAACACCTTACTGTCTCAGAAGTGGGATCATAGAGAGTGGCTTCTCTTGCACCTGGCTTTTGTCTAACATGAGAGATTCACACATACAGTCGCACATGATTGTAGTTTGTTCCTGTCGTGGCTGTGTAGTATCCCCTTTTATAAATACACCACGATGTACTCAGCCATTCCACTAGAGACTGCCACTCTGTTTCCAGTTTGAGGCTACTATGAGCAGTGCTGCCATGAGGATTCTAGTACTTGTATACACCCTTCTATTGGGCTACACATCTAGGAATTGAACTGTCAGGCCTTAGAGTAGAGAGTATATGTGTGTTTAGCTTTACTAGGTACTTTCTGTTTTCCAAAGTGGTTGTACTAGTTTACACTCCCACCAGCAGAGTATGATCATTCCAGTTGTCCCACATCCTCACCAATCCTTGATATTATATGTGTGTGTGTGCACATGCTCAGTCGTTCAGTCACGTCCAGGTCTTTGGAACTCTTTGGACTGTAGTCTGCCAGGCTCCTTTGTCCATGCGATTCTTCAGGCAAGAACACTAGAGTGGGTGGCCATTTCCTCCTCCAGGGAATCTTCCCAACCCAGAGATTGAACCCACATCTGTGTCTCCTGCATTGCAGGCAGATTCTTTACTCTTTGAGCCATTGGGGAAGCCCATATACCTTTTTCATTTTAGCCATTCTCCCATTGGACGTTTATTGAAAAAAGTAAAGAACCTTATGAAATATGATATTGAGGAAAGCTAAGTGTGCCTTCATACCAGGCCGGTCTGTCCATCTGCAGTAGGGGTGAGAAAGGGGCTGCAGAGTATGACGGCAGACCCTGTCGCCACACATTCCATGGTGAAGGGAAAAAGAGAAGACAATGAAGGTGGCCCTAATTCTCACTTAGCATGCTCTGATCCCTGGAACAATCCACAGATATTTGCTGAGCTCCTCCCAGATTGCAGTCTCATAAGAACCCCAGAACCTGCCCTCAAAGAGCCCACGGTAACCTTGATGCTTTGGAAGCATGACTCTGGGCACAGCAAACAGGTCAGGGAGGAACTGAGGCAGGAAGTCCAGACACAGAGGAGCAGGTGCTAGAAACAGTGAGGCAAGTTTTCTAATAGCTTCATCTCCTCAGTTTGGTCCTTTCTTGAAAATGAAGACTCCAGCTCAGCTTACTTTTGAGCTTTGTACTCTGAACATTAAATACTGAGTTTCAGCTTAAGAGCTCCTAGGGGGTCTTGGACCAGGCCCCCATTTTTGGGTCTGTCAGTCACCTTCATAGTTTTCTCTACATCTTTCTAGGGCACAGCTCCCCAGGAACTTTGAAAGTGAAAGTTGCTCAGTCGTGTCCGACTCTTTGTGACCCCATGGACTATACAGTTCATTAAATTCTCCAGGCCAGAATACTGGAGTGGGTAGCCTTTCCCTCCTCCAGGGGATCTTCTCAACCCAGGGATCGAACTGAGGTCTTCAGGAACTCTAAATGCTTACAGACTTTTGCCACAAGAGCTCGTTAAACACAGATCCGCTTTCATGACACTGCTGGCCATCCTGCATCACACCTCTGAGAACAGTGCTTGGCTCTGGAGTTCAAAACTTCTAGCTGCAAAATCACAACTCCCTGAACCTTAGTCCCTTCATTTGGTTCTGTAAGGATTACATGAGATAACTTGGGTAAAATGTTTAGTATGGCCCCTGCTAGATAATGGCAAGCAACAAATGGTAGATAATATTATTAGCTACTATTTAACATCTCACTTGCTGTATTTATCCAAAGAGAGATAAAGAAAAAGAGATGGAGATTTATTGTAACTAACCGGCTCACGCAATTATAGAGGTTAAAATGTCTGAAGGTGTGCAGTCTGCAAGCTGGACAACCAGGAGAGACCATGGTATAGTTTCAGACTGAGTCCAAGTCCAAACACAGAAGACCAATGTCCCAACTCAAAGACAACCAAAGAGAGAGAAAGTTCTCTCCACTCCCTCCACCTTTGTGTTCTATTCAGCATTCAATGGAGGATGAGGCCCCCTCATACTGGAAAGGCCATCTGTTTACTCAGTCTACTAATTCAAATGCCAATCCCATCCAGAAACACCTTCACAGACATACCCAGAATGATCTTTAACCAAATATCTGGGCACCCCATGGCCAGTGAAGTTGACACATAAAATTAATCATCACACTTGTCAAAGCACAGGTCAGTTTGAGTCAAGCATCTCAACTCTGATGAGGCTGCACTGGTACCACAGATAAAGCCACATCAGGGAAATACTCCTCCTTGGCCAAGGCAACTCAGGCAGATACACCCATGGGTTGAGGACGGGAGTTCGAGGAGTGATCTATTGTATTTTTATCTCTGAAAATTCTGTCTTCCAGAACCATCAGGTGTATTGACTTGATCCCAGTGTTCTAGGAATATTCTTCCACAGTTTGTTAATTTGTCTACTTCTTCCAAACCAAGAATATAGAGTGAAGACCAACAGCATCAACCTTTCTGGTTGATTTGTCATTTTCCAAATTTAAACCTCAATTTTTCTCAACCTTGATCCTATTCTTTGACATCATTACTTTTCCCACTTCTTCTTTATATGGTTTAAGTCTCCAGATGTATTCTTAAACACTTTTCTTAAGTGGTTATTGTATAATCATGAAGTGAAATGTTAATTGCTCAGTCATGTCTGACTCTTTGCGACCCCATGGACTGCAGCCTGTCAGGCTCCTCTATCCAAGGGATTCACTGGGCAAGAATACTGGAGTGGATAGCCATGCCCTTCTCCAGGGGATCTTCCCAATCCAGGAATCGAACCCAGGTCTCCTGCATTGCAGGCAGATTCTTTACCATTTAAGCCACAGGGAAGTCCTATTGTATAATTCTACATACTCCCAAAGGTAAGCTTGGAATTTTCCAAGAAGCCCAACTTCTGGCCTAAGGTGGTTACAGCTGGATGTTGACACTTGGATGACTTGCTGAGATTATCTAACAAATATTTATTAATATGGGGATTCCCTGGTGGCTGAGTCAGTAAAGAATCTACCTGCAATGCAGGAGACCTGGTTTGAATTCCTGGGTTGGGAAGATCCCCTGGAGAAGGGCATGGCTACCCACTCCAGTAATCTTGCTTGGAGAATCCCTTGGATAGAAGAGCCTGGTGGACTGTAGTCCATGGGGTCACAAAGAGTCGGACACGACTGAGCAAATTTCACTTTTGTTTATTAATATTCACTTGGATTAAGGAACCATGAAGGCCCCAAAGACCTGAAAGACTGCTCTTGAGGGGCTCACAACCATGAGGAGAAAATAATTAAACAGGGCACAAGAGCAGAAGAGTAAAACCAGGGTAACTAACACTTGTCTTCCCCAACTGCTTACAGGCTGTGTGAACTTAGACAAGCCTTTTATCTTCTCTGAGCCTTACTTCCCCGATTTGCAAGGTGGAAACAGTAAAACTCTTCTTTATTGCACACTGGGAGGATTAAATGAAACAACATTGGAAAAGCAACCAAGCATGTTAGATGGCATAGCAGACACTCAATAAACATCCCAATCATAGAGTAATACTTGCACACACCTTAAAAATCTCAAGATATGTTTAAAACTGAGGAATATTTTCAATTAATTTAAAAATTGAACTTTCACACATATCATTGCCATGTTAACTAAACACACACTTAATGGCAATCATTAGTTCCAAGGATCAACTGACTAAGTGTTGGTAATTTGCAGGGTGAGAGTTATAGACCGGGCAGGAAAATAGCCTACCTTCACAGATTACTTTGAGCAAATCTGACCCCAAAAGTCCAAGTTTTGATATGCAATATTTAAGTTTCATAAGATATTTATCATATAAAAACACTGAAGACAATATTATGTTGAAGATACAGGTAATAGAATGTTCTAAGTAACCAATATTGTGCAAACTAATTCAATGAAGTTTTCTTTCTTTCAAAAACTGCCCATGTGAGTATTACCACACCTTGTTTATTCACACCGATAAGCACTCTTGGAAACTCATAGAACTTTGGACTTTGTGGAAGTGAACAAACTTTAAAATCTACTTATTGCTAATGCTGTTGGTAATTGTGCTTAGAAACTGTTTTTCCAAATTTGCTTTGCACCTGAGAACTGTCTGCAACTGGCAATAAATACTATCAATAAAATACTAAAGTTTAGTAGTTGTAGATTCAACTATCTGTTCAGTTGCTCAGTCATGTCAAACTCTTTGCAACCCCATGGACTGTAGCACGCCAGGCCTCCCTGTCCATCACCAACTCCTGGAGCTTGTTCATACTCATGTTCATCAAGTCGGTGATGACATACAACCATCTCATCCTCTGCCATTCCCTTCTCCTCCTGCCTTCAATCTTTCCCAGAATCGGGGTCTTTTCCAATGACTCAGTTCTTTGCATCAAGTGGCCAAAGTAGTGGAGTTTCAGCTTCAGTATCAGTCCTTCCAATGAATATTCAGGACTGATTTCCTTTAGGATGGACTGGTTGGATCTCTTTGCAGTCCAAGGGACTCTCAAGAGTCTTCTCCAACACCACAGTTCAAAAGCATCAATTCTTCAGCGTTCACCTTTCCTTATACTCCAACTCTCACATCCATACATGACTGCTAGAAAAACCATAGCTTTGACTAGACAGACCTTTGTCAGCAAAATGATATCTTTGCTTTTTAATAAGCTGTCTAGGTTGGTGATAGCTTTTCTTCCAAGGAGCATGAGCCTTTTAATTTCATGGCTGCAGTCACCATCTGCAGTGATTTTGGAGCCCCCCAAAATAAAATCTGTCACTGTTTCCATTGTTTCCCCATCTATTTGCCATGAAGTAATGGGACCAGATGCCATGATCTTCATTTTTGGAATGTTGAATTTTAAGCCAGCTTTTTCACTCTCCTCTTTTACCTTCATCAAGAGGCTCTTTAGTTCCTCTTTGCTTTCTGCTATAAGGATGGTATCATCTGCATATCTGAGGTTATTGATATTTCTCTCTGCAATCTTGATTCCAGCTTGTGCGTCATCCAGTCTGGCATTTCGCATAATGTACTCTGCATATACGTTAAATAAGCAAGGTGACAATATACAGCCTTGATGTACTCCTTTCCCAATTTAGAACCAGTCTGTTGTTCCATGTCCAGTTCTAACTGTTGCTTCTTGACCAGCATACAGATTTCTCAAGGGGCAGGTAAGGTGGTCTCATAGTCCCATCTCTTTCAGAATTTTCCACAGTTTGTTGTGATCCACACAGTCAAAGGCTTTAGTGTAGTCAATGAAACAGACTCGGGAGGCTCAGTGTGTGGCATAAGTCTTCTTGGAGAAGGTCACCATTAGCCCCACCTCAGAGCCACCAAGCAGACGACCCACAAGCTGGAGAATAATTATACCAAAGAAGTTCTCGCACTGTTGCAAAAGTTCTAGGGCCCACCACAGATTCCCCAACCTGGGGATCTGGCAGAGGGACTGAGAACCCCCAAGGAAGACCAGTGGGATTTGATTACAGAACTCTCAGAGGGAACAAACAAAACTTTGTGTGCACCAGGACCCAGGAGAAAGGAACAATGACCCCTTAAGCAACTGAGCCAGACTTGACTGGCGGAGGCATGGGTCGACAGTGGCCTGCTGCGCAGTCAAGAGTACTGAATACAACAGTCCTGGGAGCTGCAGCATGCTGGCATAAGTCCTTTTGGCCTTAGGCCAAACTACTGGCAGGAAACACTGCCCCACCCATCAACAGCAAATTGGATTAAAGATTACTGAGCATGGTCCCATCACTCCATGGGAAATAGATGGGGAAACAGTGGAAACAGTGTCAGACTTTATCTTTTTGGGCTCCAAAATCACTGCAGATGGTGACTGCAGCCATGAAATTAAAAGATGCTTACTCCTTGGAAGAAAAGTTATGGGCAACCTAGATAGCATATTCAAAAGCAGAGACATTACTTTGCCGACTAAGGTCCATCTAGTCAAGGCTATGGTTTTTCCAGTAGTCATGTATGGATGTGAGAGCTGGACTATGAAGAAGGCTGAGTGCCGAAGAATTGATGCTTTTGAACTGCGGTGTTGGAGAAGATTCTTGAGGGTCCCTTGGACTGCAAGGAGATCCAACCAGTCCATTCTGAAGGAGATCAACCCTGGGATTTCTTTGGAAGGAATGATGCTAAAGCTGAAGCTCCAGTACTCTGGCCACCTCATGCAAAGAGTTGACTCATTGGAGAAGACTTTGATGCTGGGAGGGATTGGGGGCAGGAGGAGAAGGGGACGACCGAGGATGAGATGGCTGGATGGCATCACTGACTCGATGGACATGAGTCTGAGTGAACTCCGGGAGTTGGTGATGGACAGGGAGGCCTGGCGTGCTGCAATTCATGGGGTCACAAAGAGTCAGACACAACTGAGGGACTGAACTGAACTAAACTGAACTGAGCATGGTCCCACCCATCAGAGCAAGACCCAGATTTCCCCACAGCCAGTCCCTCCCATCAGGAAGCTTCCACAAGCCTCTTATCCTAATCCATCAGAGGGCAGACAGAATGAAAACCACAGCACGGAAAGCTAAATAAACTGATCACATGTATCATAGCCTTATCTAACTCAATGAAACTATAAGCCATGACATGTAGCGCCACCCAAGATAGATGGTCATGCTGGAGAGTTCTGACAAAACATGGTCCACTGGAGAAGGGAATGCAAACCATTTCAGCATTCTTGCCTTGAGAACCCCGTGAACAGTATGAAAAGGCAAAAAGATTCAACTATCCATATGGAAAAAACAGATGTGTTCCTAAAAATTGACTAAGAAAGTGAATTTTTAAAGGGAATCCTCCTACACGGTTGGAATGTAAATTGGTACAGCCACTATGGAAAACAGTATGGAGGTTCCTCAGAAAACTAAAAATAGAATTACCAGATGATCTGGCAATCCTACTCCTGGGCGTATATTCAGACAAAACTATAATGCAAAAAGATACATGTAGCATTCTGTTCATAGCAGCACTATTCATAATAGCCAAGAAAAGGAAACAACCTAAACGTCCACCAGCAGGTGCATAGATAAAGAAGATGTGGTACATGTATGATGGAATACTACTCAGTCATAAAAAAGAATGGAACAATGCCATTTGCAGCAACACCTAGAGATTATCTAAGTGAAGAAATTCAGAAAGAGAGAGACAAACACCACACAATATCACTTATATGTGGAATCTAATATACCATACAAATGAACTTAGCTACAAAACAGACTCACAGACATTGAGACTTGTGGTTGCTAAGGACAAGGGGATGTGGAAGAGTGATAGACTGGGAGTTTGGGGATTAGTAGATGCAAACCATTATATATAGAATGGATAAACAAGGTCTTGTGTATAACATAGGGAACTATATTCATTATTCTGTGATAAACCATAATGAAAAAGAATATGAAAAAGATTGTATATATGTATATATATACATGTATATATATGTATATATGTGCATATGTATGCATGTATGTATATGTATATGTATATATGTATATTATGTGTATTGTGTATATACACATGTAAATATATATATTATGTATGTAAATCACTTTGCTGTATAGCAGAAAATTAACATAAGATTGTAAATCAACTATACTTGAATAAAATAAATTTTAGAAAAAAGAAAGTGAATTTCTAAATATAAGCTCCCTATTTTCTAATTGGCTTTACCTATTTTTTTTAATAAAGATGTTCCTTTGGAAAATATTCTAGCATAAACACGTAACAAAACATACATGCATACATTAAACAAAATTTTTTTCACATTGAGGTGAGGAGTAATCGTTTCAGTTCTGTTGTTTAAAATAGCTATTGTACAGACTTCCCTGGTGGTCCCATGGCTAAGACTCCACACTCCCAATGCAGGGGGCCCACGTTCAATCCCTACTCAGGGAACTAGATTCCATATGCTGCAACTAAAAGAACCTGCATGCCACAACAAAGATTGAAGATCCTGCATGCTGCAACTATGACCCCTTTGCAGCCAAACAAATATATTTTTTAAAATAATTATTGTACTGCGAAGTGTAAATACAAAACATTTAAGCTTTTAAAAGACTTTTTGTTGCTTTTAAACATTGCAGTAGCAATTTCAGATATACATAAAAATATCTAGAGGATGATTCTTTCTGTGCCCACCTATCACTCAGCCCCAACAACCGTCAACCCCATGGCCAAACCTACTTCATTTACACTGTCATCCACTTCCTCCCTCCCATATTATTTTGAAGCAAATTCCAGACATATACTTTCACTTATAAACATTTCAGGACTCATCTCTTAAAAATAATGATTGCTTTCTTTTCAAAGTAAACATAACACAATTATCACATCTAAAATGATTAACAATAAGGCCTTAAAGTCATCAAACGTTCTATGTTCAAATTTCCAAGGTCTCATACATGTCATAATCTAAAATTTTTTAAAAATCAAGATCCAAGTCAAGTCCATGCTTTGCAATTGTTTGACGGGTCTTCTAACTCTCTCTCAAATTACCAGTCCTCCTCCAATTCTTTTTCCCCCTTGCAATTTATTTTCCAAGAAACTAGGATGTTTGTCCTAATGAGTTTCCTCTCTCAGGATTCTGCTGATATTTCCTGGGGTGGCAGGAAAAGAAATTTTCCTCTCTATTTTCTGTAAATTAGTAGTTGGAAGCTTGATCCACATGTGTGATTTTTAAAAAGTTTTCTTTGGTTTTCCTCCTCTTTTATTCATTCAAGTTTACTGAATACCTACTATGTGTCTGTTAGTGATGATTGCTATGGAAACAAAGATGCCTCAGGAATTTAGATGAGTGAAGAAAACAGAATTCTGTATGCAAACAGAATTATAATCAATGTGTTCAGTGTTTAAAAAAAAAAAAATGTAAAAGAGCCGCTAAGGCAATGTCAGAAGGAAGCAACTGGCTTGCCCAAGGGAGGCTTCTTAAGGTGGTGACTTTTGAACTAGGTTTTGAAAGATGAGTAGGAGTTTTCCAGATGAGAACATAGAAATGAAGGGAAGGCAATTTCCAATCCAAGATAGCAGCACATCTGAAAGTAGAAAATTGTATAAGGAAATAAACACAGCTCAGAGATCTATCTGCTAAGGTAGGACTGCTGACAGCAGAGTTCCTGACCTGGATGCAAATACCTTGAACTACCTCTCCCCTATTTCTGCTCTAGGAAAATTAGTCTCTAGAGGAGTCTTTTACAGAATTGGTCATCGCAGCCAGGGAGAGCAGGACATGGAAAAGATTCCAAAAGCAGCAGAAGGAGAGAGCTCAGGAGATCTGAGCACTCATGGCAAAGCTTGGGCAGCACCCAGCTGGCCTGGCCTGTGCCTGGGACCTTTGACATGCTGAAACTGGCACAATATTTTACACATGTATTCAGAGGCAGCCTTTGGTGAGATGGTCAGGGAAGTACAGTTTATTCTGGTCCCTTCGGCACATTCCTCTCATCTCCTCTCATCTTGCTCCTATCTGCCCTGGCTCCCAATAAGGGCAGAATCTGATTCTGCAATATGAGAAGATGCCTGCAGGAGAAAAAGAACTGGAGGGAAATGTGGGGGAAGGAGTATGAAAGAAGCAGAAAGCTAGGGCAGCCCTCTAGGTACAGTGCTCCTGGTTTCTCCCAGGCTGCCCCTCTGAGACTGTGTCAATACCACTCTAATCACTAACAACATCCCCTCCACCCCCGACTGCTGGTCATGATCATTTACTCCTTTGATTCCTCTGCTACGAAGCCCCCATCTCTCCCTTCTCCAACTGGCAAACTCCTCCTCATCTTCAAGGCCAGCTCACTGGCCCTCATCCCTGGATGATCTGCCCTCAACACTGTGCTCTCACAGCACATGTACACATTTTGGCTCCTACTTCTTTCACTCTGTTATGACCACCTGTTGAAGTCCTCTGTTTCTCCATTTGACTTTTCCAAAATAGGACTGTGTTCTATTCACCTTTAAGCCTTAGGGCCGGGAGTGCTGGCACGGAACGATATTCAGTGAGCATTTACAATGTGACTACCTGAAAGGATTAACTAGAAAAGCTTGGTCAGCATCCTTTGTGTCACTCCACCTTTCCCCATCCACCACCACACCCCGGCCCAGTTATAAGAGGGCACTGTAGGTGGTGGTCTAGATATAATATCCTACATGGCTATTGTGGCAATGAGCCCTGAAACTAAGGCCCAATATCAGGTATGTCTTGACATCCAGGGAAAAATTGGGAGACCGCTAATGGCTAACCACAAGTTCCCTTCCCCACTCTGCTCCAAAAGACAAGGTCCCCCAGCCCAACAACCCTCATTAACTGGACCAGGTGCTAATCCCTAAACAGTAGATTTCAGTTCCCTGCCTCCCAGCCCTGAGAATTCAAATAAGCTAGTCACATCCTCTCATGGAAATCAGAGGGCACTTTGCCCTCTTGATACTACAAAAAAGCCTGCTCCCCACCCTATGCACAGCTCCATCCCCAGGTGCAACCTTTATGCGGCCCTGTGCGGTGTCCTTCTCCCCATGGCTATGAGTGTAGATGACCAATAAACTGCTGTCAATCTCATCTGCCCAGAGTCAGGGGTTGTGTGTCTGGCCATCCCCATAACTCTAGGGTGAAACTCTCTCTCACCAATGGCATTGAATAGGAGGCGATTAAAACAACCATTGATTCCAGAGGAATAGCTGTGATGGAGGGAAGTAGAAGCCAGGTTGGCAGGGATGTAGAAAACCCAGAAGTCTTGGTTCACCTTCCTCATGAGTTTCCTATCATGCTGGGTTCCTGAGCTCTTAAGGTAGTACTGATGATCTGTACACCGTTCCTGTGCTATAGAAAAAGTCCTTACCAAAGTGCGCATAGTAGTAGTAGTAGTGTTAGTCACTCAGTTGTCCAACTCTTTGTGACCTGGACTGTAGCCCACCAGGGTCCTCTGTCCATGGGATTCTCCAGGCAAGAGAATCCCATGCCCTCCACCAGGAGATCTTCCTGACCCAGGGACTGAACCCACAGGCAGGTTCTTTACCACTAACACTACCTAGGAAAAAATGTGTGTGGACCTGGGTAAAAGTTTATGAATAACACTACATGTTAGGTAATCCAGATATTTCAAAACATGGCAGCCATGGAGTGAAAGTATAACTTTTCAAAAGGTCTTTGGCTGGGAATGTCTGTCTGGCTTAGACCAAGCTAAGTTTTGTGACATTGCCGGGTTAGACTCCAAGAGAGCTCGGGGCTGATTTCCTTATATCCCATACTGCTCTGCCCTCTTTAACCCAAATTAACCCAAGGGGAATCCATTCAGGAGCAGAGCACTGCCCAGCTGGGGTAATCCAAACAAGAGTAGATTTCTTTGGCTTGAATTATTTCCATAAATGCATCACTTCCCACCTGGCATTAGTGTTAGGCCAGTAGAGTTATACTGCAACTGGCCTTCAAGTCAGTGAAATAACAGGCTCCTCCCAAACAGCAGCTTTGAGACAGAAACCACAAGTTCAAGATGCAAATTAGCATCCCCTCACTTAATAAGATGCTTACTATATAATAATTCTTACTATACAGTAATAGAAAAATGGGGAAATGACAACAACCTAAAACTAAAATGAAGAAAACTCCAAGCTTCAGGAATCTATCAGAGTGATGTTCTCTCTTTAAAAAGGCTTCCTTGCTGAATTACTCATGTTTAGTGCTATGGTAACTAATTTCAAAAGAGACTTAGTGTTAGCAAAAAGTTCAGATACCCTCCACAGTTCAAGTCTGTAATTCTCTAGGTAATTGCTCAAGATCAGCATGGTGTTGCTCTTTGATGTATCGGCCACAAATAATTTCAGCCCAAAGTGTTCTGTTGTCTCTTGCAGATAATTTTTAAAAGGTTCTTTGGCATCCAGAGAAGTTGGATACATCTGACAAATGTCTGAGACACTTTGGATGAGGTTTGAAATCATTTTTTTTCTGAGTAAGGATAGTATATTAAAGGTAGAGAATGAGCTGTACTCATTTTTTCAAATTCCCTACATATGTCCTAACATTTGCATGTTACTATGAGTGGAAACACTGTTTTTCACTATTTCAACTTATCTCACTCTATGGAGCACTTCATGAAAGCTAGCAATAACTCTTATGAGCCTGAAAGGTGGATTTATTAATTTGAGTAAAACCTAAGTGAATAATGTTGCTTCTCTAGTTCCACGGCCCTCTTTACTCTTTACCAGCACCCTTGTAGGAAACTCAGAGACAGCACTGTAGACAAAAGTGGCGTGGCATAGCTGCTCTTCTCTTATTTCTTTACACATGGTGTTCGAATCTATGTATAAATATTGCCCCATTCACCTTTATTACAGGTACTGACTTAACAGAGGAGTTATAGGAACTTGTCTACAGTCCCTCAGAACTAGAAAGAGAGCACAGAAATCTGAGCACTGGAGATCCCTGGAAAATTCTAGAATGCAAAGGGACACTGATAGCTCTCATAGTCCATCCTTCACTCCCAGACATGCTTACATCTAAGTGAGTCAGTGAAACCCAGGCTTGGGGCATCCTTTTCCCCAGTCTTCTCAGAGGAAGACTGTGGTTAGAAGCCTGGATTGCAATCCTGGTTGTATCACTAACAGAGTATCCTTTGGCAGAAAGGATACAGAAAGTTCCTCTTTCTGGGCCTCACTTTGTCTGTAAAGACACCGGACCAGATGATCTTCAAAGGTTAAGATGGTTCCACAGTTCCTCCTATATCCTACTTTTTTTTGGATATACCTCATAGTTATAATAAAATGCATACATTTTGACAAATGTCCCCTGTGTATACTGTTGTTCTAGTCACTAAGTCATGTCCGACTCTTTTGCGACCCCATGGACTGTAGCCCACCAGGCTCCTCTGTCCATGGAATTCGCCAGGCAAGAATACTGGAGTGGGATGCCATTTCCTTCTCCAGGATATCTTCCTTACCCAGGGCTCGAACCCATGTCTCCTACATTGGCAGGTGGGATTCTTTAACACTGAGCCACCTGGGAAGCCCATATACCACCACAATCAAGGTACAGAATATTTCTATTGTCCCCCAATGTTTGCTCATACCTTTTGGCAATGATATGCTTTTTTCCACCCCCTAGATAAGTTTACCTTTTCCAGAAATTCACACAAATAGAATCACACATAATATACTCTTTTGTATCTGGCTTCTTTCAAAAAGCAGAACCATATCCCCTTTGCAATGTGCCTGGACCATTCTTCCATCAAGAGTAAAATCTAGGGCTTACCTGGTGGTTCAGTGGTAAGGAATCCACCTGCCAATGCAGGAGACATGAGCTCAATCCTTGGTCTGGGAGGATCCCACATGCCACAGGGCAAGTAAGCCTGAGGGTCACAAGCCTCAGGCTGTGCTCTAGAGCCTACAAGCTACTGAAGCCCGAATGCCCTAGAGCCTGTGCTCTGCAACAAGAGAAGTCACCGCAATGAGAAGCCCGAGCACTGCAATCAGAGAGCAGCCCCTGCTTCCCATAACTAGAGAAACACCTAGCATAGCCAAAGATAAAGAAAATTATCTTTACAAAAAGAGTGAAATCTATTTTCCGATCCTTTGACTCCATGTTGGCCCTTGGACTTGCTTTGACAAGCAGAATACAGTGAAACTGATGGTACATAATCCCTTTTACTCCTTGGAAGACAGCCACCAACTAAAAATGCTAGACAACTGAATGATGTGTGACCACATGGAAAGAGAGCGAGGGAACACTTGGAGGGGAACAAAGGTGCCTCACCCAGCTGACAGCACCAAGGCCCGGAAGTACATGAGGTCACTTTGGGTCATCCAGCTGAGGCACCCCTGTCAAGACGACATGGAACAGAGAGGAGGCATCCTCAGTGAACCCTGCCTGAATTCCTAACCCAAAGAATCGTGAGAACATAAAACAGTCTTTGTTTAAGCCACAAAATTTGGAGGTGGCTTATAACACAGCAGTAGTTAACTGAAAAGGTGAGTCTTCTGCCTGTTTTCTTTTAAAGTCCAGTGGGATTTCTTTCAGGCCAAGACTATTAGCTAACTATATAAGTGTTTTACCTTAAATCTCTTCTACTCTCTTATTCCCTTCTTTCTTTTTTCTTTTTAACTGTGGTATATTTGGCATGCAACATTAGTTTCAAGTGTTAATTAAAATGATCCTATATTTGTATATATTGTAGAATGATTCTATATATTGTAGATTCTATATCTATATTCTATATATTATAGAATGATCACCACAGTAAGTCTAGTTGACATCCATCACCACACAGTTACAGAATTTTTTTCTTTTGATGAGAATTTCTAAGACTTACTCTTCAGCATCTAATAAATACACAATACAGTACTATTAACTATAATCACCATGCTGTACATTACATCCTCTGACAAGTTATTTTATAACTGGAAGTTAGTACCTTTGATCCCCTTAACCCATTTCTTATAAGTCCTATCCTTCACCTCTCGCAGCCATCAGTTTGTTCTCTCCATGAGCTTGGTGTTTGTTTCTTTGTTTTTTAAAAATTCCAAATTATAAGTGAAATCATGTGGTATTTGTCTAACTTATTTCACTTAATATATTGCCCTCAAGGTCCATCCATGTTGTGGTCTTACTCCCTTTTCAGACTGTTATTCCCTAAGGTGTCATAAATTGCATCTAACCACACATTAACCCTGTTACTTAGATGGACTTGAAAAATGTAGCACGTTTTTCTTAGATTTCACTTCTACAGGATTAAAAAAAAGTTCAAATTCTTTCCCTCTTCCCTTCAGATCCAGTGGTCTGGCATTTGAATTATAGCATATTCTACAGAAAAGGAGGCAGGGTTTGGGGGCCAACAGCTCTCACTTCAGACCTAATGAGCTGTATGGCTCTGGACAAGTTTGAAAGCTTCCTGCACCTGATTTTCTAAATATAAAGTAGAAAATCTCATGTGCTACTAGGGAAAAGATAAACTGCAAAAACATATGGAAAAGTTATTCAAGAGCAAAAGTACCTTTCATTTCCATAACTCTGACAGGTCTTCTTGCAATCTTATTTGTATGCCCTCCATGGGTCAAGTTCTCTGTCACAGGGCTCAACACGCACGATACATTCACCCATCACCTGGAAGACAAGATAAACACTATTTCTGCCTTAGAGCTTTTTATTGGGAGATGTGAGCAATATATGTGTATTATTTTACTTTGCTACTCTCCATAAATATTCTGCAGTGGGCTACTATGACCCGTTATGGTCAGGGAAAATCTAGTGAAGGGAACATTCTAACAGAAAGGTGAAAGCTGCAGTTTACATGAAGAGATGCACTGGCTTGTGGGATACTTAACCATAGGGCTTAAGACTTTTAAAAATCACCTTTAGCAGTAAAAGAATTATGGGAGTCCTATCTCCCTAAACACAAGTCTAAAACAAGAATCAAACAAGCCATAAAATAAAGGTTCAGTTCAGTCACTCAGTCCTGTCCAACTCTGCGACCCCAAGGACTGCAGCATGCCAGGCCTCCCTGTCCATCACCAACTCCCGGAGCCTACCCAAACTCATGTCCATTGAGTCGGTGATGACATCCAACCGCCTCATCCTCTGTCATGCCCTTCTCTTCCTGCCTTCAATCTTTCCCAGTATCAGGGTCTTTTCAAGTGAGTCAGCTCTTCGCATGAGGTGGCCAAAGTATTGGAGTTTCAGCTTCAACGTCAGTCCTTCTGATGAATATTCAGGACTGATTTCCTTTAGGATGGACTGGTTGGATCTCCTTGCAGTCCAAGGGACTCTCAAGAGTCTTCTTCAACACCACAGTTCAAAAGCATCAATTCTCTGGTGCTCAGCTTCCTTTATAGTCCAACTCTCACATCCATACATGACTACTGGAAAAATCATAGCCTTGACTAGATAGACCTTTGTTGGCAAAGGTAAGGAAGCTCAAAGTTTCTGATTTGCACCATGAGAGTTACTTAGAAGCTTTGTTTGAAATATGAATCTTTCTGGGTTCCCCCCAACCCCTCTCATTTTTTTCTTGGTGTCCATTTATCCGGGTGTCCTAGGACAGTGGCTCCCAAAGTGTAATCCTAAACCAGCAGCAGCACCATCCTCTGAGAACTTGTCAGAAATGCTAATTCTCTGGTCCCACCCCTAATTTACTGAATCAGAACCTCTGATTGCTAGAACCTAGCAATCTGTATTATAATAAGCCCTTTCAGGTGATTCTGAAGCCCTGAAGTTTGAGAATCACTGCCCTAAACAGATACTTGAGCTGCCCACTGCACTGTTTCTCAAACTACCTTTCATTAGAATCTCCTGAGAGCTTTACAAAAACACCAATGCTGGAACTCTAAATCCACAGATTCTAAGGTCAGGGGTAGGCCCATGAAACCAGTATTTTTTTAAAAGTCCCCCCGGGTGATTCTAATATGCCAACCGAGGTTGAGAATCACTAGCATGTTGGGAAATTCATCTCTAACCCCTAGGTTTGCAACTGGGGGTTGGGAGTAGGGCTGGAGGAGGGGAGGGGAGGGAGGACAGAGAGGCTGTCTGCTTCCTTGGTTCAGGCTGAAGGGAATTAGCAGGCATATAGGGATTATTCAGAAGAATGTGTAAGCAAGTTTGAAACATAACATATTTAAATGGGGAAAGGGGAGTGCTGTAGTTAAGCCATAATCTTCAGGGAACATTTGGGCCAGTGAGCAATTCTGGACTGAATGAAAGGGAAAAAATTTAGAGAAAAATGGTGAAAGACTAGGTAGTACAACTAAGAAAATTCCTTCTGCTACTGTGTTGTGCACTAGAATCTTCTTGTACATTTCTCTTCCAAATCTCTAAGCCAACATTCAGTTTATTCCTTTTTTAAAAATCTGGAAAAGGAACACCTCTACTTTAAAAAATTTAATATTGGTACAGTGGCACAGTGGTAAAGAATATGCCTGCCAATGCAAGAGGCAGGAGATACAGGCTTGATCCCTGGGTCAGGAAGATCTCCTAGAACAGCAACTCACTGAAGTATTCTTACCTGGAGAATCCCATGGACAGAGGAGCCCAGCAGGCTACAGTCCAAAGAGTCAGACATGACTGAGCACACATGCATCCTATTCTCCACATAATATTTCATTGTGTTTTCTTGTAAGATTGGTATCGTTAGGCAAAGTCTGGGTGAAGGAAACATTCTCATGGAAGGGTGAAAGCTGACTGAACAGTAATTATCTTCACTTATACAACAGCGAAATGAAGGAAACAGCAAAATCATTTTTAAACTTGCAAAAATTGTAGCCATAAACGCACATTTTAGAAATGGATTCTTTTTGGCAAAAAGCTATGTTTTTAAAAGGACTTGATTTTTAAAATGGATTTCATCATGTATTTTTGTATGTTCATATTTTGGATGAAGTGAGGGGCAGAACAAAGAAATGTTTTGAAAAAAGTGGTAAAGTAGATGGCAGATGAAAGGTGAAAATAAGAAAAAAAAAAGGTAGTGAAAAGATGAAAGGGTCTAGAAGTAGAACAATATAAAACAGGAGAGGATTTTTTTTTTCACTGCTTTATCTGCAACACCTAGAACAAGGAATAATGTCAATAAATACAGGATATTTGTTGAATGATCTTACATGATACCTCCAGTTCTGCATACCAGAATGAGATGATTACTGGTTCGCTGAATCTTAAACTTATTTTTTGTGAAGGACTTTTCAACCTTTGACAGGTATGATAAACTTTCCTGGCCAAAGTGTGGCTGTTTCCTAAACAAAAGTTTCAAAGAAACGGATGTTTTACAAGGATAATTCTTTAGAGAAGCTGGCTGTTCACTCTCAAAGCACCCCACTTTCACTTCCTTCAACATTAATCCATCATTTATGAATCAGCACCCCCTGGGGTCCTTTAGGAAAGGGCTTTCAGGTAGTAGAATTAAGCAAACTAATTTTCATGTGAAAACACTCCCTAGATGTGTCTCCAACATGATACATGATACAGAGGGTCCAGCACAGAAAAGTATTTCTGTGGCTCATTGGTGTCCGTCTTGTGTTCTGAATGTCCCAAAGACCCATGTCTTGCTCATCAGACAAGCCACCCAAACCCCCAGATGGGGCTGAGCATGTGTCTGAGGGGGCACACAGGACTATTGAAAAAGGGTTTCAATTTTCTTCAAAGATTTTTAGTGGGTTCACCTCAGAGAATTAATCCCTAGAGTGAAGTGGAGAGCACTCTAGACGTAAAGCTCATTCACTATTCTCCTTTGCAAAATGTGGAGTATCACTGTCTCTTGGCCATTCCTTACCGATCACTGCTCTGAACACTGCTCTGAAATAAAAAGAGCGGGTTTGAGATCAATTTCCCGGTGTCACATGGCTTTCGGTTTTGCGCTTCTCTCATGATTCCTTTAAAGAATTTGCCATGTGTTTTCCATTCAGTCAGTAAATATTTACGAAGCCCTCAGTACTTCACCAGGCACTGTGCTAGGCGCCAGGCAACCACAGTGAACAAATAACCTTTCCCTGCTCACTCAGGGTTAGATCAAGCGGGGGAAGAGAAGTCAAACAATAAATATATAAAATATGCAACATCTAGCAGGTGGTAAGAAATGCTACGAAGGGAAACAGGAGATCAGCAATGCTCTCAAAAAACACCCTCCTCCCCTCTTTTGTCACCGAGGCCGTCGTGTAACAAACCAACAGACGCTTTCGCAGCGGACTGGAAGCCCCTTTCTGAGGTTTGGCAGCCTCCACCTTCTCTGATCGGGCAGGTTCTCTGGATATCCACTAAGAAGTCATAGAATAATGGGGTCCCCAAAGAACCTTAAACCCCTTCCTCACGCCTACGTCTGAGGCATCAGCGTGGACTCAGCAAAACAAATCTCAGGGCTGAGTCTGTGTGAACCTCGCCCACCTCGACGGTTTTCCAATTCAACTCTTTCTGAGGGAGGAAAAGATGTGCTAAGGGTCCGAAGAGAACTCGGCCCCTCAAATTTCGGATTCGCTAAAGGAGATAGAGGGTAGTCCTCTACGACTCAGACGCCAAGACTCCAATTAGAATGAAAACGTCAGGAGATGAAAAGCAGATTTTCCCGGGTTTAAATGACAAGGAAAACATCGCCAGCGGAGCCCGCAGAGAGCGCCCCGGTGGCCATTCAGTAAGAGCCGCTTCGCCACAGCTCTTCTCCTGCAGACAAAGGCTCCTCGTCAGTCCCTCCGCAGCCGCGAAGCACCAAGTTCGGCAAAAGAAAAATAGAGCTGCTGCTTCCCTTCAGGCAGCCAGACAATAGCTGCGACCAGGCCGCGCCTAGCCGGAGGGCACAGCACAGGCATCTTTGTTTCCACCGGGTCCATCAAATCAGGCCTCCGCGGACTACCATAGAGAGGCGGCTGCGGAGGAGGTGAAAGCGACTTGGCCCCACTCTTCTGGCTGGTTCCTCTGCAGCGGCAACGCCGCCGCAGCCAATTGCACGCTCCCCTCACCGACGACTGGGATCCTCGGGCCCCGCGAGAAGTAGCGCCGTCCGCGCGGAGGGAAACGGCGCGCGGTGAAACGCCCGGCAACGTGACGCGTCCGCGGAAACGCGGCTCCTCCGCGCCCTTGCGCGCCGCCAGTCCGCGGCTCCGCCCCTACTCGTGGCCAGAGCAGGCAGCCCTGGAGGCCGGCGGCCCGGGTACGGTAGGATGGAGTCCCCTCCATGGCTCTGGCCTCGCGGGCGGCCCGGCAAGGCCTCCGTCCCGGGGCGTTTGTCTGGCCCGCGGCTGTACACGGCCAGACCCACTGTTCCCCTCTCCAGCCGCAGGTGCCGCAGATCGGGCTCCCGCCCGGGGCAAGCGTAATAATCTGCCTAGCCGGTGTCGGCCCCGCGCCTCCTTCCCAAGCTCCCCAGCCGGGCGCCCTTAGCCTCGGGTTACTCTGCTGTAAAGCAGGGTAGTTGTGAGGGTTCCCAACGGCGAAAGCAGGTAAAGTGCCCGACGTTTAGCACACAGAGGAAGTTCTCCAAAACAGCGAAGCGTAAAAATGCATCCAATTATCAATACGGGCAGCAACAAGGATGGATCTAAAAAAATAATAATAATTGCTTGGTACAGGTAAGGATAGGGGAGTAAACCCGAAAGACCTCAGTCTGTCCGATTGCGTTTATCTGAAATTCTAGAAGAAGCAAAACTGGTGTGGAAAGCCGTTGCCTGGAGAGAGATGAAAGAGGCGAGAGGATGGGAGGTAGGGGAGCAGGAGGGAACTTTGGGGGCGATGGTACGATTCCACGCCTTGATAGAACTGGATGTTACAGGATGTGTGCAGCTGCCAAAATCTAAGGCTTTGTAGTCTTCAAACCGGAGGGTTTTGTTATATTCAAATTGGGCTTCCCTGGTAGCTCAGCTGGTAAAGAATCCGCCTGCGATTCAGGAGACCCGCGTTCGATTTTGGGGTCGGGAAGATGTCCTGGAGGAGGGATAGGCTACCCACTCCAGTATTCTTGGGCTTCCCTAGTGGCTCAGACGGTAAAGAATCGGATTTAAATTACACCTCAAAAACTCTTGGGAGGGGAAGAGTTAAAGCAGTGGGTAAGCGTAGTGAGGAACATGAGACAGTTTGATGGAAAATAATTACATTTACACAATCTGAGCGCTATCTGTGCGATCTCTGAATTGAGTGGCTCCTCCTCCCCTATGAATCAGTGACACCAGCACTAGGAATAGCTCAGGTCCTAAAAGGATGCGCTGTGCCAGACCCAGCTTGTGCACCTCCCGGGTCTGCTCAGTTGCACCCCCTCTCTCATCTTAGCCTCTAGCTTAGTGCAGAGGAGCCCTGGCTCCTCCCACCAGCCCCAGACTCGGCGGAAAAAAATAGAGGTTCAGCCTATTCTTGTCTCTGGCAATTGCCTGGACCTGTGAGACAAACTTACAACAGAGGGCAGAGAGCAAGAAATAAGTACCTCTCCTGTTTTCTCCATAGGCAGCAGGTCCCAGTGTGGCTGTCTGGAAGCTGTACTTTCTCCTCAAGTTGTTTTCAGCTTAGTGAAGCATTGCTTTTCATTGCCTTTCCCCTCACCCTTGCTGCCCTGGGGTCTTACCTCCTAATAAAATCTTAGCACTTAAACTTGGCTTGAGGCTCTGCTTTCTAGATAATCCTTTAGCATCCTTTGGGCTTTCAGTCTGTACTTGACTGAACTTTTCACAGCCATAATAGCAAACAACATTAGGATTATTTTTGACACTGAGGTACTCTCCTGTTAGCCCTGAACTGCTTTACAAGGCAGTCGGTTGAAACCAATACTAAATACATAAATTTATGTATACTTGCTTCTGTGTTAGTAGAGATTAAAAAATTTTTTTTCCACTTACTAGTTCCTAGTGGTGTTTTCTCTCGAGTAAATTCCTAGAGCACAGGCACTTGTATGTTTTAAACAATTGAAAGCTTAAAAACTTGAGATGCAAAAGGAAAAAACTGCTTTTCAATCATTATCATAAAGCTGTCGGTTGGGAAGGGTGGTCTAATTATGTTTTTCAGTTCATTCATAAAACTATGTTCTCTCTTTCCTAAAACCTAATTATTAGGGAAGGATATGTTAAACCTATTTACAGCAACGTCTTCTGGTCCAGAATGCTGTGCAAGACAATTTTTTTCTTTGCACTGCTTTAAATATGGAAGACGTGAGGCCACTGGCTTTGTGGCCTCCTGTTAACTGTAGGTTTGTCAGCCCTTTCTCTTCCCTCCCACTTGGCTTGCTAACCATCTGTAACTTGAGCAACAGTAATTTGAGATGAGACTGGCCAGGGTCAAATGTTAAATAGGACATTTCCACTTTCTTGACCACAAAACCCTCCCTTTCCTGGCCACTTAAACACTGTTACATAATTCTATAAACACGTGGATCTGATGATGATCTACATATGATGGCAAAGGTCACACCTGCAAATCTACCTTTCTATCAGCAATTTTTTTTTTTTTTACTAAAGACATTTTTATTGTGTATAATCTGGTGTTTCATAGCATGTAAGAATTATTTTTAAAAACATGTTCTCTCATCTGTATCACTGATTTTTGCAGGGAAAACTTTGTCATCCTATCAAATGAACAATTTTTCATCTTTGCCTTTGAAAAATGTTTTATCTAGGGTTAATTTCAATCACAAGCAATCATGAAGCCAGGCTGTGTTCAAAATGTATTTAAATGCATTTTCACATAAAGAAAAAGCATTTTAAAATATCAATTTATAGACATGTGATATTAGAGGACATCCCATTAGGCAAATGTGAGACTTTCTCTTTAACTCCTAGTCCTTGATTCTTTCCAAATACATGAAGGCAGATAACATTCTAGAAAATGTATAGGTTTTATAGATTTTGGCCCTCTCAGAATAGGTCATAAGCTTGCTGCACTTGTCACTAAACATTTTTAGAATTCTTTAGAGTTCTATAAGACACTGAGTCACATTCTTTTAAACGACATCATCAGGAATAGCAAATCTTTCTCTTTTGAGAGTGTATTTAATTTTTAGAAATACCCCAGAGTCATTTGAAACCAGACCAAGTTTAGGAACATTGATTAGCAGGAGAACAATGAATGTGAAAGAATAAAAATAAGTGAAGTAATACTTAAAAAAAAATTAAACTCTGAGAAAAGAATTAAGGAAAGATTGAAGCAGAAATTAATAAATGAGAAAACAAACCACAATTATTGATCAATTCCAAAAGTAAATATTTGGAAAAACTAGGAAGTAGAGAAATATCTGGCAACTCTAATTAAATAAAGAAAATATAAGTAAAATTATAAAGGGGAACAGAGACAATAGATACAGAGAAGTTTGAGTTTTTTTAAAAAATTATCTGAGAATGCTATGTATATAGTTAACTATATTCCAATACTTTTTTTCAGAAAAAATATATGTCACCCAAATTTTATCAGTAAGTTAGAAAAAGTAAGTAGATCAAAACCAGAGAAGTCAAAAAAGGCTCATCTTAGAGATTTTATAAGCAAATTCTTGCAAATTTTGAAAGACATATAATTCCCTTTCTGAATATATAAATATATTAAAATGTAATTCATTTTATGAAGCAAATATAACTATAAAACCTATCAAGAGTACAAAAAGAATAGTCAAAAATATAAACTCACATAAGAAATCAAATGCCAGAGTTCCCCACAGAAACATCAGCAAGTTATTTTCAATGAAACAAGTAATTTTTAATAAGATCAGGAAGATTTTGTCCTAGAAATGCCAGAGTATTTTAATAATAGGAAAATATTTGAAATAACAAATCATACATTTAGGCCATATAAGACAAAACCTTATCTCAATAGATGATAAAAATCTAACACCTACACCTCATTAAAACAACTAAATTTTTAGAAATCTCTTAGTAAATATTAAACCAATAGCAAACATCATATCTTTAATAAGGTTTTATAAAAATAATGGGGCTTCTCAGGTGGCTCAGTGGTAAAGAACCCGCCTGCCAATGCAGGAAACGCAGGTTCAATCCCTGGGTTTGGAAGATCCCCTGGAGAAGGAAATGGCAACCAACTCCAGTATTCTTGCCATAAAAGCATATGACTAAGACTTCCCTGCCGGTCCAGTGGTTAAGCCTCCGAGCTTTAAATACAGGGGAAGCAAGTTGGCACCCCACTCCAGTACTCTTGCCTGGAAAATCCCATGGACGGGGGAGCCTGGTAGGCTGTAGTCCATGGGGTTGCAAACAGTTGGACACGACTGAGTGACTTCACTTTCACTTTTCACTTTCACGCATTGGAGAAGGAAATGGCAACCCACTCCAGTGTTCTTCCCTGGAGAATCCCATGGACGGGGGAGCCTGGTAGGCTGTAGTCCATGGGGTTGCAAACAGTTGGACACGACTGAGTGACTTCACTTTCACTTTTCACTTTCACGCATTGGAGAAGGAAATGGCAACCCACTCCAGTGTTCTTCCCTGGAGAATCCCAGGGACGGGGGAGCCTGGTAGGCTGTAGTCCATGGGGTTGCAAACAGTTGGACACGACTGAGTGACTTCACTTTCACTTTTCACTTTCACGCATTGGAGAAGGAAATGGCAACCCACTCCAGTGTTCTTCCCTGGAGAATCCCAGGGATTGGGAAGCCTGATTGGGCTGCCATCTCTGGGGTAGCACAGAGTCAAACATGACTGAAGTGACTTAGCAGCAGCAGCAGTAGGGAACTAAGATCCCACATGCTGTACAAGATAGCCAAAAAAAAAATGTTTTTTAAGTATGTGACTACTGCCTTTTGAAAAAAAATATTAATAGAATACAGATTATTCAGCACTTGATTTTTTCATTATATATGGTATCTTGGACATCCTCCCATATCAGCACATAGATGTGCAAAATTTTTTCATAGTTTATTATTTGAATATACATGAATTATAGAACAGTTTACATATATGAATGTACCATTATTTTTCATTCACCTATTGGGAAATATTTTCTAGTTTTCTGCAATTCTATACAGTTACATTAGCATCCTTGCATATCTTTGCCTATTGGTACTGGTATACTAGGATTAATGCCTAGCAATGTAATTGCTGGATCCATTTCTGAATAGATATTTTCAAATTAGCATCTAAAAAGTCTGGATTAATTTATAATCTTAAATATTTGCCAAAATATTGATAATTGTTGAAGCTAGGTAATGGGCAATGAGAGTTCTTTTTACTATTCAATCTTCTTTGGGGTGTTTTTTCAAATTTCCATATCCAGTAATATGACAGGAGAGGCATTCTCCTTAAAATCAGGTATAAAGATGCTCACTATCAACTCTATCCTTTAAAGTTATGCCGAAATAATTCTGACAAGAAACAAATAACAGGTAAAATATTAAAGGCAGAAGAAAATTTACCTTTATTTGCGGATGTTTTGCCTAGAAAACTCAAGAGACATGATTAAAAAGCTATTTAAAATGACTATTAAAAACCAGTAACCTTTCCAGATCCAGTAATAACCTGTTGGGAAATATATATTTTTAAAAGATTCTATTAACATATAAATATATTGGCAGCACCTGGAAGGGACTGACTGATGCAAAGAAAGAAAGAAACAAGCATGAAAGCAAAAGATGTAAATAGATTGAGAAATCTGATATGCTTCTAGGTAAATGTATCTATTCCTTTATTTGTGACTTTAACCAAATTCCAGTAAGATTGTTTTTTAATGAAAAAAAAATTGCTATTTGGAAGAAAAAACAGAATCAAAGCCAGAATACTTTTGAAAAGAAAGAATAATAATAGGAGATTCACTGTACCAGATGTTAATGCAAATTATAAAGCCAAAGTAATTACAGTGATTTTGAATGACTGAGAAAAGCTTGACAAATAGATGAATGTTTCAGAAAAAGTCCTGAAAGAAAATTTAATATGTCCATAAATGAAGCATCACCAATGAGGAGGACATAGAGTATTCAAAACTGGCCAATAATTTAGTCCATTAGATGCTCACTTCATACAATTTACTGAAATACATCCCAAGTGGATTAAAGAGGCAAACATGAAATATTAAAAGAAAATATAAATGAGTCCCTTAAATAAGGAATTTTGAGTGGGAAAAATGCAAAATAATGGAAGATACATAGATGTATCTGCATAAACATTTAGAACATCTGTATGTCAAAAATGAGAGGGACATTTTTGGATGAGATGGTTAGATAGTATCACTAAATGGACATGAATTTGAGGAAACTCTGAGAGACAGTGGAGGACAGAGGAGCCTGGTGTGCTGCAGCCCATGGGGTCCATGGGGTCACAAGGAGTCAGGCATGACTTAGTGACTGAACAACAAGAAGTCAAAATTAACAATAAATAAAAAGTTGAGAAGTAGAAAGATATTTGTCATAAATATAAAATGTAGAGTTAGTATTTGCACCACGGTTCTTAAAAGCCTTTTCAAAGAAAAAATCCCAATACCTTTGGGGCAAAAACAGCGTCCTTGTATTATGGGTTATGTCTTATGAATTCAGAGGAAACCACTTTGAAGAAGAGAGTTCATTTGGAAGAATCATTTGTCCCATTTTTAGAATGCAAGGTTTTGCTTTTGATATATTCTGATTTGTTTCCACCTTACTTCATGTGTACAAAGTGATGATATTTGAATTACATGATAACTTTTTTTCTAGTTCTTTTTCAAAAGCAAACCCTAGAATACTGTACTTCCCTGTCTCCTCCTACAGGGTTCACTTGACTTCTTTCATTGCAAATCCAGGGGTAGATATTCTTACTATCTCCATTTTCCAGGTTAGGAAAGATGTATCTCTGTGGCTTTAAGTACAAAAAGGCAGCAAACTGAAGTATCAACATAAACATGTCATTAGAGGAGAAGCTCTGCCCAGTGAACACAATTTGGAGAAAGAGAGGCCTGTCAATCCACAAAGGTGTGTGCTTAGCCAGGATTCTTACATCCTGCCCCATCTTTAGCTCACAGACCACACCCAAGGGATACAGCCCAGCTTTCAGCAGTACCTGAACAAGGACAGGTCCCAGAGGCCCCACTGAAGAGGGGAGGCTGGGAGGAAGTTCACAGATGTCTGCACTTGTGCTAACACCTGCTGGGGGCTCAAAACAGGGACTGTTTTGAGCATGTACTGACTTCATAATACGCATGAATTGTCTCATGTAACCATCAGCAAATAACCCCAGGACTTAGGTACTTTTATGATTTCCATTTTCCACTTAGGAAACTGAGGCACAGAAGAAGTAAGCAGCTTGTTGAAGCTCACACAGCAAGGGAGTGTTTGAAACTGTATCTCAGTCGGGCAGGTGGGGCTGGAGCCCAAGCCCCTCGGCCACAAGTAACCATGTATAAAGCCCTTGTATCCACAGAGCACATCTGACCCTCACAACATGGTAAGAAGGTCAGGAAAGAGTCTCCCTGATTTACACTAAGGCAGTGGGAAGCCAGAAATGGGTTACTGGAGTTAGTCATCTTTTCCTTTTTTTTTTTAATGATCTGAAAAAAACTGACAGCAGAGCATGGATGGACCTGTGATAAGGAATGACTGGAGGGAAAACAAGACTTACAAAGCTTGGATAAGAGAAAAAAAGTGCCCTGAACTTTAAATAGATGAAACACATGCTGCATGGAGGGGAAGGGAGCTGGGGAACAGGCAAGGGGATGTTACCCTGAGCACTGGAAGAATGGAAATTGTTCTAGCTCAGGAGCCATTGGGCCTGTAGTGATGCTGGATGATAAATGGTGAAAGAAATCATGCCCACAAGCATTCTCATCATGTTGAACTCGTTTACCTTCCTGAAATAGTAGCTCCTGGTCCATGTCACTATTTGTCCAAGAATCCTGTTATTAATTGATGTCTCTGTTTACTTACCTGACCTTTGTTTAGACAGCAAGGCTAGGAGTTATGTCCAAACAACCAACAAGAAGCTCCAAGCAAAAGAGGAGTTTCATGTAGTATTAAAATACAATCATGGTAATAAGGTTTATACAAATACTTTCAGAATTTGCTGTCATAGAACTAAAATTGTATTAATTAACCTCTGAACCTGTTGCTTGTTTTTCGATCACCGTAAAAATTCCCCAGTGTCGTGAATACAAGGGACCTCACAAGTCACCCATGTTCTGGTAAACTTATGTCTATAAAAATGATCCATGTTAAATGCACTGGAATTCTATTTTAAAGTAGGAAAATAAAGAATTATTTTGCTGTATGACTGTTGCCCACTCATTTATCTGATTTTGTTCAAGTCTCAAATGATAGGTATCAGAAAATATATATTCTATACTCATTTCAAAATTTTACTAAAATCAATGGGCATCATCAACTGCAAAGAGAATTCCTTTACCTCTGTAAATTATAGCATTGACCTCAAGTTGTATGTAATGTTATATCAGTATTGTAAGATTTATCATAAGAATATTGCCTAAGTATAAACATTTTCATCAATAAAGTTCTCTCTAAATCCTCTCTCAAAAGTGAGTAAATTTCATGTAGTAAGTCCTTCCTAGCTTCCCTTTTCTGCTCCAAACCCACATTCTTTCCTTCTATAATTCTTGGCCATCAAAATCCTTCAGTGACCTGTAGCCTCCAAACAGGTTTCCAGGATTTGATCTCAAATAGTGTAAAAAAAAAAAAAAAGGGGGGGGGATTGTTCAGACTGAAATATTTGGCTATGCCTCAGGGGAAAAAAATAAAAAGCATTCTTAATCCATGGTTCTGATTTTTTTTTTTTCCTGGTGCTGGCATGAATGAAATATAGGATGACTCATCCAGTGAGAATTTGAATGCTGGTAGAAAACTGGACATAAACTCCAGTTGAGTTGAAGGAGAAAGAGATCAGGGACCTGTGGGGAAAATGCAAGATGAGAATGAAAGGAGAGATTCTATGAATACAGGAAAACAAACATAGCCAGGTTTGAACTCTAATATTTAAAGCCTGCTAAAGGCCAGTGACAGATGACACCAGGATGAGAGAAGAGCTGAGGGTGAGAAGTTTCTCGGCTGACTGTTAAATAGATGTAGCTCACTGATGAGTGTGCCCATGTGGGATTTTAATTACTCAGACATCTGTTTAGTGAAGTGTATACTAAATAGTGATCAAATACAGAGATCAAATTATGTGGGGAGGAGAGTGGAGATGACATTCATGACTCAGAAAGGAGAGCGATCAGCCAGGAGAAAATCAATCCTGGCTTTACATCTCACCAACAGAGAAGCAATTATTTTAGATGTGGGGCTAGCTAGCTTCCTAGGTCATGAATTTAATTAAATAACCTTCAGAAAACAGAACAAACCACTGTATTTAACTGTCAGTAAGACATGCTACAAATTAATGATCCAAATTCCTCCTCTTCTCTCCTTACAGTTGTCAGTGACAAAACAAGGTAAAAGAAACTAATAGTTGATGTAACAACATGGATGGATTTGGAAAGGAATTATGCTACATGAACTAAGTCAGACAAAGACAAACACTGCATGATCTCACTTGTATGTGGAATATAAAAAATACAGAAATGAATATAATAAAACAGAAACAGACACAGATACCATGGTTACCAGTGGGAAGAGGAAAAGGCGAAAGGGCAAGTTAGGGGTAGGGAATTAAGAGGCACAAATTACTATGTATAAAAGGGTACATTAAACAGCACAGGGAATACAGCTAGTATTTTATAATAACTTTAAATGCAGTATAAATTATTGAATCACCGTGTTGTACACCTGAAGCTATTATAACATTGCAAATCAACTAAACAATTAAAAAAATAATTAAAAGCCAGTTTGATCCTAAAAAAAAGTCCAAAATGCCTTAACCAATGGGTAAATGCAATAGTTATAATTAAGATGGTCATTTAATCCTTTTAATCTCTGAAATAGAAGAGCTACAAATCTGTTTTTTCTACACAGTGACCTTTGTAGGAAAATAAAACATAGTATACACAAACCTCACCATTTGCTAGCACCTAACTTAATCAAAGTTAGATGACTGGAAAACACAACAAATCTTTCATACTTTCAAGGTCAGTTTCTAAATTTGACATCTTAGACTGGAGTTGGCCTTACCCAGGAATTTAAGGTCAGGGTTTATGAATCTAAGGAAAGGGTTGGAGATCTGAAAACACAACAGAAAAATCCTTCATTCTTTCAAGGTTAGTTTCTAAACTTGACATCTTGAATTGGAGATGGCCTTACCCAGGAACTTAAGGTCAGAGTTTATGTTAAGCAGGACCTCAAATCAAGTTTAGAAACAAGCAAATCTTTAATCCTGTATTTAAGGGGATAGTTTGAGAGGAAAGGTCAGAAAAACAGATCAACCTCCTGTTGTGTAAACATGAGGCTGCCATTTGTTTTACATACTGCATGAAATATGCCTGTTTGGTGTTCAGTGTCTTCTATCTATTTTAATCCCTGTGTCTGGGCAAATGTGCTTATATTAGAAAACTCCATGAGGGCAGGAAATTTAGCTTTTCTTTATCATAAATCATCTGATTTAACTCCACTTATCTAAGAGTGTGGGGCCTGGTGTGCCCAGTTGCTGGCCAAAAAGTATACTTATTGACTGACAGATTGTCCATAAATCACATATTGGTTTGTAAAGAATGGAATAGTTGACAAAATTGTTTTATGCATCAATGCAAGCTATCTTCATAAGCATCTCATGAGTCAGCTGAACAAGTATTATCAGTCTTACAAATTGACAGACATGACTAGAACCCAAATGTTAGTCTCCTTTCAGGTATCACTGATACGTATGCACCTATTTCTGCAACAGGTGACTGAATGAATAAAGTTCAATCAACAGTAAGATTCAACCACTCTGTTCCCGAAGTCCTAAAAATAAATTGCTGTTCATCTAAGTTAAATGAGATATCCTAAGGACAGGAAAATTTCAGATAAACTTCAGGGGGCAGGGAGAGGAAATAGTAAGACAGGGTTCGCTCAGGCCAGAGCATTGGAATTGACAAAATTCTAACCAGGGGTGAAAATAACAAAGAATAGAGGACAAATGCTATTTTTCTTCTAGTATAAATAGAAAAAAAATTTTTTAATCTCTTAATAGACTTTTCAAAGAATAAAGAAAGCTTCATTTTGCTTTAAGCCAAGAAACATTTCATAGCATACATTTTCCAAATTGCATATGATTACCTTGAAGCACCCATTCAAACTCCATTAAATGTTTTGTTTTCCTTAGTTTAAAACCATTTGGTAAGTATGTAATGATGTAAGAAGTGAAATTTTTCAAACATAAAATATAATAGCAAGAAATACATAATGAGAATTTCACCATTTCCATTACACTTGCTAGATTGATACAAGGCAAAAAGAAATGGGATTGTCTTGGGTATGATGAAATTTTAAAAGATACAAAGGTACATATTATTAGAAAATGATGACAGAGAGTAATCTAGAAAATATCAAAAATAAATGGATAGGTTTCTTTTGAGAGGGAAAAAAAGAGTCCAATTAGGAAACCTGAAGGCTAACCTGATTGGAAACTATGTCCAAGGGGCTCTCTGGTTATCACTTACTTCCTATTCAGGCCTCCAGGGTAGATCACTGTCAGGAATGTCCCTTTAAATGAAAAAAAAAAAAAAAGACACACATGCCAACTAACCAAGACTCCTGAATCCAATCATATATTCCCCAAGGTTAGAAACACCACTCAGGAAAAATAAAAAGGACAATCAGTTCAGTTCAGTCGCTCAGTCACAACCGACTCTGCAACTCCATGAATCACAGCATGCCAGGCCTCCTGTCCATCACCACCTTCCGGAGTTTACTCAAACTCATGTGCACTAAGTCGGTGATGCCATCCATCTCATCCTCTGTCGTCCCTTTCTCCTGCCCACAATCCCTCCCAGCATCAGGGTCTTTTCCAATGAGTCAACATCTCACATGAGGTGGCCAAAGTATTGGAGTTTCAGCCTCAGCATCAGTCCTTCCAGTGAACACCCAGGACTGATCTCCTTTAGGATGGATTGGTTGGATCTCCCTGCAGTCCAGGGGACTCTCAAGAGTCTTCTCCAACACCACAGTTCAAACGCATCAATTCTTCGGGCGCTCAGCTTTCTTTACAGTCCAACTCTCACATCCATACATGACTACAGGAAAAACCATAGCCTTGACTAGATGGACATTTGTTGGCAAAGTAATATCTCTGCTTTTTAATATGCTATCTAGGTTGGTCATAACTTTCCTTCCAAGCAGTAAGCGTCTTTTAATTTCATGGCTGCAGTCACCATCTGCAGTGATTTTGGAGCCCAAAAAATGAAGTCTGACACTGTTTCCACTGTTTCCCCATCTATTTGCCATGAAGTGATGGGACCAGATGCCATGATCTTAGTTTTCTGAATGTTGAGCTTTAAGCCAACTTTTCACTCCCCTCTTTTACTTTCATCAAGAGGCTTTTTAGTTCCTCTTCACTTTCTGCCATAAGGGTGGTGTCATCTGCATATCTGAGGTTATTATATTTCTCCTGGCAATCTTGATTCCAGCTTGTGCTTCTTCCAGCCCAGTGTTTAATACTAATGCTTTTTTAATTTAAAATTTTATCACAACTCTCTCTTAACTTCCTTTCAGCTCCATTTGTGAAAATGCATGTAAAGTCTGAGTCGAATGGTATCCTTTTCAAATTTTTCCTTAAATCCCTGAAAATCTGACTTTTGAAACTTGGGAATGTGAAACTAGGACAAGGGAATACTGAGGACCCACTTTACTTGCTTGCTTCAATCGCAGGCCTAGACTAAGAAGAAACCGTTCAATGAAAATGAGAGGGATGTCTGCAATAGTATAATGCTTAATATTGACTTCTACCCTGTCCTGTCCCAGGAAAGGTCAGGAACAGTTTAGGGAAGAATAAGACGAGAGGTAGAAAACTTAGGAGGAAGAGGAAACTTCCTAAATTTTTAGGAAAACCTGCTAGGTTACCCATAGAGTTCATGTGTTCAGATCATGCATTTGTGTAACCAGCATCAGCATCTTCAAATGCCTTGCACTTTGTCATCTGTGTTCTCTTGCAACTACTTCCCTTGGATATCTTTAGACTTTCCAAGACCAGTCTTCCTTGCCTGTGCCCATGAGGGACTGGCAAATTAATTAAGAGTTTCTGAACACTATCTTTCATCTATATCTAGTTAGAAGTGTGTGCATGTGTGGTCTTTAATGGAACAATAATAAATTTGTGAAGACCCTTTATTGTTTTTTTAAATTTGCCTTTCCAACAGATCCTATGCAAAGGATCATGACTAGTTCCTCATACATTCAAACCACTAGTTTTTTAAAGTGTTAACATAAATTTAGAAAATATTATCCAAAAGTATTTCACATTGACTAAATTAGTATGTATGTAGCTCAAATACTTAAAAAGAGCTTTAACAAATATCATTCACAAATACTCTGCTGTCAATTTGAGCATAAAAATGTAACTTTGTTTAGTTAGTAAGTGGTTGATAGCTGTCCACTCTCTGCAGAAGTGTTTCTGAATATCCAGGGGAATAATACCTGAAAAAGAAAATTTTCTATTAGATCTTTGTGAAAAGATTTAGCACAGTAGGCACAAAAGATTCAATGTAAGATGCTTATCTGAAATAATTCTTTGAATGAAATCTCTAATACACCAACCAATTATACTGCAGGAATGCTCTGTGTATGAGGTTAGAAATGATCAAGGAAGAGAATACCAGTTCATAAGACTGTACCAGAAACACAGCAAAACATTTAAGGAGTATCAGTGCAATGGCAAAGAAAGGGTATTTTCAAAGTAGCCAGAGTATTGGATCTTCAGCATCAGTCCTTCCAATGAATATTTAGATTGATTTCCTTATAGCTGACTGGTTTCATCTCCTTGCAGTCCAAGGGACTCTCAAGAGTCTTCTCCAACACCACAGTTCAAAAGCATCAATTCTTCAGTGCTCAGTTTTCTTTATGGTCCAACTCTCACATCCATACATGACTACTGGAAAACCATAGCTTTGACTAGATGGACCTTTGTCAGCAAAATGATGTCTCTGTTTTTTAATATGCTATCTAGGTTGGTCATAGCTTTTCTTCCAAGGAGCAAGCACCTTTTAATTACATGGCTGCAGTCATCATCTGCAGTGATTTTGGAGCCCAAGAAAATAAAGTCTGTCACTGTTTCCATTGTCTCCCCATCTATTTGCCATGAAGTGATGAGACCGGATGCCATGATCTTCATTTTTTGAATGTTGAGTTTTAAGCCAGCTTTATCACTCTCCTCTTTCACTTTCATCAAGAGGCTCTTTAGCTCCTCTTTGTCTTCTGCTATAAGGGTGGTGTCATCTGCATGTCTGAGGCTATTGATATTTCTCTCAGCAGTCTTGATTACAGCTTGTGCTTCATCCAGCCCAGCATTTCGCATGATGTACTCTGTATATAAGTTAATAAGCAGGGTGACAATGTACAGCCTTGATGTGCTCCTTTCCCAATTTGAAATCAGTCTGTTGTTCTATGTACAGCTCTAACTGTTGCTCCTTGACCTGCATACAGATTTCTCAGGAGGCACACGGATCACAGCCTTGTCTAACTCAATGAAACTATGTGCCATGCCATGTAGGGTCACCCAAGACAGACAGGTCATGGTGGAGAGTTCTCACAAAACGCAGTCTACTAGAGAAGGGAATGGCAAAGCACTTACTATTCTTGTCTTGAGAACCCCATGAACAGTATGAAAAGGCAAAAAGATATGACACTGAAAAAGATGAACTCCCCAGGTCAGTAGGTACCCAATATGCTACTGGAGAAGAGTGGTGAAATAACTCCAGAAAGAAGAAGAGATGGAGCCAAAGCAAAAACAACATCCAGTTGTGGATGTGACTGGTGGTGGAAGTAAAGTTCAATGCTGTAAGGAACAATACTGCATAGGAACTGGAAAGTTAGGTCCATGAATCAAGGTAAATTGGAAGTGGTCAAACAGGAGATGGCTGTTTTAGGAAACAGTGAACTAAAATGGACCAGAATGGGTGAATTTAATTCAGATGACCCTTATGTCTACTACTGCAGGCAAGAAACCCTTAGATGAAATGGAGTAGCCCTCATAGTCAACAGAAGAGTCCGAAATGCAGTACTTGAGTGCAGTCTCCAAAATGACAGATGATCTCTGTTCCTTTCCAAGGCAAACCATTCAATATCACAGTAATCCAAGTCTATGCTCCAGCCACTAATGCCAAGAAGCTGAAGTTGAAGAGTTCTATGATGACCTACAAGACCTTCTAGAACTAACACCAAAAAAGATGTCCTTTTCATCTTAGGAAACTGGAATACAAAAGTAAGTAGGTCAAGAAATACTTGGAGTAACAGGCAAGTTTGGCCTTGGAGTACAAAATGAAGCGGGGCAAAGGTTAATAGATGCTGGTCATATGAAACACCCTCTTCTGACAACACAAGAGATGACTCTACCCATGAACAACACCAGATGGTTAATTCCGAAATCAGATTGATTATATTCTTTGCAGCCAAAGATGAAGAAGCTCTATACAGTCAGCAAAAACAAGACCGGGAGCTGACTGTGGCTCAGATCATTAACTCATTGGCAAATTCAGACTTAAATTGAAGAAAGTAGGAAAAACCACTAGACCATTCACATATGACCTAAATCAAATCCCTTATGACTATACAGTGGAAGTGACAAATAGATACAAGGGATTAGATCTGATAGACAGAGTGCCTGAAGAACTATGTATAGAGGTTCGTGACATTGTACAGGAGGCGGTGATCAAAAGCATCCCCAAGAAAAAGAAATGCAAAAAGGCAAAATGGTTGTCTGAGGAGGGCTTACAAATAGCTGAGAAAAGAAGAGAAGCTAAAGGCAAAGGAGAAAAGGAAAGATATAACCATCTGAATGCAGACTTCCAAAGAATAGCAAGGAGAGACACAAAAACCTTCCTAAGTGATCAATGCAAAGAAATAGAGGGAAACAATAGAATGGGAAAGACTAGAGATCTCTTCAAAAAAACTAGAGATACCAAGGGAACATTTCATGCAAAGATGGGCCTAATAAAGGACAGAAACGGCATGGACCTAATAGAAGCAGAAGATAATTAAGAAGAGGTGGCAAGAATACACAAAAGAACTATACAAAAAAGATCTTAACGACCCAGATAACCACAATAGTGTGATCACTCACCTGGAGCCAGACATCCTAGAATGCGAAGTCAAATGAGGGCCTTAGGAAGCATCACTATGAACAAAGCTAGTGGAAGTGATGGAATTCCAGTTGAGCTATCTCAAATCCTAAAAGATGATGCTGTGAAAGTGTTGTACTCAATATGCCAGCAAATTTGGAAGACTCAGCAGTGGCCACAGGACTGGAAAAGGTCAGTTCTCATTCCAATCCCAAAGAAAGGAAATGCCAAAGAATGTTCAAACTACCACACAATTGCATTCATCTCACATGCCAGCAAAGTAATGCTCAAAATTCTCCAAGCCAGGCTTCAGTGGTACATCAACTGAGAACTTCCAGATGTTCAAGCTGGATTTAGAAAAGGCAGAGGGACCAGAGATCAAATTGCCAACATACACTGGATCATCAAAAAAGAGAATTCCAGAAAAGCATCTACTTCTGCTTTATTGACTACACCAAAGTCTTTGACTGTGTGGATCACAACAATAAATATATGACACAATAAATGGATAAAAAAACTAGCAAGTGTAATTTAAAATTTTCTAAAACACTTGGAATAATTAAACCTCCTAAGATGTTTTCTCCAGAGAAAACCTAACCTTCAAGACTTACTTTATCCTTTGTTAATTATCTTTATCTATCCTCAGGTGCTTGACTTAAAAACTCATAATTTATGTTACATTAATTTCTTCCACATTTTGTCAAGTTACTGTGGATAGAAGAGCTGTGTTTTCTCACTAGTGTGCTTACAAGCAGTCATGGATAAACATCTACATACATGCATACATAAAGAGCTACATTAAAGAATATTTCTCCACCAAAGACTTGTGTGAGTGCTCAGTCGCTCAGTTGTGGCCAACTCTTTGCAACCCCACAGACTTTAGCCTGCCAGGCTCCTCTGTCTGCTATACAGCAAAGTGACTCAGTTATATACATATAGATGTTCTTCTTTTTATATTCTTTTCCATTATGGTTTGTCAAAGGACATTGAATATACTTCCCTGTGTTATACAGTAGGACCTTGTTGTTTAAACATCCCATGTAATAGTTTATGTCTGTAAATTCTACCTCCCAGTCTTTCCCCACTCTTGGCAACCCAAGTCTGTACTCTATGAATGTGAGTTTATTTCTGTTTTATAGATAGGTTCATTTGTGACATATTTTAGATTCCACATATAAGTGATATCTTATAGTATTTGTCTTTCTGATTTACTTCTCTTATTATGATAATCTCTAGTTGCATCCATGTTGCTGCAAACAGCAATGTTTCATTCTTTTTTATGGCTGAGTAGAAAAACATCTACTTCTGCTTTATTGATTACACCAAAGCCTTTGACTGTGTGGATCACAACAAACTGTGGAAAATTCTTCAACAGATGGGAATACCAAACCACCTTACTTGCCTCCTGAGAAATCTGTATGCAAGTCAAGGAGCAACAGTTACAACCAGACATAGAACAATGGACTGGTTCCAAATTGGGAAAGGAGTACCTCAAGGCTGTATATTGTCACCCTGCTTATTTAACTTATATGCAGAGTACATCATGTGAAATGCTAGGTTGGATGAAGCACAAGCTGTAATCAAGACTGCTGAGAGAAATATCAATAGTCTCAGACATGCAGATGACACCACCCTTATAGCAGAAGGCAAAGAGGAACTAAAGAGCCTCTTGATGAAAGTGAAAGAGGAGAGTGATAAAGCTGGCTTAAAACTCAACATTCAAAATATGAAGATCATGGCATCCAGTCCCATCACTTCATGGCAAATAGATGGGGAGACAATGGAAACAGTGACAGACTTTATTTTCTTGGGCTCCAAAATCACTGCAGCTGGTGACTGCAGGCATGAAATTAAAAAGGTGCTTGCTCCTTGGAAGAAAAGCTATAAATACCAACCTAGACAGCATATTAAAAAGCAGAGACATCACTTTGCTGACAAAGGTCCATCTAGTCAAAGCTATGGTTTTCCAGTAGTCATGTATGGATGTGAGAGTTGGACCATAAAGAAAACTGAATGCTGAAGAATTGATGCTTTTGAACTGTGGTGTTGGAGAAGACTCTTGAGAGTCCCTTGGACTGCAAGGAGATAAAACCAGTCAATCCTAAGGAAATCAATCCTGAATATTTATTAGAAGGACTGATGCTGAAGCTGAAACTCCAGTACTTTGGCCACCTGATGCAAAGAACTGACTCACTGGAAAAGACCCTGATGCTGGGAAAGATCGAAGAAAGGAGGAGAAGGGGACAACGGAGGATGGTTGGATGGCATCACCAACTCGATGGACATGAGTTTGAGCAAGCTCCAGATATTGGTGAGGACAGGGAATCCTGGCATCCTGCAGTCCATGGGGTTGCAAAGAGTAGGACATGACTGAGTAACTGAACTGAACTGAGTATTCCATCAACATCTCCTTTCTATCTGTAATAGCAGTAATTTGTAATTTGTAATAATAGTCTCATTGATATGAATGTGAGCATAAGGCAGAGAAACAATATTCAGGGAACTATGAAAATCAAACACTTTCTATTAACAGTTGATAATTTACTTTGAACTCTGTTTTGGGGTACTCTTTAGTAAAGCACATATTAAATTAGTACAGAAATGTCTCAAATGACATTTTAGTTTCATTTGGAAAAGTATGTGTCAATCAGAACATCATTTAATTTGAAGGATAAAAGAGATCGAGGGAGAAGCAGAAGTATATTTCAGTCTTTTGTGCTATTTCAAAGTCCACATTTTCACATAGTGGATAGAAAAATCTTAATTTGAGAATAGAAAAACAGAATAACATTGACCTTCCCAAAGTCCACTTTTCCTACCTTACTATTTCTTCTGGGTAACAGTTGTTAATGCTGTTGATATATTCTTGAAGGAGAGATCCAGGTTCTGCTTTTATCTCTTGCACCTTTTTAAGTCCACCACTTGTTACAAAAAGTCGTCGAGCTTTGCTATCATGTGGCAGCACCTTGAAAAGTGAAGCACATAAAAGTGTCAGCTTTTCTTTTCCAAGCTGGATTTTTACTCTTGAAAAGCAATAATATATGAGGAAATGAAAAAGAGAATTTATGTCTAATGTACCTGGAACATAATGAGCCTAAATTTGCAAATGATTCCAAGAAAAATGCAGCCTTTTTGGAAATGTATCAACTTGGTATGCTGTGGAGATGGAATAAAGCCAATGAACAGAAGCAAAGGTAATAGAGATCCAACTGTATAGGTATGATATGCAACAGTGGCCGTCCTTTGCTTACAGCCATTCAAGGTCTCTCCCAAGTTAAAGGCAAGATCCTTAACAAGGCGCAGAGGGTCTTCTGTGACTCAGGTCCTAAATACCTCTCCGAAGTCCTTCCATACCAACCTCTACACTAAATTGTGTTTCAATAACCTCAAAGGTTGCGTCTGAAGCATGTTTTGCTTTGCCTATGCTGCTTCCTCCTCTTCGAAATCCCTTCTGCCCTCCCACACACTTCTCCCATTACTTGGGGGTAACTTCCTTTAAGAAACTTTCTCTGGGACCCCCCTACTCTCTTTCCCAGGCTGAGCTGGGTGCATTTCTTCTCTTAAAGCATTCTGTTAGACCCCTTTCAGTGCACTCGCCACATAATAGTTTAACTATCAGGGACTTCCCTGGTGGTCCAGGGGTTACTAAGACTCTGTACTTTCATTGCAGAGGGCACAGGTTCCATCCCTGATCAGGAAACTAAGATCCCACAAGCTATTAAAAAATAAAAAATTTTAAAGCTTATCATGAAGTCTAGCACATTGAAGTGTTTTCTGATTGTTTCATCCAGTCCCCCAGCTCAATTATAAAGTTCCTTGAAAAAGAACTTGGTCTTAACTATTTTTTGTCTATCCCTTAATGCTTAACATGTAGACATTTAACAAAACTAAAACTACAAAGGGATTTTGCTATTAGAATGATAATACACATCAACTGGACAATAAAAGATGACACTAAGTGTGCATGCTTCTAAAAAATGGAAACGCCTATAGGCTTTAAATATTTTGTTTGGCCTGGAGAGTTTTTATTACCTCCTATCTTTTAAATTAATATCTTTTTATCTTCTGCCTTGCTTTCCTCTCTCTTTTCTAGTGCTCTGGATCCTTAGATTAAGAAAAGGTAAAATTCTACCTGAAGCAAATATTCCTAAAGGCACATTTATAAGAGTATGTGGTATGCGGTATTGTGGTTTTGTTTTTTTTTTTAATCTTAGCTAACTTCCACAAATCCCACTGACTTACTTTAAAAGTGACTTATTTTGAACTCAGTTCAGGCTAGTGTTTGTTTTCACAGCAAGTTCACTAAAACTAGAATATCTCACTCCTGGTAGCCTAAAAGATTAGAGTATGAAACGAAACTTTCAGAAATAATGTCAGCTACTCACAAGAGGTGATGACTGTCTGTAGATGATCCACTCGTCCCCTTACACCTTCTTCCCTCTTAGCTAATAAAATTAGCTGGCTGCTTTCTTACTTAGCATCCAGAAAACAAAGGTTGATTTTTTTTATTCTTTTTTAAAAAAATGTATTTATTTGACTGCGCCAGGTCTTAGTTGCAACACATGGGATCTTTGATGCATCATACAGGATCTAATTCCCCAACCATGGATTAACCCTGGGCCCCCTGCACTGGGAGCACAGAGTGTTAGCCACTGGACCACAGGGAAGTCCACTTATTATTTTCTTAGAAGGAAGAAGACAGAGCACAAGTGTTTGATACACAGAGCTGTATTCTGAAGGGGCTTCAGCAACGTAAAACCTACCATCCAGTGACTATGGTGCTTAAGGGGCAGCAAGATGTTGGAGATCACAGAAATGAGTCAAAGACAGTATGATCTTTCAGAGGAATACCTAAAACTAGACCCATTCAGCTGCAGCGCCCAGCTTAAACATTTTAACAACATACAGTTTTTGTTTATTATTTGTAGAAATATAGTACACAACAGTAGTACCTCCTTCATACAGCCTTATAACTGATGCTTCAAGTGAATTTGGCCCCCATTCATTTTTATTAATTTTTTAAAATCAGCCTTTAGCACTTTTATGTTTTATTTCTCAAAAACAACTTTTTGGGGTTTTGTGGGTTTTCTTTTTTTGAGTGCCTGGGATTAGGCTAAACTCTATACATATAACAACTCATTAATCTTTACAATGACCCTATAAAATAGGTTCTCTTATTAGCCCCAGTCTATGGGTAATTACACTAAGGTTTAGAGAGGTCAAGACGTCGTTAAAGGTACTGCTGCTAGTAGAAACCCAGGCAACCCAGCTCCAGAGCCTGAGCTCACAGCCACACCAAGATACTAATTTCAAAGACCCTATTTTCTTAAATCCAACCTGAACACAACCTGACCACTTCTTGATGACTTAGGGTCTTCCTCCTGGCCATCCACGGCTGTGGGAACACACACACTCTCTCTTGGCCTCAGCTGTCAGGAGTCAGTTCCTCTGGCTGAACCCTATCCAGCAGCTTCACCTTTCCACCTTACTATCTTGAGTCTGCAGTGAGCTAAGAAACGTGACAGCCATGCTGGTTAAAGACTGGTTACCACATAAGCCAATACATTCCAAATGATTGTCTGGAAGCATCTCCCGTAAGTGCACGGATTTCGCAAAAAATACTGTGGGGATCTTTGCAGTTGTTTCCAGCTGAGTGAGACTGAGATTCACCAGGAAAACTACCAAAGGGTTATGAGGTTTTCACGTGTTGACTCTTTTACTCTCCAGGAACATAAAAAAGACAGGACAGAGGCTGTGAGGAAGCATGATGAAGAAGAAAGTGTGAATTAGTTATGTGTGAATTTTATTAACTTATGTGAATTTTATTAACCTATACTACCCTCCCTGTCGATATGATCAGTAAAATCAAATAGTAAAACCCTGCCCCCATCTTACAGAAGAAAACACTGACCCAACAAAAAAATGCAAGTTAATACCTCGTTTTAATTCTCTTTCCCCACTTCCAGGCTAAGAGAGCATGTCTTACCTTACTGAACTGTCCAACCACGTGCTTCAGAATATTGGGAGGAGCATCATACAGAAATGGTTCAAGAGCTGGTAAATAGGTGCATTTTTGTAAGATATTCTTTATGGCTTTTTTACTCTATTGAAATACAAAGCAAAATACACACCAAAGTAAGTAATCAATGAAAGCTTGACAAAAAGTCACATCTTGTGTTCTGGAGTTTGAAAACGAAATGAAGAACTTTATGGTGAACTTAAAAGCTGTTGTTGACAAAGTCTACTAATGTGCTAGTGGAGATCACATTCACTGTACCAGACAGCCTTACCCCAATCCTAACAGTTCCAAGTTGGTGACAGACTGTCAAGTTATTAATCAAGAACTCTAATGACAGTAGGAATCCACTGAGCTTAACTATCCTTCATCAAGAAATATACTTGATTTTTGACTATAAACTTCTATATCAGGATGTATATCATTAATCATTATCAGTTGAATTATCCAGCATGAAACAAATATTAGTATATTAGTTAAGATTTTGTTTAGTTGTCAATATCTGGGCTTAAGATTATTTAATAATACTACTGAGATATAATTTACATACCATAAATTCACTCATTTTAAGTGCACGGTTCAATGGATTTTTAGTAAATTTACAGAGTTGGGCAACCATCACCACAATCTAATTTTGGAACATTTTCATCATCCCAAAAAAACCCATGCCCATTTATAGTTATTCCATATTCCCTCCTCCACTTACCCCTACCAACCCCAGACAATTACTAATCTACTTCCTGTCTCTATAAATTTTACTTTTCTGGACCATCCATATAAATGAAATCCTAATACGTTAACTTTTGGTTCTGGCCTCATTTGCTAAGTATAATGTTTTTGAGGTTCATCCATGTTATAGCACATATCAGTGCTTCACTCCTTTCATCGTCAAACAGTATTCCATTACAGGGATTTATCACATTTTGTTTATCCATTCACCAGTTGATGGACATTTGGGTTAATTCCACTTTGGGCTAATATGAATAATGCTGCTATGAAGATTCACATGCAAATTTTTTCACTTGGGAAAATACTGAAGAGTAGTTATTGGGTGATAATTGTAAATTTATGTTTAATATTTTGAGAAACTACCAAACAATTTTTCAACATGACTGCAACATTTTACATTCTCACCAGTAGTGCAGGAAGGTTCAATTCTCCATAGGATAATCAACACTTGTTATTTTCTGTCTTATTAATTATAACCATTCTTGTGGGTGTGAAGTAATATCTCATTATGGTTTTGATTTGTGTTTCTCTAATGATGCTGAGAATCTTTCCATGTGCTGATTGGTCATTTGTCACTGAAATGTCTATTCATTTTTGCCCATTGCTTAGTGAGGTTATGTATCTTCTTATTACTGAGTTGTAAGAGCTCTTTATATATTTTGAATACAAGTCCTTGCTTGAATATATGATTTGCGAGTAATTTTTCAGTCTGTGGCTTGTCTTTTCATTTTTTCAGTAATGTCTTCTGAGGCATACAAGTTTTTCATTTTGATGGAATCCAATTTATCAGTGTTTTCTTTTATTACCTGTGCTTTAAGTGTCATTTTTAAGAAATCAATGCGTATTCCAAGGCTAAAAAGACTTACTCCTATGTTTTCTTCCAAGAGTTTTATAATCTTAATTCTTACATTTAGATCTATCAGTATTATTCATTTTTAGTTAATTCTAGTGTATGGTATGAGATAAGGATCCAAATTAATATTTTTGTCTGAAGATATAATAATTGTCCTAGTACCATTTGCTGAAAAGACTATCTTTTAACATTAAATTGCCTTGGTACCTTTGTGAAAAATCAGTTGACGATAAAGGGTCCATTTCAGATTTTTCATTCGATTACTACATTGACATATATACAGTCTTTCTGTAAGCGTCTTGTTTGTGTAGCTTTAGAGTAAGTTTTGAAATCGGGCAGTGTAAGTCTTTCTTTTTCGAGATTGTTTTGGCAAGTTCAAGTCCTTTGCATTTCTATATGAATCCCAGGATCAGCTTCTCAAGTTTTTTGAGGAAAAAAGACACCTGGGATTTTGACAGGGATTGTATTGAAAATATAGATCAATTTTAACAATATTGAATTGCCATTTTAACAATAGCAAACCTTCCAATCTGTGAACATGGAATGTCTCTTCATTTATTCAGATCTTCTTTAATTTTTTTCAGCAATGTTTTATAGTTTTCAGTGTACAAGTCTTATACTTCTTTTGTTAAATTTATTCCTAAATATTTTATTCTTTTGATGCTATTATAAATGAAACTATTTTCTTAATTTCATATTTGGATTACTCACTACTAGAATATGGAAATACAGTTGGTTTTTACATATTTATCTTCTACCCAGTGATTTTGTTGAACTCTTACTAGTTCTAGTATTAGTGAATGTGTTTGTGTGTATTTCTTAGGATTTTCTACATACAAGATCATGTTATATGTTGGGTTTAAAATGTATAAGCCTTTAGAAAATATGACTTGTATTTGGTGACTTCAGGCTGTGAGTGAAATAAAATTGTTCCTATAATTTTATTCTGTGACTTGTACAGAAATTACGTGGGGTCAACAAATCCTTTTCTTTACCTAGGTCAGAAAATCAAGTCATGTGTTACTTCGAAATAATGAATAAGAGGTTATGAATTTTGCTAAATGTCACAGCATTTAGTAGTTAGTGTTTATCTTATAATGTTACATGATGATGTTAGGGAAGGAATCATGGACTATCAGTGTAGGGCAACTTGGTTTGAGCCTGGTTTTCCTACAAACTAGTGTAGCATGTACAATTCTACATTCATTAATTTTTCTGTCACTTCTAAAAACTGACTCTAGCCACACTGATCAAAGCTCTTACAGAAACCACAATAAGTGATTAGCAATACTACCCTTTTTTTCCTATTAACGATACACATAAGAATAGTAATTAGCAAAACAAAATTGTCAATTCTAGACAAACACTCGATGCCACTTTGTTTTTCACAGAAAAAGAAAGGGGTAACCAAAAATTATTCATTGTTGCTTTCATTGTTGAAAATGAATGATCTTTCTTGAAAACTGCTTAAAATGAAAAATGCTTCTTTATTCAAAAGTTAATTTTATTCTGAAAGTATTCTGACCAAAGAGCTATAGTTATTTAAATGAGGGGGTTACACAGGAGTAAATCTTCTTGACTCTGTGCTAGGAAAAGTCTTCTCACATATAGCTCCAAAAGCACAGGAGCAAAAAAAAAAAACAAAAAAAAAACAGATAAACTGAATCTCATAAAAGTTTTTTAGAGACTTGTTGTAAACAATACTATCAATAACGTGATAAAACAACCCACAGAATAGGAAAAAATATTTGTAAGTCATACATCTGATAAGGACTTGTATCCAGAAGATGTAAAGAATCCTTAAATTCTCAATAATAGAAACATAAATAGCCCAATTTAAAAATGGGCCAAAGGTCTGATTAGACATTTCTCCAAAGAAGATATACAAATGGCCAATAAGCACAAGAAAAAAAATATCAGCATCTTTAGCCATCAGGGAAATGCAAATCAAAACCACAATGAGATACGAATTCATACCCACTAGGATGGCTACAATTAAAAACAAAGACAGTAACCAGAGATGGCAATGATTTTGAAAATTAGAACCCTCATACATTGCTGATGGGAATCAAAATGGTATAACTACATTGGAGAACAGTTTGACAGTTCCTCAAAATGTTAAAAAGAGTTATCATATGACCTCGCAAGTCCATTCCTAGGTATATACCCAAGAGAAATGAAAACACACATCCACACAAAAACTTGTACAGTTATGTTCACAGTGGCATTGGTCATGATGGTCAAGGAGTAGAAACAACCCAAGGTCCAAGCAATGAATAGAAAAGCAAAATGTGGTGTATCAATATAATGGAATATTATTTGGTAATTAAAAGGAACAAAATATTGATATATGCTATAACATGGATGAACCCTGAAACTTACACTTAGTGAAAGAGGCCAGGCACAAAAGGCCACATATATTGTATGGTTCTGTTTAAATGAAATGTCCAGAAGAGGCAAATCCTCAAAGACAGATAGTAAAATAATGGTTGCCTGGGGCTAGACAGGGAGGACATGGAGTGACAGCTAATGGGAAAATAAAATGTTCTAAAATTAGACTGTGGCAATGGTAGCACCTGTGAATCTTCACTAAACCATTGAATTATATAGTTTAAAATGGGTAAATTATACGGAATACAAGTTATATTTCAATAAAGCTGCTAAAAACAACGGGGAACAACCAAGACAATAAGAATGTAATATTTAAATAATTATGTTAGAGATAGTCTTATAACTATTTGAATAGCTTTATAACCATTCAAATACCAAACTAATTCCATCTAATACCTCTGAATCAAAACAAATGAAAATACAACTGCCTGAATATTTTCAAAATATATGTAGGTAAGATGATTATATAAAAGATACATTTTTTTTTTTCAGTTTTCATAAGGCATTTGAAATTACATAGGTACAGGCAGATAGCAAGACTATGTGAAAATGTGCAAGAAATTCCAAGGGGCTGTTCCTGGGCTCTCCTGGATCAGAACCAATTAGAGAATGCTTACAGAAGCTTATATGTCTTTGGGACAAAAGTAACTTCAACATGGCCTTGTAATTTGAAAGCTGCTACAGAATAACAAATGAGAAACACCATTAGACAGTTCCTAAAGTGCTTGGATACTTTTCCCTTTTGAGATAGTGTCAAATCAAAGGGTTTGGACTTTTACTCTAAAGCCTTTAAAACAACTGATAGAGTCCAAGAGACCTTGGAGAAGAAAAAAAAGAAAGGAATGATTAAGTCCCTACAATAAGAAAACATTTGTATGGATTTAAAGCCTTGGAAAGATTGATGACAGGATAATGATTAATAAATCACTTTTAATTTAATACCCACTGTATTTCCTGAAAATAATTATTGTATCAAATAAAGGTAGAAGGAACCTTCTATTAGTAAACCTTAATGTTTTAACAAAACCACCTTTGTTAAACTAATATACAGTAAAAATTACCTGACTTCAAAAAGTAATCAACCGTTTTTACTCCAATGATATTTATACAATATAGCATCATAACATTCATTAAAAATTAAGTTATATAAACTTGGTAGCATGTAAATAGTATATAGCGCTCCCTAAGAGACTATTTGTAAGGGTTTCTCAAACTATAATTACTATCTACTCTGCTATTAATTATTCATGCTGGAGCTGATGTATTCTTTTATTTCCCTGGATCACCAGAGGTAAGGGTGGGGAGGATGAGAAGTGAGGAGGAGGGAGAAGGAAAGAGGAGGAAGTAGGGGAGGGGGAGGGAGAAAGAAAGACAATGATGATAATAGGTTTTTGAGGTAAAAAGAAAATGACATTCATAGGTTAAAATTACACATATGTAAATAATCTGTATTTAGACAAGTCAAAACTGGAAATGGAGTTGTGTTTTCTCACCAGAAAGTCAAAGAATCACAGAGTTGTTACACAGGAAAAGACCTAAGCACATTATCAATTTTACCATCTATCATGCTTTGCCAAGGAATAGACTCAACATTGGAGACAAGTAATAGATTTCTATTAAATCATTGCTTTGATCTAGAAAGTCTTATAAAAATGGAAATCTTAGAAATCTTAATCTTAGAAATCAACTTCCCTCAATGAGTTTGTAGAGAAAAAATATGTAAACATAATCAAATCAACATAAATTCACTTTTGTAAAATTTATAAATCAAATAAATGACTCACTCGATTGCTTTCAGAGTCCCTCAAACTGTGCAGTTCAAATAGATTTCCTGTCCCATTATACTATCTAAAGTTGTTGTAAAATGTGTTTTCCTATTTGTTACTTTATTGTTTTCCTTCAAATTTAAGAGTAATTTAACTTACTGTTCATTTTATTTTGAATTATTGTCTTTTCTGTGTATTTCCCTCAACTCAAGTTAATTCTGAGAGCTGCTTTCAAGAAGTTAGATGTTTTCCTAATAGGGAGTATGCTGGGGAACGTTTTTCTTTCTTTGAAATTCTAAAATTATTTTTAAAACCCATCCTACTTTATATTCATGTTTAATGAGCCATTTTAGTAACATTTTTTTCAGAAATCTTCATTTTTTTAATACAAGATTTTAAAATGTTTAATTTTGGGAATCTTATGGTCATTTTCCTTTCAAGGAACAAATATAAGACATAACTAAAAGATCAGACAGACCTGGAGTTAGGAGAGGTCACTCGTCACTCATGCTTCAGGAATGACTTTGGAGAGGCATTCCTTTTACATGTTTTTAGGCTCAATTTTTAATTTAAAATGGACTAAAGCTCTCTCTGGCCAATTTCACCTCCAAAGTCCTATTATTTAACTCCTATTCCATAAGAAAAGTCAATAGAAATGTAGATGGCAACAATCAGACATTTGTTTTACAAAAAACTTTGTACCCATAGAAAACTTCCTTTAAATTTTATCACTGATTTTTACAGACAAGGGTAATTCGTTTTCAAACAGTCACCTCAATTCTTATGATACACTTGTTTCTTGACTCAGAAAAATGATATTGTTGGACTTCCCTGGTGGTCCAGTCAGTGGTTAAGAAACTGCCCTGCAGTGCAGGAGACACAGGTTCCATCCCTGGTCCAGGAAGATAACATATACCTTGGAACAACTAAGCCCATGCACCACAACTAGCGAGCCCATCAGCTGCAGCTGCTGAAGCCCAAGTGCCCTAGAGCCCAGGCACCACAGCTGGGCTTGCCTCCGCCCACAGCAACTAAAGAAAGTCTGAGAGCAGCAGCAGAGAGCAGCACAGACAAAAATCAGTCAGTCAATCAAGCGTACCAAAAAAAAAAAAAGATATTGTCCACAATAAAAATTAAAACATTTAAAATTACACATTATAAGAACGAGTTAAAAATCTAACAAATCTTCATTAAAACGGTGAAGAATTAAGCACTTACTTTCACTTGAAGATCCTCAGAACTTTCAGTTGACATGTACAAAGAGAGCAGGACAGGCAGAGTGTTTGTGACAGCGACGGCCCGTGCGTGCTCAGGAGTGTGTCTCCCAATGTGTCCCAAGGCCCAGGCGGCAGCAGCCTTAATATGGTCTTCTGGTTCTTCTGACAAGCAGAGGGACAACTGGGGCACACCCTGCAGCGTGGATCAAAAGAGCAAGAGTTACAAACCTAGAGCAGGATTAAAGGGTCTTCCATGTCTCTCAGACATTAGAAGAATCATTTCAGTCTTGATCCTTTTTCTCCTTTAAACTGTTCAATAAATGAGCACTTCACAGGGGCCGTCATTTTTCAAGTCAATAAAATGACTAGAACTAATTTACCTTAATTATCTGTAACAATCCAACTAAACTAAGTATCTCTACTAGCGTTTGCTCTCCAAACAGAGGCATTTAACCAAAAAACAGATGCCACAGGCTAGTATTTAGGCAAAGCCAGATACCACTGTGACAAATTAAAAATGCATAGGAGTTTAAAATCATTTGCTCTCCTTCTAAACTAAAAATGTTAATTTAGAGTCTTTTTAAAAATTAACTTTTCACCAAGAGATCCAAAAACAAAATACCTACTATAGACCCAAAATCAAATGAATAATATGAGCAAGAATACTGTTTAAGTAAATTTTAGGTGAAATATATTCACTAAAATCTTTCCTGAAATAATAAATTTCCATTACTTTTGGTCAACATTTACACAATAGTTTTGCCCAATTTAATCTGACTGAATGTCAAAGAAGGGATGAGTACTTTTATCACACTGATGGCATGTGCTTGTATTTTGTACTTCAATTGTAGCTAAATAAAACAGAATTAACTAAAGGGCCTCAAATGCATCATAGCTTATATACCCAAAGAAGAGTCAAATAACCAAATCAAATTATAATTCATTCTGTATAGGCATAACTTTCTAACTTGAGACTAAACTAAATTATCTAATGCCAATACTAAATTATCACCTTAAATTCAGTACCACAAAAACCACTATCACATGGTCATCCTACCACAAGCAAAGGCCAAATGATCGTCTACAGTTTTTTTCCCTCCACCTTTATATTTCTTTTTTTTTTTTTTAAATTTTTTGGCCACACCACTCAGCACGTGGGATCTTAGTTCCTCGACCAGGGATCAAATCCAAATCCCCATGCGTTGGAAACAATGGACCACAATGGAAGTCCCTAAATTTGGCTATTAAGACCAATTTCCAGAAGAGATCTGCCATATTACTTCTTTGACTTCTTTCTTACAACTAAAAATGTGTGTCAGCCCATACAAACAAAAAAAAAGGTCAGAATCTTTTCTATCTTCAGAATGAGGCAACTTTCCAGAAAGTCCATACATCTGAGACATACCAAGAATGAAGAAGCAGGAGGAAAAGAAGACAGTCCCCAAAATGATGACTTACTAGCCATGGCTGTTACGAACAGCAAATGAGACAAGAAGCGAGACAGTGCTTTGAACGTTAGAAGGTATTATTTAGATGGGAGGTATTGTCAGTCCTGACAGTACTACACAGAACCAGAATGAATGACACAGTGCTGTGTGATCGGCCTCAAACTGCTGCTGCCCCCACCTTGATCTTCAATTAAATGAAAGACAACCAGGTGTGAGAGGCCAGCAGCCCCAGACCAAAGAGGGGGAGCACCTCCTGGATAGTCTGGGGCAGAAACACAGGAAGCAAAAGCAATCGCAGCTTCTTTCCTCGTCCTTCCTACGTGTGGACTTTCTGACAATCCACACAAGAACCAAGAATCAACAATTCCAATAATATCCCCATCGTGACCCTTCAGGAAGCAGCACTACTGCTCTAGTCACTATCAGAGTCTTTGGTAATAGAAGAACAAAAGGAAAAGCTCAGGATAAAGAGGGAGTGAAGTAAAGTATTATCAAGGAATAGGTAGAAAATAAAGATCTGAGGCTCCTTTTTATTCTGAGGATTAGCAAAGGATAAAAAAAAAATCCACACTTCTGTTTAACATACAGCAGCGGGTTTTCCATGCCGATAAGAAACCTGCACCCTAGAGGGTTGCCAGAGACACTGGGAGCACACAGCCTTTGAAGCGTGCTTCAGGAGATCAATATTTACTCATTCAACAAATATTTTTTGAGCACCTACTACGAGCCAGGGTTATTCAATCTGGTAGGTTAATGCCGAGTTGTAAACTGAGATAAGGCCAAATCCCTCAAGCAAGCAAACAGAAACACTACTATCCGACATGTGCCCATGCACTCTGAATTGCCCACGTCTAAGAAGAGAAATTAGCTCCTGGAAGCTGAAGGAGAGAGAGCCATCCATACAAGATGATACAAATGACCATTGGGTATGTTAGTTGTCTTTAATCAAAGTATGCTTTATATATTTTTAAAGCCAATCCTTCAAGATACAAAATACACATTACTTAGATACAGATAATACTAATACTCAGAGGTGCTGACATTTGAGTAAAACTTCAAACTTCCTGCCAAGTCAACCTTACTTTAAGCACTGCTCTGGCAAACTTACTCGTAAGCCTGGAAAAAAGCTGGTAATTCTTTGTCTCTGATCAGTTATACTGTACACTCTGTGGGAGAGTATTAATCTCTGGTCTGTCTTAGAGGATCTCGCTGCAAGAATCGGGGGAAAGGAAGCAAGGACAAACCTTGGAAATGATGACTGCCATTGCCAGGTTCTCAGAATGAGCTGCCACATAGCCGAGCAGCATGATGCCTGGCAGCCTTATGTTCCCTTTGCAGGACCCAATGCAGTCGATCACGGCAGCAACTCCCCCAGCGTTCACTATCAGCTGAGAAAGCTAAGAGAAAAGAGGGAGAGTTACATTATCACAGCCCTAAAGTATGAGATGATTTTTATTTTTTTTAATTATTATTTTTAAAAAATATTTTGTAGAGGATATTTTGGTTTTATTATTAGCAGTATTAGTTGACTGTGCTGGGTCTTCATTGCAGCATGCAGGACCAACAGCATGTGGGATCTATTTCCCTACCAGGGACTGAACCTCTGTCCCCTGTATTGAAAGTGATTCTCAATCACTGGACCACGAGGGTAGTCCAGTATAAGATGACCTTTGAATATTATGTTCAGTTCGGTTCAATTCAGTTCAGTCGCTGAGTCGTGTCCGACTCTTTGCGACCCCATGAACCACAGTACACCAGGCCTCCCTGTCTATCACCAACTCCTATAGTTCACCCAAATCCATGTCCATTGAGTCGGTGATGCCATCCAACCATCTCATCCTCTGTTGTCCCCTTGTCCTCCTGCCCTCAATCTTTCCCAGCATCAGAGTCTTTTCCAATGAGTCAGCTCTTCGCATCCGGTGGCCAAAGTATTGGAGTTTCAGCTTCAGCATCAGTCCTTCCAACGAACACCCAGGACTGATCTCCTTTAGAATGGACTGGTTGGATCTCCTTGCAGTCCAAGGGACTCTCAAGAGTCTTCTCCAACACCACAGTTCAAAAGCATCAATCCTTCGGCACTCAGCTTTCTTTATAGTCCAACTCTCATATCCATATATGACCACTGGAAAAACCATAGCCTTGACTAGACGGACCTTTGTTGACATGGTGATGTCTCTGCTTTTCAATATGCTATCTAGGTTGGTCATAACTTTCCTTTCAAGGAGTAAGCATCTTTTAATTTCATGGCTGCAGTCACCATCTGAAGTGATTTTGGAACCCAGAAAAATAAAAGTCAGCCACTGTTTCCACTGTTTCCCCATCTATTTCCCATGAAGTGATGGGACCAGATGCCATGATCTTAGTTTATTGAATGTTGAGCTTTAAGCCAACTTTTTCACTCTCCTCTTTCACTTTCATCAAGAGGCTCTTTAGTTCTTCTTCACATTCTGCCATAAGGATGGTGTCATCTGCATATTTGAGGTTACTGATATTTCTCCCAGCAATCTTGATTCCAGCTTGTGCTTCTCCCAGACCAGCGTTTCTCATGATGTACTCTGCATATAAGTTAAACAACCAGGTTGACAATATACAGCCTTGACGTACTCATTTTCCTACTTGGAGCCAGTCTGTTGTTCCATGTCCAGTTCCAACTGTGGCTTCCTGACCTGCATATAGGTTTCTCAAGAGGCAGGTCAGGTGGTTTGGTATTCCCATCTCTTTCAGAATTTTCCACAGTTTATTCTGATCCACACAGTCAAAGGCTTTGGCATAGTCAATAAAGCAGAAGTAGATGCTTTTCTGGAACTCTCTTGCTTTTTCGATGATCCAGCGGATGTTGGCAATTTGATCTCTGGTTCCTCTGCCTTTTCCAAAACCAGCTTGAACATCTGAAAGTTCACGGTTCACATATTGCTGAAGCCTGGCTTGGAGAATTTTAAGCATTACTTTACTAGCGTGTGAGATGAGTGCAATTGTGCGGTAGTTTGAGCATTCTTTGGCATTGCCTTTCTTTGGGATTGGAATGAAAACTGACCTTTTCCAGTCCTGTGGCCACTGCTGAGTTTTCCAAACTTGCTGGCATATTGAGTGCAGCACTTTCACAGCATCATCTTTCAGGATTTGAAATAGCTCAACTGGAATTCCATCACTTCCACTAGCTTTGTTCGTAGTGATGCTTTCTAAGGCCCACTTGACTTCACATTCCAGGATGTCTGATACTATTAAGTTAGCATTGCCAAATTTTAAAATTTCAGACCTAAAAAATGGTGGTTCAGTGGTAAAGAATGCACCTGCCAAGGCAGGGGACTCAGGTTCAATCCTTGGGTCAGGAAAATCCCCTGGAAAAGGAAATGGCAACCCACTCCAGTATTTTTGCCTGGGAAATCCCATGGACAGAGGGTCCTGGCAGGCTACAGTCCATGGGGTCACAAAAGAGTCGGACACAACTTAAGGACTAAACAACACAATCTGAAATATCATTCCAAAGTATTATATTTATCAAAGAAATATACAAGGATAACAATCCTGCTATTTCTAATTACAGAATATGCTCACTGTGAGCCTCTCTGCTGTTCAATTTTTCTTACATGATTTTTATCCTTATCGTAATAGATGTCAAAGTTCCTCACATAAACACTAAACCTAGGGCTAGTTCATAACTCGCTAACTGCTGAAACTGTTCCCCACCCCCTCCACACAATGCGTGAGTATGAAACAGATTAATCACTCAATACTGAAAGATGAGGTCAAACTTGAAATATTCTAGCCTCATTATCTGTCCTTCGCTAGCAATGATCACTAGCTGTTGGCACTCCAATCTTGAAAAATCTCAAGCAGATAAAGATGTTGGGTGAAATAAAGAATAAATACTGAAGAGTTTGGTGAAATGAAATTGATTTGTGAAAATATGCACAGAAAAAGACCAACTTCAGAATCTACCCAAGTTTGCCTCATCTCTATTTTTTTCCCATCTAAGAACCCAGAGCAGGAACCACTGTGTATGAGCAGCTGAGCAGGGAGTTGGTGATCTCTCCCAACCTGGAGGGGCACTATCTCTCACTACACCCAGATGACCTAGAGTGACAGGACAACAAAAGTCCACGGTCCCTACAACTTAGAAATGGAAAGCAGACAATGATTAATGATTAAAAATTGAGATTTCAGACTCAAACTCCATTGCTACAACCCAGTGGTTCTCAAGTGGGGGCACTTTTGTCCCCTTGGAGATAGTTGGTTATACATGGGGACATTTTTGATTGTCACAAATTAGGGGAGGGGTGCTACTAGCATCTAGTGGGCAGAGGCCAGAGATGCTGCTGAACATTCACCCTACAGTATACAGACATTCCCCCCCCCTCCCCCACAACAAGGATCATCTCATCCAAAACGTCCACTGTGCTAAGGGTGAGAAACCCTCACAACACGTGACACCACCCGGGGCCCTGTCAACAAATTGATGTTCTGCTTAATAACTAAAACTAACAGCATGTGGTTATATTTTGAAGCTGATTTCTTTCCCCCTTGTTTTACCTCGGGTGTATGTTTTGCAATCTCTCTAATTAAAGTAGAAGCGTTTTTCTTCACGTATTCATCTTTGTCCTTCAGACACGTAAGTACCACTGGAAAAATCTCTGCTTCGACCACCATTTCTGCCAGATCCACAGAATGTTTCGCAATCTGACTGAGAGCTGAAAGGACCTGACGCTGTTCAACAAAAACCAAACCCAAACGTTACACAGGGTCCACTGCGTAGTTCAGACATAATTTAAACAGCTTTGTACACATTCAAATTCCTTTATAAAGAGGAAGAAATAATCAAAAATCCAACATAAGCTAAGAGTCTTGAAGTATTCACCTCCTACTCTTATACTTAAATACTCAATTTCTTAAATTTCCTAATTTCCAAGTTGAACATCTTAGTTAACACTATTGACTATTTAAATATTTACTTATCGAGGATGGTCAAAGAATATGATCTTTGGGTGAATATTATTTCTTAATTATGCACTACTTAAATCATTAGTTTATGATAAGTACAGTAATATAATACAAACATGATCAAGCAGAACTTTGGGCATGTGGCTGTTATCATTTTAAAGAATTTTACATTGTCTAATTAACATTGACAATCTTAAAATCTTATAGAACATAACTATTATAATATGAAAGTATAATTGGTGACTATTAACTGAAAATTAAATTTTAGAAAGCTCGAAAGACTAATATGGCCATTTTCATAGGAAACATAAATATAATAGTGGGCTAGAAAACCTTTAGGTCCCTTCTAACCCTGAGGTTTAATCGTGACATGATTCCTTACTTTAATTATTAATTCTGATGTTACTTCTAGTTTTCAACATTGCATGTACTTTTCCCCAGTCACATCTTGATTGTCCACTCCTTACAGCATAGTTTCCACATATGAAAGGACCCAAGTACGTAATATACCCAGACCTGTTTTGCATGATAATTTACTAATATCTAAAAATGCATACTATCCATCTGCACACATATTGTTTCCATTTTCTTAGATTATTGGAATCCTGGTTTGTTTGTTTCTCAACTTTATTTTTAAATACCTTCAGCTTAGCGTCAGGGTTCAGGATCATCTGGGCTAAGTGAGCAATCACTCCTGCGTCCACCACTGTCTGTGCTAACTCTGGAGAATGCTTCGCGATATCACTGAGGGCTGAAACAGCAATCCTTTTCAAAGCAATTTCTGGCTCCTGGATACAGAGCACTAAGAGAGGAACAGCTCCCGCATCCACCACAGCTTGTGACAGCTCTGTGGGTCCAAGAAAAGTAATTAAGTGAGTATGGGTGACTGACCCTTGTACAAGCCACTTTTCACCCTGACAGATACAGCAAAGTGAAAAGGGGAGGGTGTACTTCACCGTCTCGACATCTGCATTTCAAATCAGCCTTCCTGGTTTCATGAACCATGTGGGCCAATCGCAAGCTGAAAAGAATACAGGTCAATAGATGGACCTCCATTTACATGAACACATTTGAGGTAGATTAGGCTGAAATGGCTTGTTATTCTTTTTTTTTTTTTTTTTAAGAGAGTAAGCAGATGTCAGCTGTTTAAGCTCTGACAATTCTGCACTTCTCAATAGGCAAGCATTTTATGCATGGTTTACAATAACAGAGAAAATTAAAGTACCAAAAATTTACCAACCACACTAATTAGGCAGTATTTTGTACTGTTTACATGAGTAAACATTAACATGAATCTCGTGCCAGTAATGTCGATTTTTTAATTCCTTTCATTTTATTGTACTTTTAAAAGATTTTTTAAAACTTTGTACACAAAAGGTGCATTTTTGCTGTACATACAAAAACATTTTAAAAAATGAGAACTATAACCAAACAACAGGATTTAATATATATAAATTTTAACATCAAAGAAACTAATCATAAGCATTTGATATGTCAGAAATATCTTTTGAATATACATGTTGATTTACTTGGGTGTCCAAGAATAACAGCTATAAAAAAATAACACAGTTTTTAAATTACAGAGAATGTGAGGCAAACAGGCAGACCCATATATGTGTAAAAAATGTCTTTTTAGAAGCATAAAATACACTACCTAGTTACAGATCCTACTCTCGTGTTCATGGACTCTCTTACTGAATCACATACACCCATTTCTACAACCTCTTCCTTTCAAATTATGTTCTCATTTTCTCAGATGTGTAGCAGCTTGACAATTTATATCTTTTTTGTTATTTAAAAAAAATTTTATTGGAGTATAGTTGCTTTACAATGTTGCATTAGTTTCTGCTGTACAGCAAAGTGAATCAGTTATACATATATATCCCCTCTTTTTTAGATTTCTTTCCCATTTAGGTCACCACACAGCAGAATGTAAATCGGTACAGCCACTATTGAGAACAGTATGGAGAGGCCTCAAAAAACTAAAAACAGAATTATCATATGACCCAGCAATTCCACTCCTGGACAATTTATGTCAATAGCCAAATTATCAATTCAGCATATCACTTAATCTTTAAAGAAGAATCTTTAATTTTTCAAACAACTGGTAATATCACATTTTCTAAAAGGAAATAATGTTAGAAAATGAAGGTTAGTGTCCAACACTTGTTTTCCTTCAATTATTATAATTATCTGAGAAGTCCCATATTGTATAAACGATTCATTCATTCTTTCATTAAACAAGTATTAATGGAAGGTTATTATGTGCCAGAATCGCTCAACGCTGGTGCAAATGATACACTTCTACAAATTAACACTACGCTGATTAGCAAATATGTTTCAATTTAAAAATCCAGTGTGAAATATGAAATACAATGGGAAGTTAATACGTAATCTCAAGAACCAGAGGCAGATAAGAGGAATATGTCTTTTAAAAAAAAGGTAGGGAGGGGACTCTCTTGGTGGTCCAGTGGTTAAGACTCTGCTTTTACTACAGGGAGCATGAATTCAATCCCTGTTCAGGGAAATAAGATTTCACATACTGCACAGTATGCCCAAAAAGTAAAAATAAAAAATAATTTTTTAATTAAAAAAAAAAAGACAACAGCAGCAACTGACTGGAATATCCACCTCAAATCAATAGAAGACATTCCTTGGAAACCTCTTTGAGATTCTACTGCCATTCCCTGAAGACCAACAATATAGCAGGTAAAGCAGGTGATCACTCTTTCTTCCCAAGGGAAAAGGGAAGAAAACATAAAGGTGTGATATCATGCAATTTCCAGATATAATTTTTATATTCTACTTTAATAATTAGCATGTTAATTTAATTCAATTAAATTATACAGGTGTGGTATGGTTGTTGCTGTTGTTCAGTCGCCCCATTGTGTCTGACTCTATGTGACCCCATGGACTGCAGCATGCCAGACCTCCCTGTTGTATGGTAACATCAACTTTATATAGCCATATACAAGGGTGCCTGGAATCTATATATCCAGGTGACCCTTGAACAACACTGGATTTGATCCAGGTGGGTACACTTGCAGGTGGGCTTTTTCAATGATAAACTCTGCGGTACTGCACCATCAGTGGTTGATTGGATTCAGAATCTCAGACATGCAGGAAGTGATAATATGAAGGCTGACTATAAATTATACTCAAGATTTTCCACTCCAGGGAGGGTCAGCACCTCTAACTCCCACATCGTTCAAGGTCAACTCTACTGGGCTACATATTTTGAGAAAGCATAAGGATTACTTTATCTATGTACGTATATTCATTTTTACACACTGTTTCTAAGAGTAAAGAATATACAGTGAACAACTAAAAGTACTATTAATGAAAACAAAGTTCTTTAAAACAAATATTATCGTTGTAACTCCCATACATTTTATTCTTTCCTTGAATAATTGAGTACCATTATCCTCCTTTCCCTGAACTCCCCAGTTTTTCTAGCTTGTTACCCATTCCCATCTAAAGCTGTTTTCCATTCTTTCTGAAATAGTGATGCTAAATAATGGGAAGGATGAGGGAACCAAAGAAAGGCTTGCCTGAAGGGAATGAAGCTTCTGGGGACCTGGATGGGGCCTAGCAATCAATGCTGTACTTGAGTTTCATATACTTTACCTCTCCAGTTTACACGGTCCTTCAAAACCTGGCTCTGCTCTTAGATGGCACACATTGTTATTAATAAACAATACTGTTCAACCACTTTCATACATATACTGGGTACAAGACATATATACAGGTAAGAGTACATATACATATTACATTAGAATAATGCAAGCCATACTACACATATATTACACAAACCACAGGCTAACTATTTCATCCTGCCTCTACTGCTCTTTTTTCCCGTGGTGTACCTTTCTTCTCTTCCATACCATTGCTTCCTCTGGTATTTCTGTACCAGTCGCACTTGGCTTCTTGTCAGTCAGGGCATGGGTTTGTGAACCAATCCTGGCAAATGGGACCTGGGCAGAAGTCAGCTGGAAGCATCTGTGACAGATTTTCCTCTGTAATAAACAGAGATACACAGGAAGAAACACCACCTCATCTGTGCTGGACATGGGTACATCTGCCTGCAAATGACATCTGGGAACTCCTACAGCCATCTTGCAACTGTAATAGGAGAAATCGCCAATATGCTGAGGATGGCTGAGTACAAAAATAAGAAACATCTGGGTCCCCCGTGACACTGTTCAGCTGCATAACCAACCTTGGAATGGCCCTGACTCTGAATTTTGTGTCATGTGAAATGAAAAAACATCCTCAGGCTTAAGCCATGTGGTTGATAGTCTGACTTACAGCCCCAGCCATACTGATATGATTCTGTCCTCTCTCAGGCTTGGTGTATGCACATATTTTGCTCTTTTTTTCTGGTCATTTAGTGTTCATTACATGCTTACTGTGTGCCAGAAACTTGGTTAGTTAGATCTTGGGGAAGCCAAATAGAGTAAAACATTGTTCTGTCCTGGTGGACTTTGCTAAAGGTGAATGTGTGAACAGACCGCAGTGCAGAGTGGGGCTGGGAGTCAAGGACGGGAAGTGTTTGGGGAAATATACACAGGGTGCAATTTCAGGCAGGGCTTCCCATTTTCCTTCCATCTCCCCTTTTCTTCTTCCCTATACTTTTCTATTCTTAAAAAAAAAAGGGCAGGAATAACTGAAACCCTTATAAAAATCTGGTATACTTAAAAGTTAATACCCAGAGAGGACTTCCCTGGTGGTCAGTGGCTAAGACTCTGTGCTCCCAACCCAGGGGACCGGGTTCAGTCCCTGGTCAGGGAACTCAGTCCCACAAGCTGCAACTAAAAGATCCTGCTTGAGGCAACTAAGACTCAACACAACCAAATAAATAAACACATTTTTTAAAGTTACTCCCCATAGGAGAAATCTCACAGAATTCATTTTAACTCTAACATGGAAATGAGTTTGGGTTGTTTAATTAATTATTACACTTTGGAAATCAAAGACTGATATGTACAGATGTTCATAAAAGTTTTGACCAGGGGAAAAAACAAGCCAAGAAATTTATTTTCAGTGTGGGAAAATATCTTAACCTCCTTGTAAATTTTAAATGAATCTTCAAAAAGTGAATTTTTAACAACTATATCTTCTTTTATGCAAGAACATGTGACATAATCATATACTGTTAGGTAACCAGCAGGATTAGAAGTAGTTATGCCAAAAGAAAAAAAAACAACAACAGAGAAAAAAGGTTTCCTGTTATACCAACACATTAACAGGATTTCAGTGGGGTTTATGGCACTATTGGTGATATATTTTCTTCTCTATTTGCCAAATTTTCTTCAATGTAATTATTTTTTTAAAATAAAAGAAATATGAACACATCTTTGACTATACACATAGCTACTGCTGGGGCTAACTATACTAACATTATTATTATAAAGGAAAAAGAAATATAAATACTTTAGCTTACTTCTCAATATGGAAAAAAGTTTCTTATTTTTAAAAATGGTGGGAAGGTATATCTCCTTTAAACAAATTAGGAAAGAATGCATAATTATTCTTTGAAAAATTACAAATATATTCTAGAAATACTATTCACTTTTTCACACTTTCCTTCTTGTCTTATTCATGCCTTTGTTACAGTTAAAATATTACATTTTTAAAATGCTAAGTGTTATTCAATTTAAACAATTTTTTAGGCTTCAAATTGTCAGTGGAAATAAAGCTATCCAATAGCACCTTCCTTATTCATAAATAATAATTAAAGCCATTGATTGCATGCATGTAGACAACTGATATATAGTCCTCAAATCTGACGGTCAGCTATTTTCAGCCAAGGAATAACTAGTTCTCTTAGGCCTCCTCAATACCTCATTGCTGAGTGAAGGAAATGAGGCAACCATCTCTATGGAACTGTGACAAGCTCAGTATGACTTCAGATTTAATTTTTTGAACAAAAAGAGACACAGATAAAAGGGGGGACATTTGAGATCAACAACATTCATAAGATTACTAGTATCTAAAGCTGGATGAATCAAATATTATAAATGACTTTATGCTAACTAGACAGAAACAACACAGACAGGAAAGTCCATCAGTGTATAATAGGTACAGGTAAAACCAGGTGCATCAGGCAAAAGTGATTTTGCTTTAACAGCGCTCATGATGGCCTTAGGGCTTCTCTGGCGGCTCAGTGGTAAAGAATTCGCCTGCCAAGGCAGAAGCTGTAGGTTCAATCCCTGGGTTGGGAAGATCCCCTGGAGAAGGAAACAGCAACCCACTCTAGTAGTCTTGCCTGGGAAAACCCATGGACAGAGGACTCTGGTAGGCTACAGTCCATGGGGTCACAAAAGAGTTGGACACGGCTAAACAACCACCATGGCCTTCACCCCTCTTAACTGTTACAGCTCTTGGTTTGGTTAGATCAGCAGTGGTAAAGACGGGGCCCAGGCAAGTAATTAAATTAAGTGAAGCCAGAGGAACAATAACCAAGTGGCAAGCATAGTAAACTGGAAAAACATATACACCAGATACAAGGAGTACCAACTACTCGGCTTCTTCAGCCCAGCGCTGCCGCGTGGGAATGCAGACCTAACCGCGGTCAGATCCTTGGATTTTTCCAGAGAAGCCAGACATATGATTGCCTTGTTTTTAAGTTTTGGAAACTTTAAAAAACAAAACAAAACAAAAAAACCACTGTGTAAGACAACATGCATGCGTGCGTGCTCAATCACTTCAGTCGTGTCTGACTCTTTTGCGACCTCCATGGACTGTAGCCTGCCAGGCTCCTCTATCCATGGGATTCTCCAGGCAAGAATACTGGAGTGGGTTGTCATGCCCCGCCCCAGGAGATCTTCCCAACACAGGGATAGAATCCACTTCTCTTATGTCTCCTGCATTGGCAGATGGGTTCTTTACCACTAGTGCCACCTGGGAAGCCCCTTAAAACAACACAGTGCGGGCCAAATAAAGTATGTTCATCATTTTACAATCTTAGGCTTAAAACCTTCTGAAATGAGCTGTGGGGACTTTCTGGATGTGAAAAAGGTGTAGTTCTCTCTACTTTTGATTCTTGAAGACATGTTGTGGAGTCATAAAGGAAGAAACATTTATTGTGGTTATATAAGAAAATTCAGAGGTGAATTCCAAGAAACTGACAAAAACCTAAAAACTGGCTTATAATAAAAGGATTAATCTAAACATATATTATGATACTCAGCTAATTTTCCTGCTCACAATGGCAATGTAGGAGGGAAGAATTTGAGCAAAATTAAGTGATCCATTATGAGAATTCACAAAAAGGACTCAAAATGAAGAGGTTCTCCACAAAGAAAAAAGAAAGGAAAAAATATGTATATACATTTAGCACACTAATTCAAAAGTAATTAGGCAACTCAAACACCTCAGAGACTCTAATTTCTTTTAACTTTATTGCTATATATTTTTCCAAACACTGCTTGTAACTCACTGTTTTTAAACCCAACAAAAAGTTTTGTTTTACAGTATTTGCTTCATTAAAAATAAAATTATGAATCATTATTTCTTTGCATTTAGTTTGCCCTATTTATCGGTTTAAAAGATAGGCTGGTTTTGCATCTGGCTGTAAAACACATAACTGTATTACTTCAAAACCTTTTTGAAATAAAGCAGGTTAAAAAAAGATTTTAGATTTGGCTACAACTTATGATGTTAATCTTACATTATCAAGCCATTCAACCAAGTTTTTCATGATTTGGTGAAGTCACAGTCAAAACAAATACGGAGCTGCAATCACCAAAGTTGGTTATATGCTGACCATTGGTGGCTCAGACTGTAAAGAATGACTGCAGTGCAGGAGCCCTGGGTTCAATCCCTGAGTTGGGAAGATCCACTGGAGGAGGGCATAGCAACCCACTCCAGTAGAGGAACCTGATGGGCTACAGTCCGTGGCGTTGCAAAGAGTCAGATGTGACTGAGCAACTAAGCACAGCACAGCATACTCCAGTTTGACTTTAGAAATGTCAAATCCAAAGTAGAAGAATTTGTCTAGTTTTTGGTCTAACCCATTGTTTACAATGGGTTGTTACATACTGCTATGTAACATCACACCAAACTCAGCTGCTTAAAACAGGAAGCATGTATAGTCTTATTGTTTCTATAGGTCAGGAATCTGGGAGCAGCTCAGCTGGAGGTTCCGGCGGTGACCTCTCACGAGGTTGCAATCAAGCCATTAGCTAGGGCTGCAGGTATCGCAGGCTTGACTGGGTCTACAGCATCTTTTCCCAGCACAGCAATGGGAATGTTGGAAGAAGGCATCAGTTCCTCCCTGTTTCTGGGTCTTTCCATAGGCTGCTCCCAATGAGGCTTCCCCAAGAGTGAGAGATCCAAAGGAGAGAACCCAAGACAAAAGCTGTAGTCTTTCATAATCTAAGCTCAGAAGGCACATACCATCACTTCTGCTATATATCTTTTGTGCAACATGGAAGCAGATTACGCAGGGATGTGAAGAGGAGGAGGCAGACATGGAACCCAGCTAGCAAGAAACCTTTATCTACACCAATACATCTGAGAGAGGCAACATTCTCCTGCAGTTTACAGTTAACTAGAGCTATAATTCTGAGTTGAGAAGTAGACTCTCCAATTGCAGGTGGGAGTGTGAAAAAGTAGAAGGAATTTGCATATTATTATGAAAAAAATCTAATCTATGATTTTTATTTATCCCCCACCCTCACAAATGCCGTTTTTCCTGCTCATCATTTCCATACCATTTCTCTCCACCCAATCTTCAGAACCATCCATCTAACCCTTACACATGGGTTGACTGTTTGAGAGATTAAAGGTTAATGTACATCCATCCATACATAAATACATACATATGCTTTGAAGGTTAAATAATTCTAGCTCCTTTAAAAAGTCAAGTGAGTCAAATAAGCCATTGATCTGGAGTTAATGGGGCCTTAGTAAAAAATTACAATCAGCTGGAAAGATGGCACACTTATACAAGGCTCAAGCATAAAAAAAAAAAGCTTCAAAATACGGAAAGGAAAAGTCAAGAAGTGGAGATGAGAGAAAAGAGAAGGTGGGAAAAAACAAAGACTTTGGTATGGCCTTGGAAGATAATAAGTAGCATAAGATATATAGCAATTTTTAAAACCCCAATTTTAGTGACTTTCAGTTTCATACTTATAACTACTCAACAGCTGAGACTAGGCTGAATGAAAGAAGGCAGACCTACAGAGAGGGTCTGGAGGGCTCTTGGGATGAAACAATAAATTACTTGGAATCAGCTTTTTCTTTTTGTATCTAGAAATGTTTCCATTCATTTCCACTTGCTTTAGGGACTTCCCTGGCAATCCAGGTTAAGTTTAAGACTCCGTGTTTCCAACACAGGAGATGTGGATTCAATCCCTGGTCAGGGAACTAAAATTCCACATGCCGTGTGGCACAGCACCCCCCACAAAAAAAAACACCCAAACAAAAAATACATTTCCACTTGCTTTATATAATATTGCAACCACAATTGTAGTTTCACTCTACCTACAATCTGCAAAAACAAAACAAAACAATCTTAAGTGGATTTTAAGATTTTTAAAAAGATTTTATTAAACTTTGAACCTTCAAACTTCATTGGCATTTGTTATTTGCTTCAGGCCCCTAGGAGCTCAGGCTAACAGAGGAGGCTAAACAGTAAAGGGTCAGCTGTGCCCTAGCGGAATTCTCTATGAGAACACACAAAGGAGAGAGGAAACAGAAACGAAATACTAGATGGATAGAAAGTGTACAGGACGTTTTCATACAAAGGCTCCCTGGCCAGCAGTTCTTGGTATGACTCCTTCTGAGTGGTTCCTTGAAGTTACCCTTGGGCCTCCACTGTCCACTTTTATTCCTGAGGATGAGCTGCCCCAACAGTGTTAATAATTGCATAATATCCCACTGAGCAAATATGCTATAGTTTACTTAACCATCCCCCCAACTCAGGACACTTAATTGTTTTGTGGGTTTGGGGTTTTGCATTATTAAGTACAGTGCTTTAAGATTATATAGCCGGCCAGGCTCCTCTGTCCATGGGATTCTCCAGGCAAGAATACTGGAGTGGGTTACCATTTCCTTCTCCAGGGGATCCTCCTGACCCAGGGATCAAATCTGGGTCTCAAGCATTGGAGGCAGACGCTCTAACCTCTGAGCCACCAGGGAAGCCCATTTAAGCACTGCTACCTACCAACTGATCCAAACTCAGCGACTTAAAGCATCATTTTCTCTCTCACACTTTCTGTGGGTCAGAAATCCATGAGCAGTCTAGCTGGGTGGTTCAGGCTTGGAATTTCTCATGAAATTGCTACTACACTGTCTGTGGGGGATGCAGTCATCTCTGAAGGCACAAGTGGGGTAGTATCTGCTTCCAAGCTCACCCACATAGTTCTAGAACACTCCATTTCTTGCTGGCTGTCAAAGACCTTACAACACAGGCCTTTCCTTGGGCTACCTGAGGGTCCTCATGTCATAGCAGTGGCTTCCCTCCAGCCAAGTGATGAGAGATCCCCAAAACAGAATCATTGTAAAGGCTTGTAAAGCTGGTCACCCATGCTCAGAAGCGGCAGACCATTGTTTCTGCTGCAGTCTAGTGGTAACACAGATCAATCCTGGCGTGATATGGGAGGGACTGTACCAGGGTGAGAATGCCAGAATGCGGGACATTTGAGGGGATTCTTGGAGTCTAGCTACCCTGGGTCCTCTATTCATACATGCATATTCCACACGTTAGACAAACATACACATTCGTCTGTGTGTGCATGCATGTGTGTATTTGCTTAAGACAGATGCTCTGAGGAGGTGGTCCTGAGAAGAATGGTGGCTTTTCAAATTAATTATTTTAACTGGAGGATAATTATTATACAATATTGTGATGGTTTTTGCCATACATAACATGAACAGGCCATAGGTATACATGTGTCCCCCCAATCCTGAATGCCCCCTCCCACCTCCCTTCCCACCCTATCCCTCTAGGTTGTCCAGAGCACAGGCTTCAGCTGCCCTGCTTCAGAGGTTCTTGATATTTTTAGATTAAGCCACAGAAACTGCTGTTTTTGTTAAGTCAAGACCAATCAAATATAGGTAATCTCATATAGGTCAAGGTAATAAGCACTGCAATACTGTTTTCCAAAGGGGATTATCAATATGGGGCCCCACTGACAATGTGCAAGTCTGGTAGTTTGGCCACTTATAAAGTATATTTCAGCCCTTACATTAGTAAGTGGTTGCTTGAAGTTGACTCATCATTTATTTCTCTCCAAATAGTACATTTAGTTCCATGTTCCTCAACTTACTACATATCACCATTCAGCTATACTGATTAATTTCAGCATATTAAGTGACTTTTTGAGGCCACACCATCACCACTTCATTGCCTTTTAACGGAAAAACACACAGCACAGCACAGGAATTCTAAGTCAGTACTGTCAGATGGGAACATGAGCCACATATTTAAAATTTTCTAGTAGCCACACTTAAAAAGTAAAAAGAAATAGGTGAGATTAATTTTAATCATGGGATAGAGACGGAGATGTAGAGAACAGATTTGTGGACATGGGCGGGGGTGGGGGGAAGGAGCGCATGGGACTAACTGAGAGTGTAGCATTGACATATATACACTATCATGTGTGAAACAGATAGCTAGTGGGAAGCTGCTGTATGGAACAGGAAGCTCAGCTTGGTGTCTGTGATGACCTAGAGGGGTGGGATGGCGGGGGTGATGGGAGGGAGACTCAAGAGGTAGGGGATATATGCATTGTTTTTGTTGTATAGTTGCTAAGTCCTATTCAACTCTTTGCGACCCCATGGAGTATAGCCGACCAGGCTTCTCTGTCCATGGGATTTCCCAGGCAAGAATACTGCAGTGGGTTGCTATTTCCTTTTCCAGGGGATCTTCCTGACCCAGGGATCAAATCTGCATCTCCTGCATTGGCAGGAAGATTCTTTACCACCGAGACACCTGGGAAGCCTGCATATAAGTATACTTATAGCTGATTCACATTGTTGTACAGCAGAAACTAATAAAACATTGTAAAGCAGTTATCCTCTAATTTAAAAATAAATTTAAAATAAAATTTTTAAATAATCACATTGTTTAACACAATATATCCAAAATACTATAATTTCAACATGTAATCAATATTTAAAAGTTTTAATGAGATACTTTATACTTTTTTCTTCACATCAAGTCTTGGATATCCAGTGTATATTTTGCACTTACAGCCTGTCTCAATTTAGCTGCTAAATTTTTATTGGAAATGCTCGATCTACAGTATTTAGAGTCCAAAAAGTTTACAGTTGAAAAAGTAGATTCACATATGAACGTTGTTCCAGTCATGCCTAAAATTTTCCTAATTACCAGGAACTTGTTGTTTATCCATTCCATATACATTAGCTTATATCTGCTAACCCCAAATTCCCACTCCATCCCTTTCCCAACCTCCTCCCTCTTAGCAACCATAAGTCTGTTCTCCTTGTCCCTGAATCTGCTTCTATTCCATAGATAGGTGAATTTATCTATTTCATAGACAGGTGTTTTGCCTATGCTCTAGGAGTTTCATTTGTGTCATATTTTAGATTCCACATATAAGTGATATTCTATGGTAGTTGTCTTTCTTTTTCTAACTTACTTCACTTAATAATCTCTAGGTCCATCATGTTATTGCAAATGGCATTATTTCATTCATTTTTATGGCTGAGTAGTATTCCATTACATACATGTACTGCATCTTCTTTATCAATTCATCTGTCAATGGACATTTGTTTCCATGTCTTGGCTATTGTGAATAATGCTGCTGTGAATGTAGGGGTACATGTATCATTCTGAATTAGAGTTCTGTCTGGATATATGTCCAGGAAGAGAATTGCTGGATCATTCAGCAACTCTATTTTTAGCTTTCTGAGGAACCTCCATACTGTTTCCCATAGTGGCTGTACCAAATTACATTCATACCAGCAGTATAGGAGGGTTCCCTCTTCTCCATACCCTCTCAAGCATTTTGTTATTTGTGACTTTTTGATAATTGCCATTCTGACTGATGTTAGGTAGTACCTCATTGTCATTTTGACTTGCATTTCTCTAAAAATTAGTGATATTGAGCATCTTTTTTATGTGCCTATTAGACATTTGTATTTCTTCTCTGCAGAAAGAAGACATTGAGGTCTTCTGCCCATGTTTTGATTGGTTGTTTCTGCTGTTGTTGAGTTATAGTTGTATGAGCTGTTTGTATGTTTTGGAAATTAAGCCCTTGTGAGTCACATTGTTTGCAAATATTTTCTTCCATTCTATAAGCTATCTTTTCATTTGGTCTGTGGTTTCCTTTGCTGTGCGAAAGCCTGTAAGTTTGATTAGGTCCCATTTGTTTGTTTTTGCTTTTATTTCTATTGCCTCGGGAGACTGAGTGAAGAAAACATTGGTGCAAGTTATATTAGAGCATGTTTGCCTATGATCTCTTCTAGGAGTGTCATGGTGTCATGTCTTAATGTTTGTCTTTAAGCCATTTTGAGTTTATTTTTGTGTATGGTGAGGGGGTATATTCTAACTTCACTGATTTACATGTGGTTGTCCCAACTTTCCTAACACCATTTGCTGAAGAGACTTTTTCTCATTGTATATCCTTGCCTCCTTTGTCAAAGATTAATTGATTGTAGGTGTGTGTGTTTATCATTATCAATGTCACTTTCCTTTTATATCTATGCCCAACAGAGTTCAGAAGTTATCTGGATATAACAAAATTTTTAAGAACAAAGTAAAGATTCCCCTTTCTAGCACAGTAAAAAAACATAACTCACAATTTGTCTTTCACTTGAGCCAAAGTAAAATCACCCAATGTATTATTCATATTCTTAAGATAATATTGTACCTTTCTGTTCAATATTTGGTCAGCTCTCTGGATGACTTCTATGCTCACTGTTTCAATTCTTCCATCTTAGATTATAAAATCTTAGAGGTGAGATGTTAGCCAACTTATTTTACCTTGTACAGTAACAAAAGACATGGTAACATACACATAAATGCCTTAAATACTTTTTGATAATTACAATGATGATGATGATGGAGATAAAGAAATTACTTGCTAGCCTTTATATAAAGTTGTAGTTCTCAGTGACTTGGGGATCTGAGATTACAGAATTATATTTTATTGTTCCATATTCTGAATTCCAAAAAAAATGCAAAGAAAGCTTAGAAGATTTTATTAATCAAAAGTCTGTACTTTAAAAATCACAAGAAATAAAAATACAGAAAAACTCACATATAATTTTTTACCAGCATACAAACTAACCCTAAAAGAGACTAACAAATTAGGTTACCACTGAGTAAAAGTTACAATTAAAAATGTTATTTTAGGGCTTCCCTGATGGCTCAATGGTGAAGAATCCACTTGCCAAAGCAGGAGACACGGGTTCAATCCCTGGTACAGGAAGATCCCACATGCTGCCAAGCAACTAAGCTTGTGCATCACAACTATTGAGCCTGTGCTCTGGAGTCTAGGAGCTGCAACTGCTGAAGCTTGCGCTCCACAATGAGAGAAACCACCACAATGACACACCCACACACTGCAGCTGCTGCTGCTGCTAAGTCACTTCAGTTGTGTCCGACTCTGTGCGACCCCAGAGACGGCAGCCCACCAGGCTCCCCCATCCCTGGGATTCTCCAGGCAAGAACACTGGAGTGGGTTGCCATTTCCTTCTCCAATGCATGAAAGTGAAAAGTAAAAGTGAAGTCGCTCAGTCATGTCTGACTCTTCGCGACCCCATGGACTGCAGCCTACCAGGCTCCTCCCTCCATGGGATTTTCCAGGCAAGAGAACTGGAGTGGGGTGCCATTGCCCTCTCCACACACTGCAGCTAGAGAATAGCTTCTGCTCTCCACAACTAGGGAAAAGCCCGTGCTACAATAAAGATCCAGCATAGCCAAAAATAAAGTAAACCATAAATAAATAAATAAATTTATTTTTTTTTAATGTTACTTTAACACATTTGGTGTCTATGCCCAAAGAACATAGAAGAGACATTTATTTTCACTTTCATCTTTTTTTACCAACACCTAAATAAGGAGAAAAGTGTTGGTAGAAATAAATGTTAGTGTCAAAATTGGTATAATATATAATACATATAATCTCATATACATCATTTTCCTCTATGCTTATGTGTTCCTCAACCCCTCCAAGATAAAATAAGTTATAAAAAGATGGCACAGAAACCAACTTATTATCTACAGGTATCACTAAAGTCTTTAAGGCTTTTAACAGAGAATTGCCATCCTTTTGTCCCCTTCTTCCCCTCCTTCCTTACTCTAATACCTACAGTACAGAATTCCTAATTATCTCAGATATTTGTCACTAACATGTAGATTTTAAAAAAATTAATTACTGCAACCTAAGCCTGTTCCACACGATATAGACTACTGGTATTTATATATGGGTGGCATGAGTGGCACAAGAAGAATATATGTAAAAACTCTGATTTTTAAAATTATTTTTTCTTTTTATCATTTCATCATTCTAAATGACACAGAAAAGAATCAGGCCATCCAGCTCTGTCTGGATTCCTCCCTTACGTTATCTACTTGGTGAACAAGACACAGTCGACTCACTGTTGCTGTGGAATCCTAATCAGCTGAGCCCGCTAAGCACTGCTCATCTGGGGCTGCAGCCATCCCCTCTCCTGACCACTACCAAGCAGGGAGGGAAGTCTCTCTTTTGATTTAGGTCCTAAGGAGATAAATCAGGTCCCAGGGAGACAGCATAGTCACACATGTGGAACCAGTCATTGGGAATAAAGAACAGAAGTATCTGGCGAGACTTGCAGATACTGCAAGGAGCTTAAGAAGAAGAGTGATGAGTTTTCATACACTTGCCTTTCTCACATTATAAAAAGGAAGAATCTCTGAAGGCTTCTGAGTAATGGCCAAACAGCTCTGCCATAAACTGCCGTCTGACCAGAATAAATCCTTTAACCTCTCTATTTCAGTTTCCTCATCTGTAATAGGGTGATTGTGTTAATAATTAAAGTGTTTTAGGACACTTAATCCAACCTATTCCACTTTGCCAGTACTGAGAACTTGCCAAGGTTTACTCAGAGACAGCAAAGGTTTATAGGAAACAAAGTTTACAAGAGACAGTGTTTTTAGCTAAAGCTCCTAAACAAACGCTTAAAACTTAATTCTTGTTAGCCGAAACATGGAAGAGCATTCCTCCAAAACACCTACGTGGTTTTTTTTTTTTCCTCAGGCTGCCGCCAGGCCACTGCTCCCACCTCAGTCCCCTAGTGCTGTGACAGCTGCCACACACTCCACCCAGGTCACCGGCAGCACTTCTCCATGGAGCTTCTGTGTCACCCACTGGTGCAAGGCTAGAGCCAGGCCCCCAGGCAGAGTGGGGAGGAAGGAAGGCCTGGGCCCTCCCAGTGGGAGCACAAAGGCAGCAGAGCCCACCGTTCCTCTGGCCTCACCCCTTGTAGTTCCAAAAGCAAGACTAGTTCTTGAAAATAATGAGAGATTGGACACTAGTTAGGTAAATACGCAACCAGAATAATTCTGCTGAGGGGGAGACTGTAGCACGTTAGAGGAAGAGCGACAATCAGTCTGAGCCTTTCTTAAGGAACCCAAAACAGAAAGAGGTAGTTTATTTTTCTTCAAAGAGGTGTGTATTCAATAACTGGTGACTCTATCATGGAAATTTAATGAGACGATTTTCTCAGAGTTACAAATCGTCTCATTAAATTTCCATGATAGAGTCTATGACCACCATTTCTGATGGTTAGCCTCCAGCTTCCTTTGGTTATCTGTACAATGCCTTAAAATCTATATGTACAAGTAGCTTTTAGAAATTGTATTTTTCAAATAAGGAAACATCAGATGATGCCTACTGATTTCCTCTTCTAATAATTGTGTGTTTACTTTATTTTTGTTTCCTACACGCAAAACGTTTTCTTTCTATTGCCCTTAAAGGTCATTTCTCTTGTATCTCCTTTAAGGTTTATATTTCTTAAACTACCTAATCAAACAATTTACCACTAATTCCCAGAAGAAAACGCTGAATGAATCCCTTCCATCTCAATATATTCCATTTTTAGGAGATCATCAAGAAAGAAATCAGGTCATTTGAAGGTAAATCTTCTCTTTTCACTGATATTCAGGATGTGAATTATGACTTACTGCTTACTAGATAACAATTCCCTTTCCTTCTGAGAAATCTATTCAGTAATCCCTTCTGGGAGCTTCTGGGTCCCAAGCCCCTAATGACTGTGAAATATTGAAATTACACTGGGAATTCCATGTGGGAGCCAGATTATAGCAAGAAATTGGAATGGAATCCCTTAGAAAGAGCCTATTTATAAACTATAATCATTTAGCCTCAGATTCAACAAAAGGGAGATATGGAAAGGTTATCTGTGGGCACCCGCCTGACAGACTATCTGCACAGTTGTCCTCAAAGTTCTTTTGCATCACCCTTTAAAATACTCATGTTACAATTTGTAAAGTCCTCTGACATTAAAAAAAAAAAAAGACTAAATATACTCATGTAGTTTCCCCATGATAACCAGCTTCTAATTTAAAACACTGCCTTAGTTTTCTCAATCAACATGTATTAAGCAATAGCCCTAAGGTGAACCTACTTGGAAAACCAAAATTCAGATATTAAGGAAATAATTTTATTGTACCAATTCTGAATCATTCTAAGCATGACAAATAATTTTCTCTCTTGATTTATTTTTACATCATTTTATTGTCTCCAGCAATGTCATCATTTAAAAACCAAATTAAACATAACTATGGGACAGCCACTTCCTGTTTCTGTTTTGAATTTCTTCTTCAATACTCTTTCAAGAAGTACACAGTCAAACTGTATGGTACAGGGTTAACATATGACTTTGGAGTCAGACAGATTTAGATTTCAATTTTGGCTCAACCATTAACGTAACTTCAGGCATCCTCTACATTCCACTCTCCTCCTCTGTTTAACAGGGAGAGTAATACCTGCCCTAAGTATATCTGCAGCCAAAATGAGATAATATCCTGATGCATACTGCACAGAGCCAGGCACATAGTAATTACTCAATAAACAGTAGTCATTATTTTATACATGCATGCACATTGAAAAATCTAGAAAATGAATTTAAAATATTCTTCATTCTATAACCCTAGTAACACAAACATGTACTCGCTTATAATTTATATCCATATAAGATTTTATTTTCTTTTTATATCATTATGGCTCAGCTGGTAAAGAATCTGTCTGCAAGGCAGCAGACCTGGGTTCGATTCCTGGGGTGGTAAGATCCCCTGGAGAAGGGAAAGGCTAGCCACTCCAGTATCCTGGCCTGGAGAATTCCATGGACTGTACAGTCCATGGGGTCACAAAGAGTGGGACACGACTGAGTGACTTTCACACATACACATAATTGTAATATATAATTTTCTAATTTTTCACATTATAATCACTTTTTCATGTTATCATGCAGGATTCATAACTGTTGAATGAGATTCCATTAAGTAAACTTCTATAATTTAACCCCTAAATTTCTACCAAATATTTGAGGGGCTTTGATGTTACAAATTTGCATAAATGCAGCTTCTTCATTCTGTGGGATTCTATCCTTAGGATGAATTCTCAAAGCAGGCTTTCTATAGTAACCATAAACTCTTTTATGGCTTAAATTTGCATGGCTTTCTACAAGTTCATACAATGTCTAGTGCCTTTGTCAATAGAAACATCATCGTGCCCTCTTAAATCTTCAGTTTTAATAATATTAAATGTATTGAATATTTACCATGTCCTGGCCTATCTCATCAATCTCACAACAAATGTGGAAGTAGTACAACCTTTCTTACAGATGAGGAAGTTAAGTTGCAGACAGTTTAAAAGCCATGTCCAAGGTAACACAGCAACTAAAGACTGGAACTTGGACTCAAACTCAGATTCTAGCTAAGGCCACAGTGCTCTTAACCACTTGGGTTTTTTTCTGCTTTACTTTCACTGATGTTTTATTATGCAGTTCTTGGATTACTAGCAAAGTTTTCATTTTTACATGTTTAAAAAACTGTTATTCTCTTATTGTGTTATTTGCATATTATTTAGCAACTTCTGTAAAGTGGTGGGGGCAATTCTGTTCACTGTGTCTTTTTTACCAATCAGGTGTATCGGCACAACCTTCACACAAGAGGCCCAGGTCCCTTCTTGATGGCCTCACTGGGCTCAGTTTGTAAGAAAAGGCGCTCCTTCTCTTTCTCCGTCTTCCTGCCAATCTTGGGCTGAATACAAATATATTCTAGAAAGCTACCATGCCCACATCTTTTCAACATTATTCACTCATACAACATGGCTCTCGGCTACCTTGGAACACCCTACCATAAGTGAGAGTGAAGACCCAATGTCCCCTGGAGAGTAACAAACTAATAATTTTGTAACAGAACCAATTTACCAAGGTCTTTAAATCAATCAATATCTCATTCTCCCCATGTTCCCCTGCTTCACACTCTGTCTTCAAATGTCTCTTTTGCTAACTAAGATAAAGACTGACATGTATAGGGTTTTTTTTTTTTTTATGAATTTGTGATCCAAACAATTTGGCCTTCATTCAAAACTTATCTCCCATAATGTATGGACACATCATTAAGACCTCATATCTATGGTTTATTAGTAAGCAAAACCAGGTTTACCTAATTAATGTAAACTTTAATAATCCTATTTTATAATAAGGGTCATTACCTGCATTATGTCTTGCAATATAGCCAAGTGCCCAGGCTGCAGCCTCTTTGACTCCAGGGTCAAAATCTTCCAAGCAAATCACCAGTGTGTCCAGTGCTCCACAATCAACTATTGCCTGAGCTAGTTGGGGAGAATGTTTACCAACTGCTCGTAACACAAAGGCAGCTGCTTTCTTGTAAAAACGCTACAAGGGTAAATAGACAAAACTCAATGTGAATCAAGCTAAAAGTTAAAATAGACCACAACAAACATAAAAAAATGACACTGATATTTAAAATTAAAAAAAAAAGCTCTGCAGTTTTTTAAATACAAAAGATGAAATACATCCTGCAAATTCATTTTGATTTTTTGAGGCTTCCCCATTGCTTTTGTTCATTAACTGAACTGAAACGGTGTACATCGTTAATTTCATTTCAAATGTTTTACTCTGAAACATGCATTTGGAAACTGCATAAAATAAAATGTAAGCATTGTATTTCCTACAGATTCATAAAATAATGGGAATTTATGTTTGTGCATTACAGTGAAAGGTATTGTTTGTCCTGTGGGAACTCCTAGATTGTTAGCACGTGCAACTAAACTGTCACCTGACAAATTCATTTCCTTTACTTGCCCTCAGTCTCTAAGCATGACCTCAACTAACCTTTCTGGTGTCCCGTGTTATCCTGAAATAACAACTATGCTCTGAGGTGCACTTAGCAATCATCAGATAAAGTTTCTATTTCTTCACAGCGTATACAAAAAAAGCAACTAGGTGACTACAGCAACTGTTTTGAAAGCATTCTGTTTACATAGGCTGAAATACTAAAAATCAATAAAAAATTATATGAGAGAGAAAATACAAAAGTTATATTTTAACAGATTATATCTTAAAATTAGGATATGTTGAAAAGACAAGGAATCTACTGTTAGTAACAATGTTTTGATTTGATATATTTCTTTAGTTTCTTAAATATCAACATATATAGACATTAAAATATTTGTTACAAAGTCTAATTTTACAAGTCCATAACCAAATATCTACTAAATCATTACAAAAATTAGAAGAGTTTTAAAGTAGCTTTCCATAGATTATTTTCTCATGATTGTGAAAAATAATAGTGATACATTTCTTGTCATTACCATAAGCTGATTTGAGTGTTTATTGCAGAATTTTCAAATTCACACTTTACTGAGCACCAACAGTTAGCATTAACTACAGTGCCTAGAATTCATACTCTTCTGTCTCACTCCCCCTTCCTCTTAACTTCTGCTTCTCCAAATCTGTAACTCTCTTCTCTCCTGGAATGCCTCACCAAAAGAACTGCCAGAAAAGAAGAGAAAAGAAAGAAGAAAGGATGGAAGGAAGGAACGAAAGAAAACCTGGAGGGAAAAGGGAGGGAAAACCAAGCCAGAGGACTTTGTACGCATAGAGAAGAGATTAAATCTCATGTGAGAAATGGGTTAAAGGCCTGGAAGGGGAAGGAGACAGAAGCCTGTGAAGATGCTTCCCATTCTCACTTTCTCCTCACATGTGCCCTGTTGCTTTAACTAAGGGTCACTCATTCACACTTAGAAAACCTTAGAGAACCTTCTATGTGAGATATCAAACACAGACCTTGCCCTCAGAAGAGCTAAGAGTCCAAGCATTTGATGATAGAAAGAACGCCTACAAGAAAAATACAATTTCTTTAACTCCTCCTAGAGATAAAAGTCATTAGCAAATGACTCTCCAATCTTGAAACAAACAAAAAAAGGCACATTTTAAAGCAATTAGAATTTTATTTCATTTTGTAAAAAAAAAAAAAATTGGCCATTTTAAAGTGTATAATTCAGTGACATTTAGTGCGTTCACAATGTTGTGCAACCATACCTATCCAGTTCCAGAATATTTTCATTCCTCCAACAAGAAATCCCCTACATTAAGTAGCCACTTCTCACTCCCCTCTTCCCCCAGCTCCTGGCAATCATTAATCTGTGTCCATCTCTATGGATTTGCCTTTTCCGGATACTTCATATAAATGGAATCATACGATATGTAGCCTTGTCTGGTTTCTTCCTCTTAATATAAATTTTTCAAGGTTCATCCATGTCGTAGAATGTACCAGTACTTCACTCCTTTTTATAACTGATAATACTCCATTGTATGGATATATAATATTTACTTTATCTAGTCATTCTTTTGGCTATTGTAAATAATGCTGCTATGAACATTTGTGTTCAGGTTTTGCTTGAACACCTGTTTTCAATTCCTTTGGAAATATAACCAGGAGTAGAACTGCTGGGTCATATAGTAATTATGCTTATCTTACTGAGGAACTGCCAAATTGTTTTCCATAGCAGCTGTGCCACTGTACACAACTTCTCCACATCTTCAATAACACTTGCTATTTTCCTTTTTTTTTCCTTTTATTTGTTATGGCCATCCTGGTAGGTAGAATGCTGGCTCTTCACAGTTTTGATTTTCATCTCCTAATGACTAATGCCATTGAGTACTTTTTCATCTTGGCTCTTAGTACATTTTCTTTGGATAAATGTCTGTGTGAGTCTTTTGTCCGTTTTTTGATTGAATTGTTTGTCCTCTGGTTACACATGTGTAAGAAAGATAATTTAATCTTAAAGACATGTCAAGAAAGATACATCCCTAGGTTATGATAAATCAGCAGGATGGAACAAATAGGCAGAAGACCCTACCTAGAGGAAGATCCTTAACTATTGTCAGGAACATAAAGGGAATCAGACAGGATGGGGAAAAAATGGAAGCACTCTTAGATGACCTTTAAAAGGCTTGACATGCTTGCATGCTTGGCAAAAAATGCTTTGTCGAACCTTCCCTTACATGCATTCTCCTTGCTTTCAAATGCTTCTCTTCCTCCTTGCTTCAAAGCTATCTCTTCCATTGCCTATTAACTAGATTCAGACAGTAAAGAATCTGCCTTCAACCCAGGAGACCTGGTTTCGATCCCTGGGTTGGGAAGATCCCCTAGAGGAGGAAATGGCAACCCACTCCAGTATTCTTGCCTGGAGAATCCCATGGACAGAGAAGCCTGGCAGGCTACAGTCCATGAGGTCGCAAAGAGTAGGACTGAGCGAATAACACAACACTACTGTATGTAACTTATCTGCCCAGGGTGCCATACATCTTTTGAAGACTGATCCTATAACTTGAATAAGACCATATATAAAAGTACTGCTGTGTGTATAATTCCATTAAAAACTTTAATATGTTTTCTCCTATACTAACAGTAATGCAGAAAAGCTGTCTATTATCCCCAAAGTAAAACACCCTAAAGGTATTATTGTGTGTAGTTCAAAGAATTGAAGGTTGTATTAATATCCTAATAATTCTATGCCTACACACTTGCAATTGTACCCAAACTATCAATTTTTTTAAAATCCAAAACAAAAATCATGTAACTGTGGTTTTAAAAAATTCTTACATTTTGTTCTGCCAGTGAATAAACAAGCTGTGGAAGAATATCACCCTTCACGACTGCTTCTGCCAGGTCATCATTATAATTAGCCAGTCTCCCCAGAGCCAAAGCAGCAGTCTGTTGAATTGTTGGGACCACATCCAGAAGAAGAGGCCTCAGCAAAGCCATTACGCCTAAGTTACAAGAAATAAGAAATCAGCAAATTTTAAATTAAAAAGCAAACATACCATTCAGCATATATGCAGATAGGAAAATGCAAAAGGAAATATTATTAAAAACAAGCAAACAAAAATCATCCACTAAAACCTAATAGGATATTAAGCAGCAGCCAACTGGACAAGGTATAGAATAATATAACCTGCAATTATCAAAGCAGCAGCCTAGCATGGAACTAAGAACGGCTTTGGAGAACCAGAGTTTAAATCCCTGATTTGGCAAACTCTAGCCGTGTGATGTCACGAGGAATGCAGAGAGAGGCTATAAAGCACACAGAGGCTAGAAAGCCTTCCTAGCAGGGTTATGGGGGTGGGGGGGAGGGTGGAAGGGAAGGTATTGAGGAGCTGTGTTCCTCTGCCCTCAACCCCATGTGCCCCCCCCCCCGACCCCACCCCACCCCCGCCTCCCCACAACAGCCTTTGCAAACCCTATCTCTTTCAGGGCTCAGTTCAGTTCTTTCCTCTCAAGTCTTCTGGTGTTTTTTCCTCTGATTCCAACCAACTTAGAGTCTATTACAGAAATTTTATGAGGATCTATTTCAGGGCCAGGTGAGTTAGAAGGGCCATTTGACTAGGGCTTCCCATTCATAAAGGCCTGTAAATTCAGATTTCTGACATTGTCTCTGAATAAATAAATTCTTTAAGATAAGGAAGTATGTCACATTACTAGCTCTCATTAATATTCATTCTAGGGTTGAATACATAGTAGGAATACCATCATCACAGCACAATAATAAAAGTAGCTTATATATTGTGTTAAGAACTTATTTCTGTATCAATTCACTGAATTCTCATAACAAACGTATGAAGTAGGTCCTATTATCATGTCTGTTTTACAGATGTGGAAATGAAGGCTGAGAAAAATTAGGGAAATCACACAGCTAAAATGCAGGAGCCAGGTTACAAATTCAGACATTCTTTATTCATACTTACTAAACAATACGTAAAACTGGATGGAAATAATATGGAAAATTGAGGAGGTGGGGTAAATTATTTCATTTGGATCATTTTATTCAATATTCCAACTTACATTAACTCTGCTGTGCTGTGTGCTCAGTTGTGTCCAACGCTTTGTGACCCCATGGACTGTAGACCTCCAGGTCCATGGAATTTTCCAGGCAAGAATACCAGAGTGGGTTGCCATTTCCTACTCCAGGGGATTTTCTTTAGAATGGGCAGGCAAATTCTTCACCCCTGTACCATCTTGGAAGCAACCCCTTAATTAAGGTGTTATAGTCTAATACTACAAAAAAAGGTGATGACGGAGTTCAAACTAGAACAAAGTGCCCCTTGACTTTTAAACTTAATTTACAGTGGGCTGTTCAACTTGCATGTTATTACATCTTTTGTTAAAAAATACCACTGTGACCTATAAAAGCAGATACATATTACCAATATTCTTTTGTAATGTTATATCCAGAAACACATGAAATAGAAATAAAAGGAAAACACAACAACCTTTAGAATTAGACCAAAATAAGATAAACAGTACTATCAAATAACATAAACAGAGAATAAGGATGCTTATCACAGAAACATTTAATGATGTGACCTCTGGCTTTTCTCGGTTCCCAGTGTTCTTCGGTGATCCTTTTTCTGTCTAATTTGACTTGGTTAGATCCTTTTACAGAAGCCCACTGCTGCAAGTTTGCATCCTGCTCGGGCTGGTTAACTTTGCAGGCACACAGCCCCCCTTCTCAGGCCTAGGCCACAGCTCATGTTAAACAATTCAGCACGTCCATGTCCTTAAGTGTTGCTTATATTATTCTCTATACTTTTTACAGAGATAATTTCTGAAGTATCTCACAACAAACAGTTCAATGTGCAAAATAAGGTATTAGAATGACTACCAAACGTTAACATGATTCCTTCTAGAAAGCTGGATCTAAAACCAACCATTTGTTGATCTCTTCTTTGTGGTTGCTTATTACTTGATTCAAGTTTTTTAACAGTAGTATAATTCAGTGGCATGAAACACATTTACAATGGTGTGTAATCCTTACCAGTATCTAGGAACTGTTAAACCACTTTCCACTACACTGAGCCTACATAATTTTAAACTCCCACCAGCAAAGTATAAGGGTTTAAATTTCTCCCCATCCTCACCAATGCTTGCATTTTATTTTTTTTAGAATAACCCATCCTAGTAGCTATGAAGTGGTATCTCCTTGTGGATTCATTTTTATTTCCCTCTCACTAATGATGGTGAATGTATTTATTGAACATTTGTGCATCTTCTTTGTTGAAGTGCCTATTTAAGTCCTTTGCCCATTTTTTTATTGAGTTGGGGTTTTTTGTTGTTTTGTTCTTGAGTATAATTGATTTTTTAATAATGAACATGTACCATTTTAAGTAAAACAGGTCAAAACTCTAAAAAAGAAAAGCAAAATTTCTTAAGATATATTTAAAGTTTCATAATAAATATATTAATGAGGCAAAAAATATAAAGTGAAAATATGCTTAGAATAGTTTTAAAAGAATCATAAACTTGTTTTATGCTATTTTTTCCTGATGATTCTGGTATTCTCTTTTTTCTTCACTTGATAGAACTGTCTTTTGAAATATATATAGAAAATTAATCCATATTGGGTTATTAACCTAAAAGTTTTAATTAAATCTCAAAAACTCTGAAAGTTCTATTATAAAGTTCTATTACAACTTTCATAAAAAGTGGTGCGAGAAATTATAGAATAGCCTCAATCAACCTTTCCCTTATTTCCTTTTAATACAACATACATCTATCACTTGAATTTTGCATGCCAATTGCATATATAAGCCAGAGGAAACAAGGTCAAACATTTCTAAAGACAAAATAATTTATTCTCATATTACATGTGTGTAATTTATATACCAAACTTTATCAAAATTTTATCAAGTTCATGTTATGAATTTGAAGAATGAATTAATCTATCTGAATTTATACTTCTTATGCTTCCCAGGTAGCTCAGCTGGGAAAGAATCCGTCTGAAATTCATGAGACCCTGGTTCAACCCCCGGATTAGGAAGATCCCCTGGAGGAGGGCATGGCAACCCACTCCCATTTTCTTGCCTAGAGAATCCCCATGGACAGAGAAGCCTGGCGGGCTACAGTCCATGGGGGTCTCAAAGAGTTGTACATGAGTGAGCGACTAAGCACAATAAGCACAATTACATTATTATCTATTATTAGTTACTATATTTAGCTAGTATACCACAAGTCTCCCAGTGTTGGATATCTTCAGTTTGCTGTCTTAGCAATAAGATGTTCTACCCCAAAAAATATATTTCACTTGTCCACATACTCAAAGGAATTTTGCTGCTTTATATATTTTCTCCTCCCTTTTTCTACTTCATTTGGCCCAGCACAAATCAGGTCAATAAAATGACACATGATTCTTTTCGTTTCTATTCCTATATTCAATATCAAAGTTAGGCTTTCATGCAGATGCTCTGTCATATGCCCTTGTTCAGACAATGAGAATTTTGAAAAATTTATAAAAGCTAAAGTTTCCATTTAAAATATCTGAACGAGGTCATTTTTACTAGAGAAAATATTGCCCAAATTTCTAGTCCTTGAATTGCCTCTTAGTGCTTCATAGTCTTCAATCTCCAGGAACATGTTTTCATCTCCTACACAGGCTAAGTATACTTTGTTATTCTAATTTCAGGTTTGTCCTAAAAATATAGATAATGCTACAAGAGGAACTGAGGAAAGGAAGGAAGGGAGGGAGGGAGCGAGGGGAGGAGGAAAGAGAGGAGCATACATAACGTAAAATAAATATTTCCTTACCTGTCTGTCCATTAGGAATCCATGGTGATTAATCCTTGGTGAGTGAATGCATGAAAATATAGAGTCCATAGGTTACAGCAGTCTGAATAACCGCTATAATATCTAATAAGATAAGGTCCTCAGTGAGCAGCTAATGAACTCACTGGGGTCTCCACTGAAGGAACCAACAAGTACTATCTAATATTATATCTAATAGTAAAAGTAATTCATATATTATACTCTGATATCTATAAGACAATTTTGTCTTCCATATACAAATTCATTAAATGGTGTGAAAATGTTTATGAAATTTAACCTATAGGCTAAATCTTTACAATCTTCCCCACCTCCAACTTTATAGCTTTGAGTTTCTTTTCTGTGTTTCTTGTTCCAGTGCCATACTGGAGACACTGCTTCTATTAATAATACTTACATTGTTATCTAGTTTTACAAAAATAAAAACCTCATGGATCCTGCCCACAATTATTCATTCAAAAAATAGATCAAGGCTTACCAAGTGGCAAGAAATAGGGACCTCACAGATGAGTAAAGGCAGCTCATGCTCTCAAAAAAGTATTGGAAGAAATTATAGAATAGCCTCAACCAACCTTTCCCTTAATTCCTTTTAAAGTTCACGGGGTTACTAAGAGTTGGACAGGACTGAGCGACTTCACTTTCCCTTTTCACGTTCATGCATGGAGAAGGAAATGGCAACCCACGCCAGTGTTCTTGCCTGGAGAATCCCAGGGACGGGGGAGCCTGGTGGGCTGCCGTCTTTGGGGTCGCACAGAGTCGGACACGACTGGAGCGACTTAGCAGCAGCAGCAGCAGGCCTATCACTTGAATTTTGCTGGCCAATTGGATATATAAGCCAGGGAAAAAAAGGTCAAACATTTCTAAAGACAAAAAAATTAACTCAGTCTCATATTACATGTGTATAATTTCTATACACATTACTTCAATTTGAGGTGCTTTATAAACATAGCTCAACTTTGTTCTATTGAAAGCAAGTCTCTGCAAACCAGGCCTTTGGATTCACTGAAGTCACAGTAAAGATTTCTGGCTGCCCTGGTGACTTATCTTCTTTGTTTTTTCTTTTTTAAATTGTAGTAAAATATACCTAATATTAAATTGACCATTTTAACCACTTTAAGTGCACAATTCAGTGGCATTAAGTACAGTTGTAATGTTGTGCCACCATCACCACTATCATTTCCAGAACCTATTCATCATTCCTAACAGACACTGTATACCAATTAAACCGTAACTCCCCATATCCACCACTCTCAGCCTGTGGTAGTTTCTACTCTATTTTCTGTATCCATGATTTTGCCTATTATAGATACTTCATATAAATGGAATCATACAATATTGTCTTCTTTTGTCTGGCTTCTTTCACTTAGCAAAATGTTTTTAAGGTTTGTCCATATTGCAGCACATATCACAATTTCATTACTTTTTAAGACTGAGTAATAGTGGTAAAGAATCTGCCTGCCAAAAAACAAAAAAACAGGAAAAAAAAAATCTGCCTGCCTCCTTATTAACACTGGTTCGCTCTCTGGATCAGGAAGATCCCCTAGAGAAGGAAATGGCAACCCACTCCAGTATTATTGCCTTGGAAATCCCATGGATAGAAGGAGCCTGGTGGGCTACAGTCCAGGGGTTGCAGAAGAGTCGGAAACAACTTAGTGACTAAACAACAACAATATTCCATTGTGTGTACATGCATTTTGTTTGTCTATTCATGTGTTGATGAACCCTTGGGTTGTTTCCACCTTCAGGTTTGTGAATAACGCTGCTGTAAACATTGATGTTCAGATATCCATTTGAGTCCCTGCTTTCAATTCTTCTGAGCAAATAATGAGTCTGTTGTTTTCTCTTTTACATATATACCTACTATACCCATCTGCCTGGAGAAGACTGGAATGTTGGAATGAGGCTAGTACAGGGAAAAGAGAAGACATTGCTAAAAGGACTGCCTGCTCCCAGAGGTTTCATTGGTAATATCTGAACAGGAAACTTTTGAAAGGCAATCAGTTCAAAAATCTATCTTCACATGTATATCTGTGGCTGAATCTTGTCAATGTATGGCAAAAACCACCACAATATTGTAAAGTAATTAAAATAAATAAATTAATTTTTAAAAATCTATCTTCAGATGAAATTTTTGGTTTTACTCATACTCTGCCTACATTGTTTTGAGATAGTTCACTCTAAAAGATATGGATACAAAGATAATAATTAACAGCAATGGAGTGGAGAGGGGGGCTGGGTGTTTTGTTTTGTTTTGTTTTTAAATCAGAAACATAGTTTAGGTAATAGTTTCTACATCTGAACTCTGGACATAAAACTTGAGTTTCGTGGCAGCAAAAGTAAAAAGAGAACCATTCTGTGAAATAAAAGGAAGCAGGAACAATTTTTCTCCTGAAATCATAGGGCTAGCTTAGAACATAATATTTAGATAAATAGTAAAAGATAAATTGAATGAAAGAGTATAACTTGGGGACTTCCCTGGTGGTCTAGTCTGTCAAGATTTCACCTTCCACTGCAGGTCATGGAGGTTCGATCCCTGTCTTGGAAGCTAAGATCCCACCTGCCTCGGAGCCAAAAAACATAAAATAGAAACAACACTGTAATAAATTCAATAAAGACTTTAAAAATGGTCCATATAAAAAAAATCTTTTAAAATAATTTTATATTTTAAAAATAACAGCAAAATGCACAATGTCTTCAATGATAGATTTTAAAAGTCATGGGAAAGTCTGAGTAGCTATTTTTAAACAAGCCCTCAAAAAAAAAAAAAGAGGGAATATTATTAGACTAAATCTACAAAGACAGTTCCATGGAAAACTAATGTAATCTAGCATTTGTATACAATCAAATAGTGATTCTAACACGACAGTGAGATAAAACTTAAACTATATAGAAAAGTGAACAGAGATCATTTCCTTTGGAAACACAGGCACACATACTCAAGCATAAATATCACTAGTTTTCACCTAGATTTTTAACAGAACTTGATTAAAAAATAAATTCTAAATTGAGCCGCCCTTATGAGCCTGGGGTGTCTGGTAAAACCAATACTTCACTTTGAAAATTAGGTAAGTCTGACTTGTGTTCAGATAGGCCAACTACAAAGCAAGGACAATTTTTTTCTCAAGGTACGGCCCTGGATTTCTCCTAGGACCAGTACATCTACTTAACAAAAATCCCAAAGTTTTGCTCCTCATGAACGTGGAAGAAAAGTGCTTCACACAAAGTATGATTAAATAAAGAACAAAAGAAAGTGCTAAGTATTCGCTCACATCAATCAACCAACAAATATCAAGGACCTCCTTCTTCACTGAGCTTTACTTGACATGTTCTCAAAAAGCCCAGGAGGGCAGGCGGTCAGTCAGAGGGCAGCTGGCCTCTCTGGGTGAGGTCTCCCGGGTGCTCTTCTTGACGATGGCAGGTGTCAGTCCAACAACTCTCTCAAGTACTCTCTCTTGGTGCTCAGCTTCCCAGGGATTAGACACTTTCTCTGGGTAATTTGAAAGAGCCTCTGGTTTGATAAGGCTTTCATTAGAAGTTAAGAGGAAGCCAAAAGGTCTTCTAGAACTCTGAGGCCAGTTTAAGTGCTAAATACAACTTCCATTTCCTCAAATCTCCAGGTATTTATCAATTAAAGTTACTCTTTGGCATGTGGGCCTCCACTCAAGGCCCCACAATGGTCCTCGAGGCGACCTCAAAAGTCATTACACACAATTACTGAACAGTCATTGGTACCCAAAGGCCTGAACAGATGATGTATTTTAAAAGTTAACCCTGAGTGGAAATTCCCTGGCAGTCCAGTGGTTAGGCCTCCACATAGTCACTGCTGATGACCAAGATTCAGTCCCTGGTCTGGAAATTAGGATCCCACAAGCCACGTGGCTCAGCCAAAAAAAAAAAGTTAACACTGAGGTTAATTTGAAACTCTTAGAACACCTATGAATGGTTTCCTGATATCTCAGGTAACACAGGAAGAGCACAAAGTCAGCTAGCAATATGGAAACAGATCCTAGTCCCAGTTCAGCAACTCACTCACTCAGAGATGAGGGCAATTATCCAGCCTTCTTTGAGATTTAACCACAGTGAAGACGATACCTACTCTATTCACCTGAGCTGTTATAAGAATCTAATCTAAGAGATACGAAAACACTTAGAAAAATAATTACTCCTTCCTTCATCCTCTTTAAACATGCTGAACATCTGCTCTATGCTAAGCATTATGTTAAGCATAGAACTTACAGTTAGTAGAGAGAGGAGAAATTAAACTATTACAATTGTGATAAGGACTATGAAAGAGAAATGTTACAATCAGGGAAATATAAGAGACAACTCACTGAAAGGGCTCGAGGAAGATCTCCCTGAGGAATCAACATCTAAATAGAGCTATAAAGAATGAGTAGGAATTAATTGGGCAAAAAAGTATAGGAAAAGGTGCTAGTCTGAGGAGCAAAGGCCTTGAAAAAACATTCAAATGTGAAGTGTTTTTAGAAAACACTGAAATAACTTTTCAAAGCCATTTAATCCGTGACATTAAAATTTAACCCACACAATGTGCCATTTCAAGAACTTACTCTTTCAGCTTCATGTACTGCTTGGATTTTTTTTTTTTTTTCAATCATCCAGCTTCTCCTAGGAAAACAGTGAAATCCTAGTCCTGGTTGTATTATTTTCTACTTATGTACCAATGCTTAGATATCAAAACAGGAAATGTCCACATAGAAACAATGATTTGGGACACACAATAAAACTCTGAAAAATCTTGTTTATAGGACATACTAGGTGCATACAAGTTCAGAACTTTTATAGTTCCCTGGAATATTTTCCACTTAAGTAATATGTAAAAAGAAAAAAGAAAAAAACCTCTATCATTATCCTTAAAAAAAAAACAACTCTATCTCTATCCTTAAAAATAGAAAAACACTCCCCCATCACTAAAAAAAAGTGCTGTAATTATCATACATTCAGAACTATAAGATTCCTGTTATACTGGAAAAACATCAAATTTAAAGAGCATAACTCATTAAGTTTTTTGAAGTTGCTTTATTAATTATTTTTTCAGTTCTAAATTCCTTTAGAAAAGTAGTTTTTGTAGGAGAATCATGCTTCATGTACCTCCCAGGATGTATTTTCAATACATCATAAATGCTTGCCACAGGCTTTTCCTTCTCATGGAAACCAAAGTGCTAGATCATTAATCTGAAGATTTTCACCCTGTGCCAGACACATGTAATTTAAAAGCATTTTATGTCTACATGCATTACTTATTTTCTTGAATTATGAACCAAATAAACTGACTCAATTTGTAAATTCGCTTCATACAGGTGCATATTTAAAGTGTTAGGCAAACTTTTCTATTCCTATTCTTTTGAAAATATGCATAACTTTTGATTTGCCATGTTTACTGTTTGGGTATAGCTTATAAGCAAAATATTACAAAGTATTATTTTAAACTTTACCCCTACTTTTCTTATATAAATAGCTGCTTCAGAAAAAGTTTATTTAACATAGCTTAGCAGTTTAAAAATCAAGTTCTTAGGGCTTTTATTAGCTTATTCTAAAAGACCTTCTAAACAACCAAAGAGTGGCCTGGCACTCCAGAATACCATAAAACATCTTTCTTATATTTTATAATTAAACAACCACTTCCAAATGCTGAAATTCTACAATTGGTACAAGTTCAGTTCAGTTCAGTTCAGTTCAGTCACTCAGTCGTGTCCGACTCTTTGCAACCCCATGAATCACAGCACGCCAGGCCTCCCTGTCCATCACCAAGTTACTATGTATTATCTCTAGCACTGCAGTCAAGTATTACTAATTATTCATAGAGGGGAAGTATTCAAATTCATTTTAAAATACCTGTAAGATTTAATGGCTCAGACATATAGGGTTTGAGGCTGTATAATGAGATTTTATAACAAACTTTTTAATGTTTTCATGTATGTTCTTTTGATTTAGAAAGAACAAAATCTCAATGAGGAAAAAAAATCCAGGTTATAGACACACTGTACACAATTTTTCTAGTAAGTCAAATCTATTTTTGTCCAAATACTCTGAAGAAGATATCTTGCAACACTGTGTTTTAAAATTACTTTGGACATAATTAATAGAGCAAATTATCTCATTGATACATCAAAAACACAATGAAAAAGATCAGAGATTTTTTTAAATGAAATAAAACGTCATCGATAATTTTCACCTTTAAGGTTCCTTTCATAGTCAATGAATTTAAAAATTCTTAACAAGTGAACCAATAATTTATCATGATGTCTATATGGAAACTTTTTTCCCATTATTTTGGACCCACGATACATGTTTATTTAAACAGTTTATTAAGGGAGAAAAGTGAGAAAACAAAACTCTCCCAGGTATAAAGACAGTATATCAAAGTCAGGAATAAAAGGTACTAGTATCTTATGCTACCAAAATGAATACACTTGACTGGAAAAAAATTGATCAAAATATGTAATTTATGTACACATACTGTGGCTCATTCAGACGCATCTTAAATTCATAGTGATTTTTGAAAAGGAAACCACTTAAATGTTTAATTGACTAATAAAAGCAGTTTTCATAACAAAGCTTACAGGGTTTTTTAATATTAAAAGGATAAATCTATTGGAATATTCAATATCTGTCTCTATTTAAAGTTATTAAAGGGGTGCTTAAGTTGAATTTAGATAACATGAAATATGTTAAAATAAGTTCCTCAGGGGAAAGAAAAATCTTACCATTCCATCCTAGACATCCTGGACACTCCTAGAAATACTGTTTAGCCAACTGTCTGGAGATCTCAAGGTCCAGTCAAGTTGACATAAAATTAACCATCTCAGGCTCTCACCAAGCGGAGATAATTTCAAACTTTATGCTATATTACTTTTGTCTTCCATTCTTTTCTAAGTCAGACTGTAAGTGAAATAGCCACTGTAAGCTGGCTATTTAAGAATGTCATATCTAAGTCTCTTATACTTTGGCGATGACCTAGCCTGTTTGTATTGATTAAATTCCATTATATATTCTACAGTGTATACTTAGGGGAAGAGATAATCTGTCACTCTTACATTAAACATGATATTCTGTATCTTAATAGTTATCTGTACAATCTATATTTCAGCTATCAAATTTCTAAAATAATGTCAATCATTTTCCCTTTTTAAGAAATCACATTTTTGTTTAGCTGTATATATACTGTCCAAAAAATCAAATACTCATAAATAGCAAGAGTAGGACTGGAAGGAAAACAATCCCTCAAAAAAGTGCATTCAAAAAATGTACCAGGCTCTAATAAAGTTAACATAGTCAGTGTAAATGAAACACTGTATGTCCCAGCACTGTGCTGGATACTTTGAGAATATATGCGCATGCACACAAGCACACACATACACATGCAGAAGAAAGGAAATGAATCCATGTGAAACAACTGTAGAACAAAAGATTATCAGCTTTGAAAATTTCAAATGGAGAAGGGATGAGTGGTAGCCCAAAGTTAGGGAAAAGAGGGAGGTAGGTGTGATTATAAAAAGGCATGACAAGAGATCCTGTGGTGATAATCTCTGACTATAATGGTGATGGATACACACAGTATAAAATTATATAGACCTAAACACACACATACACACACTAGTACAAAGAAAACTAGGGAAAATTAAAAAAAAAAAACACATGATGGATTGTTATCAATGTCAATATCCTGGATCACACTACAGTGTTGAGGCACCTGAATTCTCTGTATTGTTTCTTACCACTGCATGTGAATGTACACTTACCTCAAAATTAATAGCTTTTTAAAGTGATTATAAAATACACCTTCCCTGTTCTAACTACACTCCTTCCCACCCCCCAATAAAAGCATACAATGAATAAGCACAGAATCCCTCCCAGTGGTAATAGAAATTTCCCCCTAGCGTAGTACTAATTCCCCTCAAAGAAACCCAGAGTAAATAGTGTGTCTAAAATTCTTGCCCTGGAAATATGTTAATTCTCTTCTAATTCCATGTTAATTTAAATGAGTTTTAAAGATCATAACCCATAAATTGGAGGTTTCTGATGACAGAGCAGCAATAAAATGCTACCTTCAGGTAGTGGTGGAATCATCCTTAATCAGACACAGAGGATTGAGAGAGAGAGAGAAGGGACCACCATTATGTGAAAAGGTAAGGAGAAAATCACACACACATAACACACACATTCCTCCTCTGCCTGTAGAATCTACATAAGTTCGGATCAAGACGTGGGATAAGAGCACCACTAGAGATTTCTCAAAGGTAGGTCTCTGCCTACTTGGAATCTCTTGGAAAAGTATTCAAGCATATCTTTGCTCTTTCACCAACACAAGGCGAGAAATAACGCATCAACCGCTCTGGAATTCCTTTGGTGTGAGAAAGTCAAGTCGAAGATGATCAAACGCAGGGCATCCGGAAGAATGGGGCTGATTAGGGTAGGTTCACGTTCACATAAAATGACTTCCAGGCAATTCGTACGGTCTTGACTTTCAATCTGACACTTTCCTAGTTGCGATAAAGATGGAAATAGGAATGCCTGGCCTCTCTCGTATCCATCTGGAAACTTGACCCGCAAAGAGCCGCGAAAGAGACGGAACACTTCTACCGCCTCCGCGGGGGATTGGGGGAATTTAGGGACGCCATCCTCCGTCCCCACCCCTCAGCTCCCTGACAGCCCAGCCAGCAGGGGAGCGGGGAGACGGGGACTTGAGGCGAGGCCAGGGGACACTGGGCGACGAAGGGCCTGGGAATATGCGGTGAAGGGCGAGGCTGAGAGGAGGGCCTGGGGCAACCAGGAATGGAGATTTGGGGAGAGAACGGGGCTGCAAGGGAGGCAGGACCCGGCTGACGCGCGACGGGCGAGGCGAGGCCAGGGGTGCGGAGCGACGCGGGTGCAGGCTGAGGGCTCACCCGCGTTCTGCAGCGTCTCAATGTTTTGGGGTCTGGTCGCCAGCTCCGCCACCATCTGGACGAACTGGGTCCGGGCTTTCTGGTACTGCTCGAACACTGCGGGGAGAGACACAGGCTGGAGAGCGCCTCGCGCCACCCGCGGGCTCCGCCGTCCTCCCTCCCCCGTCGGGGCGCCCGGGCCTACCTTGCAGCACCTGCCTCTGACTCATGGCGCCCGCGTCTCTGCGCCCGTCACCGGCTCCTCAGTGCCTGACTCGACAGCGCCAGGCCTGCGAGTCTATGGAGCGGGCAACCGCGGCTACAGCTCGGCCTCCGACGGCAGCGACTCTCTCTGTGTACCCGCGTCTCCCGGGCAACCGACCGGAACCGGAACGCGGCCGTCTCGCGGCAACCGCAGTCCCCAGCGTGACGTCACGGCGCGGTGCCTGGGCGCCCGGCGCGGTCGGCGGCCTCAGGTGGGGAGCTCCGCCTGCGCGGCACCTCGGACTCGCGGCGCTCTCCCGGCAGCCGCGGGAGCCGTGCGCCGTCGAGGGTCACACCTTCTGGGCACAGGCGTCCTCCAGGAGGTCAGAGAACTTCACAAACCGAACCCAGACTTGACTGCAGCGGGGCGGGAGGGAGCCTCACGAGCCAAGGGAACTCGAGCCTAGTGCGGCGAGACAAGCAAACTGCCGCGGTGGAGTCTCCTGGGATTCGACAGTCGAGAGAAATCTCACATATAACACTGTGTTATCTGATAAATACATTACTGTCAGTGCTGCCTTCAAGTCAAATATTTTCCCCTTTAGTCCAGCTTTTATATACTGGTCATTTCAGGTTTGAGGATTCTTAGAGGGTCAGGATACCTCGGTTCATACACCTAATTATAATGTATTGAAAGCATGTAATTAGCAGTCCTAAAGATTCAATGAGAAAAGCAGACAAGGAAACAATATCATAAACGTCTTATCTTCCATGACTTTTCCAAATTACGACCAACTTTGCTGCTTCCTTATTTTTATGAGATTTAAAAAAAAATTTGTTTTTGTCTTTTAAATGTAGACTTCATTTGTTGCTGAAGGACGTTTCCAAAAGGAGAGAGAATCTTTACCTGGAAAGTCTTGATTCAAACTCTCATAATCAGACTTCTCTAGTTGCAATAACTTTCTTACCCAGTTTCTTTTAACAAAAGTTAGGTAGTCTATCACTGGTTTCTAGCTGGTCTGAAAACTGTATACCAAATGTTTCAATGACAGGTGTCAACTTGAAATGTTCCTCCATCAGAAACTACAATTTCGCCAGATGTCAAGGGGATAGTCACAGCTGCTGCTGAGTAGTGCCAAGACAGGAAACCTCTTGATGTCTCTTCTTTAATAGAAGGAAACATGCAAATTTAGCTGGTTCTCGTATTTGGGATAAGTCCTATATAATAATCTTTGAAATCTCACTCTGACTTGAGTTCTCTGATGAAGTCTTGGTGTTTTCTGAAGCCCCAAACAGTTGTGGAATGGACCAGCAATCAGAAAGAAGAATAAGTATGTTCAGTGGGATCCCTGCTACCCCCAGAACAGGTGCATGTCTTTTGCTTCGAAGTTCAGAAGCCAGTAATACCCACAATCCCTTTACTTAACCCTGAGATATCAAGTCTAATAGTGATTCTCATGTTTCCCTAAGGAAACAGATCTTTTAAAATTAAAGTTTTGGTGTGTACTAATTTAGAGATGGGAGGGGGACAGATTGGACAAATAAAATGGCAAACAAACCTTCATTGTAATTTTATTTTCAGTTCCTTGTTGCATTATGAAAAAAAAAATCCCCTTAAAACTAAAAGGTTCTATGTTTGGTTTCAGTCCTTTAGCAACTCGAACTCCTAAGCGACTACAGCTGCCATTTTTAGGAATTGTTTTTACTGTGTATTTTCCACTTTAAAAGCGTTGAGATAACAGCCCAATAGTGAAAAAAAAGTCTAAACCTGTAAACATGACAGTCTACTTATGGAACACCTCAAAGTTTGAAAACTTAAGTTAAATGGAATATAAATTATTTTTAACTATAGATTCTGAGTATTTGTCATTAACAGTGTCTGTGTTGTTCCTGATAAAACTGTATTGTTCCTGATAAAACACAATATAGAATTCTTGCTTTATATCTGAAATTGGACAAACTAAAGAAGCTAGATCTTTGCTCTTTATTCTAGCTTTCTTTTTAGAAGTCTTTAAAATTAAACGGAGAACTGTAACATAGATTAATCATAAAACTGAAAAGAATTGTTAGTAATTCAAATGTAAAATATGGCAAAAGTGGAAGATTACTTTTACTGACAGGAGTATAATTTCTGACCCACTTTTGAACTTACTAACTTTAAAATAAAATACCATTGTTTTACAATGTTAATTGTATGCCCCAAGATGACATACACACCTCTAACAGTTAAGTAGTGAGAAAGAAAACTATTTAAAGGGATATTTCGATTTTTAAAAAAGAAAAGGTGCTATTAAGATTACTCTTCTAAAAGTAACAGGTGACTTTAAATACAGATCTACAATGTACTTAACACAGTAAACTATATGTTTGATTGAGAATGAAACATATTATCTGAATTAACTTGCAAAAATGTTTCCATGAAAGATTTGTGTGGAAAACTTTGACCCCTTTTGTATAAAGCTAATCACATGTAATTTCAAAATCATTTTTGCATGTAGTTTCTCTTTTTATGAAAATGAGATTCAAAAAAGACAACATTCTAAAGCCAGTTTAAAAATCCTGTTTTTCCTCTTTAAAAATCTGCCTTGGGAATTCAGAAAAACCCATTATCATGGGAATATATTCTACACATGCCTAGAAGAAATTTTACTAATTTTAACAGACATGTTCTTTTCTTAGTTTCTAGATGAATTTTAAAAGTTAAACTTTATATATACTAATTAGATGTTAATTTGATATAATATCCACATTTTGTAAACTGCTTCTAGATAAATCAAGTGTATATATATATTTCCCTCCCAAGCCAAAAACATTAAATATCAGTGTGTGCCACACACTACAGATAACAGAATGTACCTGTCTTCTAGGACATGAAATCTAGTGGGAAATAAAGACATCTGAAGAAAGTTTAATTCATTAAACAAGCATATACTGCAGCCTGCCTCGTTTTAGGACTATAATTGCACTCAGTGCTGTAAGTGCTTTGGAAACAAAGAAGAGGGATTTAGGGTGACATAGGGGAAGAGGTGAGTATCTAAAATATCACTTTAATAAAAGGTGTCTTGTTTTTAAAAAAAATTAGCTGACTTTTAGGTATGAAATCTTTCCTCCTTCCCCACAACCCAGAAATTAAAAACACAATGGCAGTACTTAATATGCATTCATTTGGCAACTGCATGTAATTTTTCAAGTTATAAGAATACAACAATCATTTTGCCACGTAAAATCTAAAATTAATAACTCCATGTATACATACTTGAATGAAAAATAAAGGTATTACATACCCCATAACCAAGTTAGTTTTCTCAAAATATTATCTGTAATGATGAAAGCAAGCATATGACATCTTAAATGTTGCTCTGCTCCTCTTTTGAGAAAACACCTCAGGAGTTTACGTTTGGATTTCAGCAGACCAACCAGTTGTGCCATCAAGTTGGTCAGCAAAAGCAGAAGAGACTCGGACACTTCCATCCAAGATGGGAAGATTAACATTTCTATGAAGGTGTTGCGCTGGTGTCTTGTTTCCTATCATTTGCTTTCGAAGCCTTTTAAAGGCAACTCCTTATATTTTAAACTTTCAAGTTTTCACGTTTCTTTGTATTAAGGCCAATAAAATGTTTAAATGTTTGACAGGTTTTGCTGGCCCCAAAGTTCTAAAGATATGCCTGTAATGGCTTCCTTTTCTAGTAATTCAGTGGATGCTGAGATTGAACTCAGCTTTTCCACTACCAAAGTAAACATCATTAGGAGGAAATTCCACACACGAATAAGTTCACCTCCAAAATCACCATATAGCACAAAGTGATGAAATTGATGACTAATAAATCTGAAATACAGCGTAGCACTTTCAAAGGCAATGAGACACCGCACAAAAGACAAATCATTGCTGCTTGATGTGTGTGTGTGTTATGTGAATATCTTCTTTTTAAAGACTTATGTGGGTTTTCCTTTAAGGCTGTACCCAAGCCGGGCACCACCAGATACCCTCTAGGCGCCTTTCCTTATTGTCTGTCGGCCACTCCTCAGCATTCCCCAGACCCCCTACCCCTTGAAAATCTTGGTCTTGTTGGACTCACTCAAGCAAGGTCGGTACTATTCCTTTTCCATCTTTTTATTAGTACAGGACGCCAGAGATAAAAGATGGAAGATGCCACAAAGGGGAAAAAAAAAAAAACACACACCCTGGAGCCTCACCAAGACCCCGTCTGGGCCAAGACCCAGGAGACGCAGCTCACGCATCCCTCAGGTGCGGTCCTGTCAGGCCCGGGGAAGGTTCCGGACTGACGCCGCAAGGCTGGGCGCTGGCGGGTGTCCGCGCGCAATGGGCGCGGGGTGTCCGCGCGCAATGGGCGCGGGGTGTCCGCGCGCAATGGGCGCGGGGTGTCCGCGCGCAATGGGCGCGGGGTGTCCGGCTCGACGGCGCTGGCCCTGGCAGGCGACTGCGTTCAGTGTGGACAGTGGGGTGTCGGGGCCCCAGGGGAAGAGATGACGGCGATGCTCCACAGATGTCGTCGGCTTTTCCTTTAGGCCAGAGTTTCTCAAACTCCCGACGGGCATCTTCGCGGACTCCGCGCGATTCTAAACCGGGGAGGAGGAGCGTGAATCGGTTGGGGTCAGGCCGTCGTCTGAATCAGAAACCCGCGAGGTCCCTGCCGTGGGTTGCTGGGATGGGCCGAAAACGGGGTGTGGGGGCGGCAGGGCCGGGAGAACCCTTGCGTGGAAAGGGCGGGGGCGCCCGGCCCCAGGGCTCGAGTGCGAAACCCCGCGCAGGCTCCGCACCGGCGGCGCCCCTTCCGCGGGGCCTACGGGGGCGAGCTAGCGGGCAGATCCCCTGTTCCGACTGACTCGTGGCCCCGCAGGCCGGTGGCCTGGGGAGGGATCCGGAGGTCGAAGGGCCGTAGATGCCGCCGCCGGCGTCTGCTGGGGGCGGGTTGCAAGATGAAGGCCCGAGTCCTTTCGCTTTGCTTCCCCGGGCCAGGCATCCAGCAAGCACCGCAGTGCTGCGCGGGCTCTCGCGGAGGGGTCCCGGCCAGAGCCTCCCCACAGCGCGGCTGACCCGTGGGCCCCGGAGTGGTGCGGCCAACTCGCAGGGGCTAGCCCGGTGCGGGCGGAGGCTGGAACCCCGGGAGCAGAGGCCCCGAAGCGCTGCGCAGCCAGAAAAGCTCTCGGTGGCCGCTCAGGTCTGCCCTGCTTCCCCTTGACTTTCTCCTGCCGGGACTTAAAAAAGAGAGCCCGGTTGGCTGGAGAGGTGGGGATCTGACTCTGCCTCGAGTGGAGTGTGGGAATCCTACACCGCCCTAAATCGGCCAGCTTCCTAGACCCCGCGGCGCGGGCCGGATCCCGAAGGCGGGGTGAAGAGCCCAAAGCTTACTTTAAAAAAAAAAAAAAAAGAGCGACTTACCGCGCATGTGCAAGCCTTTAAAAAAATTTTTGACGTCATTTCGCTACATCAAATCCCAAGCCAAAATTTCCTGCTCATTGATTACTCAGAAAAATAACTGTATGCTCTGCTTCCTAAGAAATAGTGCAAAAGTACAAAGAGAAGGTGTTCAAGGTTTCTGCTTTCACAAAATAGCACAGGCTGTCTATCCACCCTGTTCTTCGGTTCTCCCCACATATTACCAGAGCCGAGAGGTAGCTCCGCTAAAATGTAGGCTAGACTTGGAAGTCTCAGTGGCACAGGTTCCCATTTTTTAAGTGGAAATACTTGCGCTATGATTTGCATGCTCCTTAGTACAAGCAAGCTATGCAACTCCTGCCATCTTTTTAAAAAAATATACATTTCAGAGGAAACACCTGAATATGGCTAAAGCTGAATTACTTTACCTCCTATTTCAGTGTTAGCTCATATTTATTTTTTAAAGCGAAGAATAAAGGTTCTTATATGGACAACATAAGAAAAAATTAATGACTACCTATATAAAGAAAATGGTAATGCTTTTCCCCTTAGTAAGACAGGAAATGAATTGTAAAGAAAGACTTTTTATTCAAGAAGTGATCCCCCCCCCGTGAAATAATAATAATTGCCTATCATTTTGATTTTAAGTGAAGGGTGAAGGTCTTGGAAGTTTACAAAGTTTGTAACATCCGTGTATTTATGGTCAAATTCCAAAGAATCAAATTTACTAAGACACTTTTGTCTTAAAGAATGCTTTACAATACTAAGGACACCAAATGGAGACAAATTAAGATGGAGACTTCTTGTAGCACAACTGGATTAAAAAAAACACTGATTTTTTTTAAAAAAAGTGATGCTTATGCATTTGCTTTAACTGTATGGCAAACATTTAACAGTGGTACCAATTGATATCAATTTTCTTTCTTGGAAAGGGTATTCTCAGAACCCACTGCAGATCATCATAATAGAATTGGTTGCACTAAGGTCTGTCTTTAAGTTTAGAGAGCCTATACAAATTGTGTGTATTAAAGTTCATGAAAAAGCATTTCCTTAAGCCTATTTTAAAGGTTGCCTGTATTATTCTGTTGTAAACTTACTTTATTCTAATGAATTTCCTTAGAATTTCCTTTTGGAGAAGTGTTCTCCAAAGTGATCATTTTAATTGGTGACTAACTTGAGGAGAATGATTATTTGGTAAAAGGGAGTGGGGTCCCTTGGGTCTGGTAGCCTCTTTCTCATTAGAAAATGATGGGATAGTTTAAAGAGAACCCAAATGAAAATATTTTAAGATAACTGTCATGAGGCATATTTAGAAAGAAACAGCTGGAAAATACATTTTCCCAAGCTTACTCTAACTTCTTCAGTTACACTAGAAAACAAACTGTAATAAATCATGTTCAAAGGGAAAGCACTCTCCTGAGTTAATTATTGATAACATTAATTTTCTGACTCAGGAACAGCTAGATGTTTTCTAAACATCAATTTCCCCAGTACCATTTTATACTTAAGTATTTTGGATGAGTGTTTATTGAACTTAGGAGTTTTGTTCAGAAGGCTGAAGAGGAGTCAAAAATTGCATGGTAGGATTCTATAGAAATGTAACCAATTCCAATAAAAAGTCCTCTGTACAGAAGTACATTATGGAAATGACGTGGTTGTCAGACCTAATTGCTTGGCTTTTGAGTCCTCAGAAGAAATTCTACAGCCTTAGGGGGTGTAGACTCAAAAGCAGCAGCATTTCTGGTTTCAGTTTAAATAAAACAATGAAATCCATCATTATTCAAGTCAATAGCGATAATTCACATGAATATGAATGCACTTTGATCTTATCCTTCAATTCTTTGAAAGACACAGTCATAATGAAAAAAGGAGATAATCTCTTTAACTTGGTCCAAAGCAAGTTGTTGGAGCTTTTCTTTCTTGAAAGACCGTAGAAAGGAACTTTTCACTAAAGCCTTGCTTTCCTATTTTTCAGGTGGTGGTGGGGGTGTTTGGGCAAGCTACAGGTCATTATGTTGCCTCTAGGAATCAAATAGTGTTAACTTTCTTTGAAGTAAACTGTCTGATATCATAAATTTGACATTTTCTGAAGCTTAAAGGTGAACCTCTGATAACATACCTAAGAGGCATTTTAGGAGATTTGAGTTTACCATTAGGTATGATTAAAACATATTAACTATTTGCAGTACGTTTTAAAGATTAAGTTAAATAGGCTATTTCACTGTGCATTGTCTTAACAGATTTGCAGTATCCAATACTAGCCCCTTAAGAGTTCCTGATGAACTGTGAAGACAGTTAATGCCATGCCTGTCCCATATGAAAGTCACTTTAAAATATCCTCTTATGCCTATTTAACCAATTTCCAGACACCTTTGGTGGGAAAATAGCAAAGTTACAAGTTCTTGTCATTCTTAGAATTCTGGAAATATCTGTCAGATATTTTTTAATACAATCACCACATTTGAAATATAATTAAGTAAAAAATATGCATGAGTGAGGATATCTGATTAGTACCACTAGCTTGGAAAATGTTTACCTTTTCATTGGAAAATGTTCACTTTTTCATTGAGTCCATGAAAGGCATCCAAGCTTTATAGTAGCTGTTAAGTTTTATTTCTCATAAGGGTTGTTGAACTTCAGGAATCCTCTGGAAATTCAGTAAATATTTGTTGAGTTATGTTAAAAGGACCCTGGAGCATGCAAAGATAAACAGGATAGGTGCTTGTCCTCGAGGAGCTTTAAACTTAATTTCAGCACATCTGTGACTTACATTAAATGTCAATCTAGGAAGAACACTCCAACTTAATGGCTTTTGAAAACTGGGACATTTGGTAAGAGCGATGAAATTTGGCAACGCATCTGTTTCCTGGGTTATCCTACTAGCTTAATCAAGAGATTGTGCTGGATACTCTGAAGATATTTCTTCAATAAAAACCTCTTTAAAACATTAACAAGAGTTCTTTAAAAAATTAAATCAATGTCCTAGAGCCACAGATATTAGAAAAGGCAGAAAGATTCCTAAGGGTTAATGTCAATTATTTTCTTTAAGCATCAGACCACTCAGTCCTCATTACCAAGGCTGGTGTGGTTCATCAAATGAAATGAAGGAGAAAAAAAGTGCTCCATCCACTTCTGTAAAAGACAAGTATATGGAGGTAATGTTGGAAAGTTATATTATGAATTACATGCAAAATATTCGTGGTAGACGAAGAAGAGGGAAGACGGTACGGTTTGCCTGTGGCTCTAACCCAGAGGGAAGCCATCGCTACCAAGACCAAACACAACCCTTAGCTCTTTGTGTCGATGTTACTAAAAAGGGAGTGGGCGTCTTGTCTTGACTTCTTTCTTTACCACTATCCTTACTGATGATGTCGAGAAAAGCTTCTTAATGGACTGGCCACTGACAAAGAATTTCGGCTCAAGTTGGAGACAAGGGCACCTGGGGCTGGGACCAAGCCGAGCGCCAGGATCCCGGGGGCTCAGGTGCCGGCTCAGCACCGCGCTGCAGTGTGCTCCGAGCCTATTTGTCTATTGTCTGCGTGGGGGCAGGGCCGAGCCGGGGGAGCTTGCTTTCGAGCGGAGCTGTGGGTCCCGGAGGATGAGGACCCCGGGGCGGGGGCGGGAGATGTCAGCGAGGGCAACCCCCAGGGTTCCGAATGCTAGACACCGAGATGTACGAGGCGGCGGCGGCTGCACTGGCGGCTGCAGCCTTGGCTGCAAATCGCCGTCGTGTGGTTGCTACTGGCAACCGAGCCTCTGCCGAGCGCGCAGCCCCGCAGCCCCTGGAAGGAAGGTGGCAAGGGGAAGCGGCGGCGCCGCGGCCGTGCCGGCTCCGCATCTCGCGGGGATCGGGTTCCCTCCATCCCTTCGGGCTGTGACGCTCGTAGGGCTCCCCTAAAGGGCTCTTGGGTCGGGGGTGTCTCTGCCTCGGGAGCGTCAAATCACTGGTGTCCTCCGCGAATGCAACATGGCAGCTCTGGCTCGAAGACTGGGGGCTCTTCCAGTCGGCCGGGGTAGGCGGGGGCCGCGGACTTCCCAGGGCGCCCGCCGGCTCCCTTCCGTCCTCGGAGTCCGCACTGCCGGTGCCCCCCGCCTCCGAGCTGGACCCAGCCAAGGGCAACCGCGCGCGGACTCGCCTCGCGCTCGCCCCTCGGCCCTTTGTTCTCCACTCGATAGGCACCTCGCGGTTTGGGGGCTTTTTACGGTGACCCTCGAAGACAGGGTGACCCAGAGTGACGCCCGCCGAGGTCCTGAGACTCCCGAGAGGTGTTTACCTCCCCCAGGTCTCCGGAGGGCGCCGGGCCGAGCTGGAATCGCGAGTCCGGGAGGCTAACCCGACACTTAGGGAGGAGCCGCCTCTCGTCGGGTGCGTCGCTTCCCGCCAGGCCTGGCCCGCCTTTCTCTTCCTTGCTTCCGAGAGGTGTGAGGCGGAGAGCCCAGAGCTGGGATGCGGTCCCTGCAAAAAAGACAATGCCCATCACCGCCCCGCCAAGGAAATGAGATTCTCCTCGGGGGAGATAGCTTCGGGCTCGCAATCTCGGGGAAATCGGGGAGGAAAACACTCGTTAGTCCTACGCTGGGTGCCACCCCTCATCACACTAGCTCTTGGGCGTTCGTGGAGGCCAGTGGAGCCGGAGGAAAGGTCCCCGCCCGGGGTCAAGGGAGAGCGGAGCCGCCGCGCCCTCCACCAGAGGTGGGGGAGGGAAGGGGATCCCTGGAGACTGGCGGGGGGCGGGAGGCGGGCAGGGGAAATTTGCATCTTTAAGAACTGCGGTTCCGAAACAACCGTGCCACGTAGACCAGCCAGTTGTGAAGTTAAGCACAACGTGCTACAGAAATACCGAAATTCGCCACCAAATGGCGGCCCCTGCAGTCTGCGCCGATAAAGAGGACTCGCCGGGTGTCGCCCATTTTAGGCCGCTTTCACTTCTCTGCAGTTACCCATACCCCTCTCCCCAAGCCGTCCCTCTCTCTCCCGGTTTTTGGGCGCACGTGGGAGTCCTGGGCCAGAAAAGCGTTTCTGCCCCCAGGGAATCAGGCAGGCGCGGACTCTGCAGGAAACTGCTGCGTCCTGGTGGCTGTCAGAGGCGACGTCCCAACCTCCGACCGCCCGATCCTCTGCCCCGCGGGGGTTTCCTGGCCGCCGGACCTTCCAGTTTTGCCCTGGCCGGAGACCTAGGCGTTGCCTTTGGGTCCCGAAGTGTGGTCCTGCGCACAGATCTTGAGATTCCTGTCGCGCGGCCACTCACTTCCTCGACACTATCACCTGGTCAAGTTTCCTTCCCAGGGTATTAAAGCCCGTTCCACCTATTAGACAAGTTCGGCCTGTTAAGAGGGTTAAGGACTCTCTCCCATCGGCCTTTCCAGTCCATGAAGCTCAGCCTTTAGGAACCCCCAGGATGGCAGTTTTATACTGATTAATAATTTGGCTTACAATTTTTTTCCAACAAAACCCCAAACTCCAAGGACACCTTGTTATTGAAGGGGCAAGAGGATAGGGATTGAAGCAGCCACAGGGAGAGGGGCAAAGAGAGACAATGATCCGCAATGGCCCCCGTAAGGATGCGCTTCTGAGGGCTTTGCACGCGAAGCCGCCGCCTCCTGGGGACATAGGACAGGGGGCCAGTTGCCGCGCCTCGGTATCCCGCTCGGTGGAAAAGCTTCGGCCGGACGGGGGCCGCCTTGTGAGGTCGCACGCACCCGGCTGTCGCCGCAGCTCGCCACGGGGTCCGGACTTGGAGAAAGGACTTCGTTTCCCCTTCTCCCCAGCCTGCTAGGGCCTGAGAATCTAGCTTTCAAAATTGGCGGGAGCGGAGTCCGCCGAGCTGCGGGCGGCGCGAGGCGAGCGGCGCACGCGCAAAATGGCCTCCCGGTGCCCCGCGGCCTGGGCTCGCGAGCCGAGCAGGGCCGAACCCCACGGCGTGATCCCAGGCGGAGGGCTGGGCTGCAGCTCTCGGCAGTCCTCAGAGTGCTGCTAGTTAAAAAATAAAGCGGGGAGAAGGGTCGTTTCCTCTTTAACCCGTCCTTTCGGTGAATGCTCCCTAATTGGGAAGGCAGGTCATTTACCGGGAAAGGAAGGTCATTTTCTCTAGGCGGGCGTCCTGTGCCCTTTCCACCCGATACCTGAACAGAAGAATCCTTTTTCTTTCCTTTTCTTTCTTTTTTAAAGCAGTTGCTCTTTCCAGCCTAATACCCTCGCCCCCGCTTTATGTTCCAAGCCGCTTTGTGCGCTCCTCTCTTCGGCTTTCTTTGAATATTTCCACTCCTGGGGGCACTTAGACCTAAGACTGGAGCCCCTAGATCGACATCGCCGACTCCAGTCACCTCTGTATCCGTCTCTGTAATTTTCTCATTCCGCCCATCCCAATTTTCTACGTGTCTCGGGAGTACCCTGGTCCGCAGCCTTCCGAGGGTCAGTTGGGTTCCAGCTAACTTAGAAGGACAGGGTTGGAGAGCGCCGAATCCGCACCGAATTTGAAATCAGGATCACTTTGAAGTTTGGGGTTTATGACGACCTAACTGAGCAAGAAGTAACTTTTTTTAAATCATTGAAATGTAGGTGAGTCTGAGGGAACATCATTTGCTATTTTGAGGAAGTCCCTTCTAATAGCCTCTGGAAAGGATATTTTAAGACAAGAGTCAGAAGAATGGAAGTAATTTAACTCGTTCCTTGGAAGTTGTATTGAGTGCTTACTATTCCTCTAGAGGGTTAAATGAGACTTCGCGTGAGTTTTCCACATGCTCTGGAACTTCTTGAGAAAACTCCCAACGATCCTGGAATAGCCTTTCCAGTGATAAATGACTTGATGTCGTCGACTTGATGAAGACATGAAGTTGGTGGTGAAGTCTTCATGTGAGACCTCTAGAAATTGCACACTCAGAAAAAGAAACTGGTGCAAATAAAGGAAATCCGTTTCAAGAACCAAAAGAAGAAAAAAACGTTAAAAAAAATTAACTGCGGAAACAGGAAACACTCGACTGTGTAAACATTTTCGGAGACTTTCATAATCAAAACTGGGCGATCTTGAGATTTTTAAGGCGATGGAAAGGCTTCGCGGGGTATTTCCCACGTCTGATCTACTGGGAAGTTCTATTATGTGATACTTTCTCTTCCTTGTAAAGGACCCATCTATCTGAATTTTGTGGTCCCAGTTTATTTTGGATGAATCAGGATTTTTTTTAAAGCAACCTTAGAAATAATCACCTGTTGTACTGTTCATTTTATACTTGAAGAACCATCCTCAAGAAATGACTTCATCTAACCCAAGAGCCTTACCTTGGAGCTGCGTTCTGTGCTCTTTACATCTTACAAGACTTAAACTTTTTTTTTTTTTTCCTCTTAATGGCCCCTTAAAATGTCATTTCATCAAGACCTTTTGTTTTGGATAACACGGGAGGAAAATTGTATGGAGGAAACAATCATTGTATTTCAAAATAACATGGAGCCTCCATTTCATGGAGCACTAAACTAAATCAGAATTTCCAACTCTCATTCCAGGGCAATGGAATACCCAGAAGAAAAAGATGTATTTTTAAAACTTTTAAAGTATAAAGAGAAATGGACAAAAATAACACTTCCTTCACCTCAGGGTTCTAAAGGAGAGTAGATTTCAATGTGCAGATTGTTTCTAAAATTAAAATCCTATCTCCTCTAAAGGTTAGTGAACATAAGTTATTAAAAAAAAAAAATTTTCATTTCTCCTTGGCCAGTGCAAGTAGGATTTCACATGGGATCTTTTTACGTTCCTATTAATTTTTCATACCAAAACTTTTTAATAGGCCTATACAGTGAGTGTACCAAAAGACTACAAGTGAGCTGCAACTCTAATACTGGGAAAAGAATAAGAGGAAAGGATGAAGGAAAAGCCCTAATAGCTTACTCTGCCGGTTGCATTGTACCTCCAGAGGTCCTAACATTTGCACATAGGAATATGGAAACGAAGCACTCTGGGTTGGTAGGTGAAGTCAACTGAAGGGCAACGTTTTTTTTTCAACTCAAAGCAATTAACGGCCGGCAATTTTAAAAGCAAAAAGTACTTGTAAAGGGGTATGCACGTGTAAAGCAAGATAGATCACTATTTACACAACAGGAACCAGCCTCATTCTTTTTTTGCATTTAAGCTAAAATCTGTGAAATCAATTTAGGTGTTTTCTGTGGAATATTTTTAGCTCTAACTTTGTGGTATAGAATCCCAGAATACTTTTCAGAACCAACAGCCAAACTTACAGCCTACTTTTCATGTTTCCTGCATTGACTACTAACAGTTACAAAGTTAGCAGCTATGGGTTTTTGTAAGGTTGAAATTTTAAGTGGTAGTTTAGCAAAAGTTTTAAAGCCTAATTGTCAAGTGTGATGGCTGGTTACAGAGAATAAAAAACATTGTAATCTTTCTTCTGTTTTATTTAAAGACAAATTTTAGCTGAAATAGCCTTTAAAGCTTAAGCAATTTTCACCTTGACTGGGGGAAAATTCCTCTTTCAAACAAAATAAATGGACATGGTTTCAAGGATGAGAAAATAGTGTTAGGTGAGCTATAAATGCAGTATCTGATATTTTATTAAGTAAATTCAAAAATAAATCCATAAAAAGTTGAGACATAAAGTCTTTGAGTTCTGTGTTGGTCCTACAACTTGGTTTTGTGTTAAGTCAAATGACAGTCCACTAGCACTTGAAGTTTTAGCCTTTGAAAATATTTTTTCATTTTTTATATTCATGGTCTTATCCAAAGTAAAAACATCACTTGAAACTTTCATTAACTTTTTTTTCTTGTCTTAGATAACATCATGAAACACTTGAGAAGAAAAGCCTAGAAAAATAAGTTAAATTCACCAAAATTGGCAAACATGAGTAACTTTTACTTCAAAGATTATAAAGTAAATAAACAGATACATCTTTCCATTGGGCTTTCAAGCAATTATACAACAAAGCATGTACTCTCAGCAACATCACTAAGACAGCAATGGATGTTCTTTAGCCTTTACCTGGTGTAATCTACAACAGGGTTTCCAAAACTTCTGCACATTGTGCTTTTCATATCAAATTTTTATTAAAGCCTTAGCAATTTTCTAAATGAATATCCTTTTTATTGGATTTTTTCCAATTACAAATGAAATTTAAATTTACATCTATAATTAGAAACAACACTTACAATGGGACTGTACAAATTTAGGTCAAAATAAAAATATATGTATTTTGTGGTTTCATAAAACTTTACTGTATCTTTAAAGAAAGCAGAAGTAACAGCAATATATGTAAAAGTAATGATTTAATGACTATAAGCAAGACAGAGCAATAGAATTGTGCTTCTTTTGCAGACGGGGGACAATGAAATGTTTAGCTACAATTTTCCCATACAAACATGAAACAATATTCATAGAGAATAAACACCCTCACAAATAACTGATGGGTGATGAACACACACCAAGTTCGACCAAAGCAAAACACAATCTGAAAATTTGGAGGGACATATTCATATTTTAAATTCAACATGCTCACTCTATTTCAAAACTACCTGTAGAAGCTCACAATAAATTGCTTCTATTTCCAGATGTTACAGAGAGGGTATATTCCACTGTTTATAATTGTAAAAGCAATTCTTAAATTTGAGATTTCCACTATGCCACATATTAAAATAATTTTAGATAAAAATTTTCTTTCTCCAGCAACCTGGCTTATTTAAAAATCGGTCTTAGAATTACAGTGATCAATATACATGTTAAAAACACATTAATTACCATCGTAAGCAACAGGAAATGACGACAGCATTTCCAAATCCCTTAGTGAAAAGTTTTCCTTTAATGCAGCAATTAAATTTAAAAGTAAAAGGTATTACTAGAGAAAAATCCATATGACAATAATGCCAATTGCTTCCAATGGAACAGAAGTTAGAATTAGATATCCACGTTAAAAATATTCTATGCTGATAAGGCTCAAACGTAGGTATCTGCAAAGGTCGAACCAGTTGGGAGAATTTTAACAACCATCTCTGAATGCATGAAACACAATATTTTCTTTATAGTATTTATAAATATATCATACAATACTGTTTCCTGTTATGTCATATACCAATATGGCATTGTACAACAAGCATAATGCCATCTGATTCTTACAAAAGCGAATCATTTAAACAAGTCAGTAAAATAAACGGTAGTACCCGCTTTTAGGCATACAGATTGTAAAACTGAAGTTACTTTCCTTTGATCGGTTTTGCGTAGCAACAGAGAAGTAAAAAATCGAACAGGAATCAAAATGGCTAAATATGCGAGAAATTGTTATTCACAGTGACATGGCTACATAGAATGCATTATTCTATGCATATTCTTTCCATTTGTTGAATTTCAAGATAAAAAGCACTTGTTTTCTACAGGTTCACAAAACAGCATAATAACAAGAACAATCAAGGAGGATGTAATGGAGGTTTCGTTAGTTGAGATTAACAAACTACGGCCCAATGTTTATATCCACTGCAGAAGATTTTCAAATCCAAACAATGGTGACAGAAACCATTTCACATCGGTCCTAACACAGAAAAACATCTTGCCTGCTTTCTCTGAAACTAATTCTTTCGAGAAATGATCTTTCTTTTCCATTAACGTCCATATGGATATCACATCTAGTCCATCTTTCATAGTCAAATTTAACTTCACTACAAAAGAAAGCAAACTGGACGACAGTCACATGTATTAGCATCTATAAAGCTGTAATGGCATGAAGATATCTATATAAATCAAGGGTTTAAAATTTTTTTTCCCTCAACAGTCTCAGGTATCAACCAGATGAAGTTGCTGACGACCCATTTACTGATGATTTTCGAGGTCTATTGGCAAACGAAGATTGGTGGTTACCGCTGGGGCTGCTGCTGGTTCCATTCATAGTACTGGAAATGTGAGGAAACTGAGGATGAGGAGACTGGACTGGAGTGCTGGGACTGGGCAAACAGGAAGAGGTGGAGGGGATCCCTCCTGCTGGGCTGTTGGCCTTGTCACTCCCAGAGTCACTTTCCAGTTCTCCAGTGTTTGTCAGTCCATCTCTCTGATGACTGATCTTCATTCTTTTACAAGTAGGTCGAACTCTGTATTTCAAAGGAAGTGGGCCATTCTACAAAGTTAAGAGGGGGGGAAAAAATCAGTCTTAGATCTTAATGTACAGCTTACCAAAATAATCTATGAGCATCAGGTATGCTTACTTACCCTTCTCCAGGTATAAATGTAGGCAATGTCCATTAGTGTATAGTAATCTTTTAAAGGTTCCTCTTCATACATGACATCAATCTGTTGATAAACAACACTTCAATTATTAAGCATCACAAACAATTATGGTGAATATAGATTTTCTGATCATCTAAATATAATCCAAAAATGATTAAAAAAACCAAAAACACTTTTAAAAAACACTTTCTCCAAACATTTGGACAAAGCAAGAATCCCTCTTGGAACTTCAAATGAGGAAAAACTTCTTGAAATCATTAAGGGATTTGCTTTCATAGCATAAAACAGGATCCATACCAAACATTTAAAGAGCTAGTTTCAAATAAAGTACCAAGTTATAAAAAAAAAATGTTGCTTTTTTGGGTTTAGAATGCAAAAAGAAAAAGGTCACTGAATTTTTTAAAAAAGCATTTACATCAAATGCATGAAAACCATAAAGTAGATACCTGGAAAGTATTAGGTATATCCATTTTACTTCTGAGAAACTTTCTTAGGTGCATTACAGTCATTGCTGCTGGGCATCGTAAATATCTTTTATCATTCACCTAAAAGCATTAAGAAAAGTTAATTTTTAAAATTCCCAACTTTTTTTTTTAAGTCAATTAGATAGATGTCTGAGTATGATAAAAGGTACTAACACCAAAGCTGAGATTAGACTGTTCTCAACTATAGTTTGAATGTGCAATTATTATAAATACTAGATGAACAGATTCCTTCAGTATATCAAAGTATTAAATATTACTGAAAATATTCTGTAAGCATAATAATCATATATAAATTCCATCTATTAACTATCAGATATAGATCAACTCTAAAACATCAAATATGATGATTTTCTTCTATTTGATAGCATCATCCGACCCTAGGATATTCGAAAGGGGAACATACACTCTCATAAAGTTGAGAATCTAAACAATGTGTTTTTGTCCATGGAACATACCTCCTCTTTAGATTTCTCTTTGTCCTTGTTTATTTTCCGATCCAATCTAAAAAACAAATAATTTATTAAGCAAACAATGTATCTAATAAATATATTAGCATAAAACATATTTCCTAAAGAATTTACCTGTTCTGGTCAAAGAATTCAATGGATAAACTTATTATCTCATCATCAGTTATAATTCTCTTATCTTCGTCAGCAACTTCTCCTCTATCTTCATTAGAACCATTGGCAGCTATAAAGACATTTTAAAATTCAATTTTTAACAATTAAACATTTAAATGAAATATTACATACATAGAAGCATGGAACTCTACTTTAAACTTAGTTTTAATAAATTACTGAATCAGTTCTCCCTCCAAATAAAATGTCTTTCCCATTCCAAAGAGTTTACCATCAGCTGAAGGATGAGCGGCATAAAAATCCCTTCTTCTCTTCATTTCATCTAAAGAGAATAAAAAGACAAATATTTGGTATAGCAGGTAAAACTGGTAAATACTTTTAAAATGTTTATTTTTAAGCAAGTTACTCACTTTTGAAAAGCCCTGGAACTAATTTGTATACAATATCTTGAAGAGTTTTATCTGACCTGAGAGAATAAATTAAAAAATAAATTTTCAATATAGCAAAAACTATAATGTTCATACATTGCAACACATTCTTTGTTTTCTTTGTGTTATAGTATTTAACTTGATTGTGACACTGTCTATAACTACATCAACATAATTATGGGGATAAAAGTTCTTTATGTGGTAGCACTGTCTTAAATTAGTAGAAGAATATTTCATTTTATATTCACTAATAAATTCTTCACATTTCACTAAGAGAAGTGTGCTTTTCAAATGACCAAACTAGCTAATATGAAAGAGAATAACGAAGAGAGAATGGAAGCAGTTTAAACATATTCACTCTTGCCTGTCACAAGGTCAATAAAGCAATGCAAAAATGGAAAACGAATTTGATTTCTAAAAGATGGTTAAAAAAACTCAAAATCTGTTTAGTCATCATTAAAATGGCCAAGAAATGAAGGGGGCTACCCTGTACAAAACATGTATATCAGATGGGGACTGAAGGGTAAATTTTGTGTGAAGAAATAAACAATAAATTCAACAATTTATTGAATATTTATGTATAGATTTATAATTTATTAAGTACTACAATTCCAATAAAAATTACAAACAATGATTTTTAAACATTTTATTACCTTATATTCAGTAGTGGTCTGGTTTTGTGAACTTGGACATCACAGATAGGACAATACTTGCTGGTCTCCAGGTAACGCACAATACACGTTTTACAGACTAGAAGTAAAAACATACATTTTTTACAGTTCAGGAATTAGATGCTAAACAATAAAATCAGTGTCAGAAACAGGGAACAAGTAGTAACAAAATGCTAACTGCCAAAAGGTATTTATAATTAAACAAACTCAGTTGATAGCGTGAGAATACTTAGACAATAATATTTTATTATACGCATTAACAAAAAAGTCATTAAATACAAGAGAAGAAAACAACTTCTTCACTTTGCACCAACATTCTTAAGGAGAGCCAGAATTGTTAGTTTTCAAATTTCAGGACAAGATGTTAAATATGCACGACATAAAAAGATCTAAAACTTGGTACTCACAGGAATGTAGACATTCTATTATGGTTGTGGCATCAATGAAGTACCCTCCACAAAGCACACACATTAGGTGGGGATTGAGCTCAGTGATCTTGATTCTGGTTGTTCGATGCATTTCTGCTTGATAAAAGATCCTGCAAGACAAAGTAATACTGGCTATAATTCACAGAAAGAGAATCGAGATTATCTCCAACTCCCAGGAACCATACGCTCTGAAATGTTGCAGGAGTTCATAAAATGCATTTTTAACACTGTACAGGAGGATTGTCCCAACGTCTTCTACATGAGGAATTCACAGATCAGACCTCGATCAATTCTACTGAAAAGGTGAAAAAGAATCCAAGAAAAGTAATATCTGGTCCCTCAGGTCATTCCAGGAGGGAGAAGAAAAGGTCTGAGGTGGGGGCTGGGAGCTGAGAGTATTCGGGTCGCTTTCTTCCATTTGTCTTCCAGCCCAGCAGCCCCACGCCTGCTGCAGACGCCACACACTCCCCGCAGATATTTACCAACCGCGAGGGGTTGTTCCAGGACTCCAAATTTATCGTAAAACTTCCTTATGGCTCTTCGATCGAAAATCCTGGAGCATGCCCCCGCTTCCCAAGGGTTCCGGTTGTTTTAGGCGGTTCCAGCCACCAGAACCTGGCACGTTTTGACGTGATACAAAGGGAAAGCAAATTCTGCTCTATCTGCATCCCTGGCATTTCCGGAGCTGGGTGCTCGGGCCGCAGGAGAAGCACCTCGAGTCGGCCTCGGGCTGGGGCCTGAGCGCGCGGACGCCCGGGGGCCGGGATGCGAGGGGCGGATCCGGCGGCGCCCGGGGCTCCGTCTCGCTCCGGATTCGGAACTTGCCTCTGTCGGGGTTTCCATAGCAACTTACACTTACACTTGGCATCCGGCCACCGCTGCAACTCCGCGCGCGGAGCCGGGCCGAGCCCGGAGCTTCGGCGGGCGTGCGGGGCTGCCGGGCGGCGGCGGCGGCGGGCACGGGGGAGGGGCCGGCACGGCGCGGGGGGCGGGGCCGGCGCGGGGGCGGGGTGGGGTGCGGGCGCGCGGCGCGGGGGTGGGGCGGCCCCACGAGGCCCCTTGACGCTGGGGAGCAGGATCCCGAGCTGGGGGACCCGGTAGGCAGCCCGGGGGGCCCTGGAGCGTGAAGTGGTAAAGGAAAATGCAAACCGCACTCTCGGCCATTTCGGACATTCTTGGGGGCCTGTTTCCATGTGGACTCGGCGCGAAGAGCTTCTTTCAGATCTTGACTCGGTCTCTCCAATTAGCAATCACTAGGTCAAAATTTTCACGAAGGGATCTTTTGAGAATTGCCAACTGTGCACTTAGCCCGAAACCATCAGGGCTCAAACTGCAGAGATGTTTATTGAAATGAACCTCTTTAATGCTTTCTTCCCTAGTAGGAAGTTCTTCTGCAGATGAGACGAGCGATAGAAAGTTTTGGAAAGGCTTAAAACTGAAATCTGTTTTACCGCAGAGGAGGCGAGTACAAAGCCTTGTGTTTTACCTGAACTATGCTGGATGGAGACAAGAAAAACTACTTGGATCGACGAAGGTGACAATAAGTTAAAGAACCATGTGACCAGCCCATACCCAACGCTAAATCAACACCTTGTCAGCCCTGAGCATCCATAGGAGAAAAACCAGCCTAACCTCCAAGCAAACCTCCACACAATGAAATGACGTTCCCAACAGATATCATATATTATAGAAAAGTCACGGGGGAGGGGGCGGCGGGGGGAACTGTCAGCAACAATACACCAGTGGACAATAAGGGAAGTCAATTACTTCGTGCAGCATGCTCGAAAAATGCATTTCTTACTCCCACTTCATTCATTTCAGAATCTGAAATAAGACCAAGCTTCCAGATTTCTCTGAAGCACATTCTCAAAGCTGCCTTGAATAGAAATCTAGGAACTGGTGAAACTTGAAGATGCATCTGAGGTTTTAATTCTCAGGGGATTTCAATGCAGAAGAGGGAAAAACTACTCAACACAGCTCAATGGCTGAAATTAAAAGCTTTGGAGTACTAAGGGGCGGGGGGGAATGGTAAAAATAAAACAAAGCCTCTTTTATGAAAAGTGACCACAGTGGCAACCAGTGACTTCAACCAGAAAACATCATGTGTGACTCCTCAGTTATCTTCGGAAGATTTGTTTAGAGGAATATTGTCAACATATTGTTACCATAAATCTAAGTGGGGTTACAGAGGAGTTGTGGATGGAGCAGTGTCCCTAAAGAGTAGCAATATTTAATTCTATTGTACTTGGTGATTAAAGACAAGCCTTCTTGGTTCTGAAAGAAAACTCTCCTTGTGAAACACCAGGACCTTTCCAAGATATATAGTTAGCAAGGTGATACTTCTGTCTCCATGTGAAAGCACATCATGCTAATGCCACAGAACCCTGAAGTTCAGGAAGGGGCATTAATAAAAACAGCTGCCTTAATTTTTCCTCTATATAAAACCAACACCAGACAAACACAAATATTAAGACAGAAAACAGTCAGATTTAAGTCTCACGTACTTGACCAAAACCCTTTCAAATTCATCTTAAGTCTTAATTCACACAACTCCTTTACTTCAATTCAGAAGAATTTGGCCACAACCCTATAACCATTTATAGTGCTAGTAAGTATCACTTTGTTACTTGTGTAAGAATCAGTTCTTTATCTTTTTATACCACTTGAAAGCACTGGCAGCCTAATAAAGACTTCCAAAACATCTGACATGTTTGATAAGAGTTTCAGAAACAATCTCTTGCACCTTAGAAAGGAAAACCTTCTAGGTTCCACCACAGAAACTGCCAGTTAAGCAAGCAAAAAGGCACCAAACATACTATGGAAAAATACTCAATAGTTAAAACTTGCCATTATAACATACTTAGTTGGGGCAGTCAGTTTAGTTGGGGCAGTCAGTTTAGTTGGAGGCCTAACACCAGTCATGTCAAAATGAAGGAAAACAGAAGCAAGTTCTTATGTTAACAATCAGCTTGACTATTGCAGTCTAAGAAATGCAAATGAACTCCATAACCCCAGTTGGGGCTCCCAGCCCAATACAAGTATGGGTAAAGTTGGGGTTAACCTGACTCCTAGGGAGAATTTCACCTTTTAGGGGCACTGAATGCACATCCAAAAACTTAATGGTAGAGCATTAATGGACTTAAGTACAACTAAATGCTCAATTTTCTTACAGAAGCATGTATGTGTATACAAACACACACATGCATACACAGCGGCTTAATGGCTTTAAAGATACTGTTACTAGGTGTAAGCTTATACAGGGAGGTTATTTCAAACCTACACTTTGGTGCAGATGTATGGAAATTAACTTAATTATTTAAAAATTTATAAATTTGCTCATAAAATCAACCTCAAAGGAATCTACTTAAAAAAAACTCAAATGTTAATATAGTCTTAAGTTAGCATATGCTGTTAACAATTGGCATCCTTAAGTTTTTAGACTATAGTGTGGCTTATGTTTCCAGAACATGGGGGTTAAGGTTCCTATAAAACATAAGTTGAAGTACACATAACATTCTAGGCATCACCAACCTGCATTTGTATTTGAATAAATATGCCCAGGATTTTGCCTACTTTCTGGGAAGGGATTAATACACGCTTCTATTTCAGATACTGAACCGTGACCACTAAGCCCACTAAATCCTTTTATTGCAATTGGGAATGATCAAAGTCTCTATACCTGTTTACTTCCAATTATTAACTGTAAATCTCTAGGAAAATGATCGTGCTACATGGCTGTCAAACCCAAAAGACTGCATAAACATATGCCATCAACTTTTTAGTGCTCCTTTCTCCAAAGCATCTCTTCACCACATGACCTATGCTGACATTTAGTAAAACCTATAAAATGTTGTAGACTTAAGTCATGGTTCTAAGTGCATCCCATACTAGAGGTGGAAAAAAGAGAAAAAAAAACCAAACACAAAACTGTAGTCTCTGAGACGGGGCGGGGGGGGGGAAAGAAAAAGGAAAAAGAGGAAACCTCTTGCAAGACTAACGTCCACTCACCATCATTACTCCAAAAAAAGCTCCAAATTTGAAATGCCCACTTCCCATTGAGCACCTCCCAAGTAATATTTGCAGAACTTATCCGAGACTCTCAACAAATAACACCTTGAAAACTTTACCATTTTAAACACAAACGCAGGAGACCTTGGAAACAACTGGGAACCGCCATCTTACAAGCCATCTAAATTCACCCAAGTGTCCCTCCAACTTAAGTTAATAACATTTTTGTTCGGGCTCCTTTCAGCCTAACATCCACCTTGGCGGGATCGCGGCCCCCCAAGCAACCCGTCCCTATAAAATGGGGGCGTTCTCTGGCTGTTTAAACCCCTCCAAAGCCCTTTCTTCGGGAGAGGAGGGAAGCCACTTGACCCAAGCAGCTCCCGATTTCAGGCACCCGTCCCCGTTTCATCAAAATCTACCTCTCAACAAAGGGCGCCGTGGCCGGGAGAGCCGCAGAGGCTGCAAATAGAAGTATTCTTCTCGGGGGCCATGTGCGTCGCGAGGGTGTAGAGGGGCGCTCGGGGGAGAAAGGAACTAAAACGTGGGGCCGCGCGCGGCGCGTCCGGGCTGGAGCGGGCGGCGGCTGGAGCGGCGCCGAGGCCGGCTGGCGGCGGCGGCGCGGCGCGGGCTGCGGGTCGGTCCCGGCGCCGCGGGAGTCGGCGGGCGGCGGCGGGCGCGCGCTCGCGGGCGCGGGCGGCGCGCGGGGCCGGGCGGCGCGCGGGGCCGGCGGGCGGCGGCGGGCGGCGGAGCGGGGTTCGGCGCCCACGCTGTCAGCGCCCTCCCGGCCGGCGCGGGCGAGGCGCGGTGGGGGGGGGCCGTTCCCCGTCCACCCGCGGCCGGCCTGAGTCCCGCGCGGCCCCCGCCGCCCCCAGGCCCCGTCCCGGAGGCGCCTCGCCTCCTACGTACCCGGAAAAAGCAGCCGGCGAGAGGCGATCGAAGCGGGCGGAAAAGACAATGAAAGTTAAAAGTCGTTCAGCAGAAAATGAATGTGAGCCAAGCGGCCATCTTGAAGCGAGCTGCAGACGCCGCTGTCAATGGGCAACGAGCGCAGCCGAGAAGAGCGGCGGCCGCCGCGCTCGGCTCATGCTGCCTCCCGAGCCCGGCCTCCTCCTCCTCCTCCTCCGCCTCGGCCTCCTCCTCCTCCGCGGCCTCCTCCTCCTCCTCCTTGGCCTCCAACGCCTCCTCCTCCTGGGCCTCCTCCTCCTCCTCGGCCGCCGCCGCCGCCTCCTCCCGCTCCGCACTCGGGGGAGGGAGCGCGCGGAGGGGGCGCGATCAGTATTATTCTGCGGGGCTGGGAGGTGTTTCTAATCCGGATCGGGGCTCCCTCGCCAACATCCCCATTGTCTTGCCCCGATCTCTGCCTTTAATACTACGATTATTATTTCATAGTTGCCGTTGTGGGGGAGGAGGGCGGGTGGGGGGCGCCGTGTGTGTGCGTGCGGAGAGGCGGGGGGAGGGGAGGAAGGCTGAGGACGGGGGAGGGGAGGGTGGAAAAAAAAAAATGCACCGCTGAAGGCAGAGTGGAAACTGACACCGGCTCCAAAATGGCTCAGAGTCCGCCCGCCCCCTCCCCCCGCCGCCCCCCCCACCGGGTCACGTGCTCCCCTCATTCCTTAAGGGCGGCCTGGGAATTAGTGTCGGTGTAGTCGGGCCCGCGGCCGCCCCCTCCCCTCGGAGTAGCGCGACCCGGCCCCCTCCTCCTCCTCGCTCGGCGCGGCGGCGGCGCTGGGGCGGCTGCGGAGACATTTCTCCACAGCGCCACACGCGCCACCCTGCTCTCGGCGCGGGCATCGCTCCGGCCCCGCACGCAGCTCAGCCCACCCCAACCCCCGTTATTTCTTTCTTTCCGTGGTCCGTCTCCGCCCGCGGCACACATGTCCGCGAGGAGACCGCCGGCCGCCAGCCCCCGCTCGACCCCACGGGCTGCGGCCCAGACTCCGGCGCCGCGTCGCGGAACCTGCGCCCGAGTTGGGCTCGCGGAAACAACAGCGCCCGCCCCAGTCTTCCCGCGGCCGCGCCGGCCCCCTTTCCCGCCCGCCAGTGGCCGAGGCGGGGCGCGCGCGGGCAGCCGCTCGCTCCGGGCAGGGGCTCTGCGCGGGGCCGGCCCTGCAGGGCCTCGGGAGCCCCGCGGGCGAGGGTCGGGCAGCGGGCGAGCCTTCGGGCGCAGTTAACGGAACGGACGGGCTCCCGCCGCTGGGCGACCGCGCCCGCTCCCCACGTCCCGAAGCTGGGGTCTTCAAGCAACCCCGGAGATCGCATCCTTTTCAGTGTGTTTAACTTTAATCCTGAGGAGAGGAGATCGTTAAAAGTTAACGCCAATCGTGTCTATGTCTTCAAAGTAATAATTAACAAACTCAAATCCAGACAAACTCTCACCACTCTTTTTGTGGGAACAACTTATTTATTCAGAATGTAATACTGTCTATTTCCTTTTGGAAGACGTGGAAAAGATCAAATGGGATCAAATGTACGGATAATACTAAAAATTCAAATACTTAGGCAGAAATTCCCTCTTAACCCTTCCACAGGTATAAAAAAATAAAGTGTCAAAACTTATGAGGGACAGAAATCCAAAAGAAAAAAATCTGTTCTGAAAAGGAAGACATCCAACTCGCAGAAATGATAGTTCAGCAGACGGCAAGACGTTCCTGGTCTTCCACTAGGTCCGGGCAGATCGTTAACTTTCCCAAGTTACAACTGACTTGCTCTTTCCAGGCTTTTCGAAGCATCTTTAAGTTTTCCTACTAAGTCCTGAAAGATGTATATCATGGCTCGTTTTTAGGATAAAACGCAAGAAAGAAGTATCCAAGCTTGAGAAAGATGTAAGAAAAAAGTCGGGAGACACTTTCTAAACAATTTAAAATTCAAGATTTTAAACCTTTGACAAACCACTATCAAAGTAAAATTTTCCTCTAAAGTATCTCATCTTCAAAATGCTTGCCCTCAGATGTGAAATACAGTTTCTGACTAAATCTTCTGAACATGAAAGGTTTACCAAAATTAAATTTCTCAAGTTATCTAATAAGGATAATGCTATATTCACATCTTTTGAAAGTTTAAAGTTCAATTAATGGTTACATTAAAACGACTCTGCAGGAGATTCCTTTGGAAAAAATCAATTTCATCAAATTTCAAGAGATGTTCTTCATTTTTTTAAATGCTAAGAAATAAATTCGTTGTCATGTCCATTAATCAATGTAATTTTGAATGTCCCCAGTGACTTACACAGGCAATATAAACAGTTTCAGAATTTTTGTAACTTGCCCCTTTATAAAAAGTCATTTAAAACCACTGTTTAAAAATCATGTTTTGAAAGTTTAATTAAATTTCTGAAAGCAAAGAGGACATTTTTCAAAGCCAAGCTTTCTTTTCCTTTGTCTTACTGGCTCAAACACTTCACAAATAGAATTTACACTCAACACTACAAGTTTATTTTAATTGAAGGGAACAGCAAACCAGACCAGTTCTCTATTAACATCTTAATTTCAAAAGCCTATTTTAAAATATTGCTTTTGAAGCCCCCTTCCCAACAATTCCTTAACCAACCTTCATTATCTACTGACAGATGGTTAATTTTCTTTTGAACTTTCCATGGGCATAATTCGCAATTAAAAATCTGTAAGAAGATAGGCATATTCACAGATCCTAATACTGTACCTGTAATTGTTCCATGTTGCAACTAAAACTAATCTCTGGGTGGGATCGGGAGTCAGTGTTCTAGGGAAGAAAAAAGTGCTGTTTTATTTAAATCAAGGAAATTGAAAACTTCATTATACATAAATTTTTAGACAGGGCTTCTGTATAAATACCTCTACATTTAAGGTCACCAAATATGCAGGTCTGTACATCTTATCAAGTTGATTGGTCTAAAACAACACAACACAGAGATTTCAGTCTTTAGCTTTTTTTTTTTTAAAGTTCCCTAAATTACCCTAGAGAATATCTGTTAAACTTTACCTTTATCTGATATTCCAACCGCCAAGAAACATCAGTTATATGTGGGAGAGATCTGCCTATACTGAAAGATACAATGATAATTTTGTACATAATAGCTACAGAAAAACTTTCAGTATTTGTTCTTTACCAACAATGGTGTCTACCACCTCCTGCACCACACACACACAATTTTAATCCATTCTGAAATTAAAACAGTTAAACTTTATTTCAAGTTCTGAATAGTAAAAGAGCATTTAAAAAATTATCTCAATAAACTTTATCTTTAAAAACATTAGCTTAACTTCAATTGTTTCACTTGCCCTTTGGCCCCTTTTCTTTTGGTCTAGATCCCCGTTTTTTGTCCTATTTTGTTTCACACCAGCACTCTCCATTCATACCTGCAAGTGAAAAGTGGCTCAGCTTGACACCTTATACAGTACCTACCTTCCCAGTAGGATTTCTAGGGAATTCCTATTATTCTGGTAGGAAAAAAAGAAAAAGAAAACATGTCTTTGCAAACAGAATAGAAGGAAAATAGTAATTGTTAAGTTTAAAAATTTTAAGTAACCTGATATTCCGTCCAAAACAATTCTATTCTCTCGCTGTCAAATTTACAGTCTTCTAGATAAGTGCTAAAAAAAAAAAAAGCCAAAGTTTAGTCTCCATTTTAAAAACTGAAATTTGAATCATAAAGGCACTATTTTAAAACAAATGGATATTTAAATAAATCCTGTACCTTAGAGTTGATTTGTCAGCTCTTTGCTTTCCAGCCTCCAGTATGTAAGTTGCAGCTGCTGCATGACAATGTTTTAAAACCACTGGGTCAATATGTTTCAAGTCTGGGTGATCTATAATAAAAGTAATTGCCAATGATGCCTGTGATAAATTCTTTATAGTCCTGTTTCTAAAAAGGTATTTTCATTTGGTGAAGAACTCTAACAAGATAACAAGAATTCAACTATAAGGACTAGAAATTTTAGTTAAATGAGATGAGCAATATGGTCAATGGCATAACAATGAAGAGCACACATCAATAATCCTGCTGTTACCTGGTCAAATTACCTTCATTTTATTTTACCTTAATACTTAAAAAAAAAAAGTCCTATTGTAAAATATACAGGGGTCATTCTAAAGCTGGATGGAGTAAGTTGAGAGGAAAATAAGATAAATATTTTACATGGTGTAAATTTAAGAATTAATAAACTTTCCTTCTAAAGATTAATTTTAGTGTAGGTAACTGGTTCCACGGACTTTAATACACGGAGGTGTAGGAGAAGGAAAGAGTTCAAAATATTTTCAAGCTTCGATAGTCTTTTTTTTTTTTTGGAGATTAACCCAGGTGGTGGTTACTATTTTCGTTTAAAGAACTTCCACTTTCATACTTTTTGTACACATGTTTAGCTCGTGAATCTATAGGGGGAAAAAAACACAAAAATTTGAATTGTTGAGATATTTATAATTAAGAAAATCATTTAAAAGCGATCTATCTTTAAATATGCCTCCATCCATACTGACACCGCACTCCGCAGTGACCGGACCATTTAAAACAGACTTGCTTCCTGATAACTGATGCGGAACAGAACATTATATACCACATTTTAAGAGTCTGGGCGTGGAACCTGTGCAAAACATGTTGAACTAGAGTGTTGGAATGATCAGAGGAACTTGAGGTATTCTCTAAGCTGGAAAATGTCAACACTATTTGACCGAGTAATTACTCTGGAAGCAGACCCTTTAAAACCTTCGCCAGCCTAGTACTGAAAGCTTGAATCGCAGGGAGCAGCCCTGATGAAGTCCAAGTGTCAAACAGTCTGCCCAAGACCAGGGTGAAAACCTGAGATGTTTAGGCCACAAACAAGACTTGAACACCGGCTTTACAAAAGAACAAAGAGCCTGAGAGGGGAAAATCAGACCAGGAAAGTGTCGCTTGCGGTGTGCAGGTGCCAAGTGAGGAGAGAACAATGATCTGGGTCCGCTGTGGGTTCTAGCAGAACCACATCCCCACACTCCGTCCGGAGCGAAGGGCAAAGCCCGAAGACTTCCTCTTCCCGGGGCTTTCCCCTTCTCGCTCGGTCTCGCTCCTCTTCTCCGAGCGCCCCTCCACCCAGGCCGATCTAGCTCAGAGCCGAGCGGCTTACCTAACACGGCCTCGTCCGCCTGGGCGTCCAGCAGACTCTGGAAAGCCGCCCGGAGGAGAAGCGTGAAGGTGTTGGAGTCGAAGGAGCCGGGATCGGCCAGCATCTGGAAGCCTTTCTGCACAAACTCCGAGAGCTCCATTGTGAGCGCGCCGTGACCTTCGACACGCGCACCACGTGACACGCGCCGCGCGCTCAGCTGATGCGGCCGCGCGCGCACGCGGCTGGGGCGGCGGCGGCGGCGGCGGCGGCGCGGGCTGCGCGCCTCCCCGCCCGGGGCCTCCCCGGCGGCCTCCCGGCCCGCGTCCCGGCCCGCGTCCCGGGCCGACCGCCAGCCGCCGCCGCTTCCGTCTCGTCCTTCCTTCTGTTCCCGCCGCCGCCGCGCCTCAGCGCGAGGGGCGGCCCGAGCGCTTTGTGGACGCGCTCGGCGCTCACCTAGGACTGTCACCGGCTCCTGCGGGGCCCGCGGGAGCGCTCCCGAAAGACTCCGCGGGTGGTGGTGACGGTGTCGGGATCCCGGTCCCCACCGGCCCCGAGAGCTACTCCTTCCCCGCGCCCCGCTCAGCGCGAAAGCTGCGGGAAGCTCCAGTCTAAGGCAACTGGTTGGTTTTTGGTTTTGAGCTTTTTTTTTTTTAACTCAACTGCTTAACCCCCAGCACTGCCCTTTTGTGAATGAGACTGTAGACGTCTAATTATAATTCTTGCTTATTTCTCCTTTTTCATTGTCATTTCTGGAATACGGCAATTGATTCCTTTCTGCGTGGGGGGCGGGGTGAGGGTGGGTGGGTGTAAACACATACATTCATATAGTGCGCGCGTGTAAGTTCTGTATTTCGACAACTGAGAATAGTACCTTATTTACGAACACATTGGACAAAATGATTAAAAAATAGTAAGATGCAGCTGCAAATAAACACCTTTCCAAAAGAAACTGATACCAATTTTATGCTACTGTGCTCACATCTATGGGTCCTGTTTTAATTAGTCCAGCAGTCCTCAAATATTCATATCAGATAGTTATCTTAGTACGATACAGTTAAGAATGGCAAAATCTGTATTTGAAGTGAATGCCCATAATTTTGAAACTTCAAATATTGTATAAAGTAACTTCCCCCTTTATAGTTCTACGAAGTTGAAGAACAAGAATGATTCTTTAAAAAAAAAAAAAGCACAACAAAGTAGGTTATGAGTTTTTTTGATCAAAAGAATTTAAAATTCTTTTGGGTGGAGAGGAGGGATAAGGAAGGAGGAAGATGTTTTAGTCTTCAGGAGGCATAATTTGAAACAGACTTAGCATGAAACACTTTCAAAGGCATAATTTAGGTGCTTATTTGAAAAACAAGTTCCTAATGAATACAGTCAACATTTAACCTTGCACCAATGGATAAAAAGCACCTGATTTCACAACAGAACGCAAATAGAATAATTTAGCATCAGTGAAGATTGAGTAACTACTCAGTTCTCCTTTGAAAGCATTGAAAGGCATGTGAACTAGCTTTCCACTTTGGTCAGCCTATAGGAACAGTGAAGAATTTAAGTCTCCCTTGAGTCTTTATGAAACAAACACCTATTAATCATGTTCATCTTTCCTTCCAATCTCTCTTTTCTTTCTAAACTCCCTGTTTCTCATCAGTAGTAAAAAATCAGTTGAAAAATGTCAAGATATCTGATTTGCATAAGGAATATTTTACAGGGCAGAGTTGTGTAAAAGTTAAACAGTATTAACAACACCCAAGCTCATTATGTTTGTTACACAAATATTTTATAACCTTGTGTAACATTGATTGTTAATACTCTAAAAGAATTTGAGTTGATAACTGTAATCATAATTTGATGTCAAAAAAGGCAGTAATGCTGAGCATAGATTTTTTTTCAATGCTATTTTAAAAGAGGAAAGTAAATACAATTAAATGTGAGTTTCTGAGGATAAAAAATGGGAAATTCACAAGAATTGTTTCTGTAATAACTGTCACATTAGTCTCTTGTGTATATGTAAGCCCTTGCTTTTTTACAAGGCATTTGTCCTCCTCTGCCTATATGTATTTCTGTGTTAGGCCTAAGTGATGGGTCCATTTCCAGCTCACACCAAAACTTTCACTATAATGTTTTCTGATACTAGAAGAATTTTTCTCCTATAGCTACATTTATTTCAACTCCATTTGAAGGAGGCACAGGATTAAGTATTTGTTTGTAGATCATACATGTGTATCTTTAACAAGGAAGCCATTTAAATACATTGAAGTATAATCATTAGAAGGCATGATTACATGGATGTAGGTTCTCTTCATTGTGGTAATAAAATCAGTATATTCTATATTATTAGAAAAACTATATATGAACACGTTCTGAAAGTGTGTGTGGGGGGGGGACTATTTACAATTTTTACTTTGATCACTGAAAATGGCATTGGAGCTTTCACTAGACTTAAAAAATTCTACAGCCTTAAAGCCAATAGATTAAATTTGCCCTGAAAGAGCCTTTAAAATAACAATTATATGCAGCTGAAAATTGCAAAATAGATGTTCAAAGATCATGTTAATAATGTATTTTTCCTTTTACACAGCAAATATTAAAATAGACAATGCTGATAAATTTGGGTTTCTTTTTGAGGCTCTACAAAGAATTAGAAAGTATCATTTTAAATAATGTTTTAGAATGTTTTAAAATACATTGTATCCTTTGTGCTGGTTAGTTAATTTTTTTTTTTAGAAGCCAATTTAATGTTGGCCTCTGTACCATGAGTACAATTTAAATATGTTGGGGCATTTATAGGATCTGTGTGGTCAGCTTTTCCCAGAGGCCTCCTTGGTATATTTGTTAGATGCAGAAAACAATTTCTAGTATTTAATTTTTACATTGTATAAGTACTTTTGCTTTTGTGCAGAGAAAACTGAAGGAAAGTATTCCGTTAGATGAAAGAGTTCCTTGAACATCCACAGGGAGAAAAAAAAAAAAAGCCAGTATACTTAAATCCTCATGCATCCAAAGGTTTTTATTGGCATATATACTGTGTTCTAATGGGGTTCTATTTTATCCCTACCCATGGAATATCTGCTCATTTTCCAGAAAGAAGGATGTTAAAAATACTTAAATGTTACACAAATACAAGAAACCATCTTTTGTCTCTACCCCCTCATATGAATTATTTGATGGTTAGTGATCTTAAAGCCTTGAGATAAATATTAATAAAAACAATTTATTATTTTAAAGTTATTTTAGCCACAAATGGACATTTGGGAGGAGTGATTAATTGAGATGCAAATAGTATATGAAAGTGTAAGTCAAAATTATTTCAGTCAAGTTTATAAAATCTACACACACTTTTATTAAATATCTTAACTTGGCAAGGTGTAGATTGGGTCTTGGAATTTAAATGATCAAGTTTTTGCACATTTATGAGAGCAGAGTTCAGTGATTTCAAATTTAGTCTTGTGGCACATGTCAAAAGACCACATCGAGCATTCAGAGGGGACAAGAAAGCTTTAATTTTCAAATTAAATATTTAATCCAGTGTCTAAGAATTTATAAATGATCATTGCTACAATAATTAATATAGGCAAATACAACCTTTCCCTTCCCTTACATCATATAGCCTGTCCTGTATTTGAGGACTGGAGCATAAAACTCAAATTCCTTTCAATGGAGCTTGTGCCTTAGTATCTGAGGGCAAGTGAAATGCTAGTCACATTAAAGAAATTGGAACCATAGGAATGAAAATCAGTGCTACAGCATTCTCTAAAATGCTTATAAAATTCATGCTTATGGTTTTGTACAAATATTTTGAATTGTCTCCCCCAAACTGTAATTCAAAACATTTAGACTAGTTAGTACAATTTCTATTTAATACTTTAATCATTTAGTGGTATTTTTAAATTTTCACTTTTCAGATAATTGCCTCAGGAAAATATCAAACTTTAAAATGTGATATAACAGTAATCAAAATTAAATATTTCAAATCTAAATTGTGATGGGTTACATGATCATACTACTAAGAAACTGAGTTTCCTAAATAGATTAGTATCAGTATTTCTTTTGATATTAAGAAATTATGATTTTGTTAAACTTCGCAAATAGGAAAGTCTATAGTCAAGATATTGTTTAAAAAGGAAAATAGTCTTGAATTTCTAAAGTAGAATTTGGGACTTATCTTTGAGTGTCCTGCCTTGATTTTGTTAGCTTCTTGAGTCAGAATGAGGTAATTCTATAATATTAAAGGAATGTATATAATAATCAAATGATAATTCTTAATGTTAAATCGTTGTTTCTTAACAATCTATAAGTTTCAAAGGATTTTCTGCATATTGGAAAAGTCATGTCTACTCTTCAGGGCTTCTGTTAGGAAGTTTAATCTCTTATTTTGAAGCCAAGCAACTAAAGTCACATGGGAATATCTGACTCTCACTGACTAAAATCATGAAATCTTCAGCTAAGAAGAAATGGGGAATGGGTTTTTAAAAGGAAATGAAAATTTTAAAATGCTGTTTGGCAAGGGATGCAGACAAAATTTAATTTAAAGGTAAGGAAATAAGAAACAAGGAAGGCAATCATAGTTCACAGTGTATTTCATGAGAAAAGAGCAGGTTGAATTATGTGTCTTAGAATTTCTGTGCAGACAGATAAAAACTATTTACTTTTAAATTCAGTAAGTGATTGAAATGATGACAAAGTATCTTTTTGTGTGGGTTATAATAAGCAAGTTTACTCCTTGTCACATAATTTATATTTACTTCACTAGTGAAGTGATATGAAAATTAGAAGCTGGCCAATCATCCAATAAGCTCTGTCAAATAGTTTAGATAATAAACAATTTCCCCCTCAGCAGCAGGTTGGTTTTATTCCCAACTTCAGTTATAAAGATCACCACTTGGATTTCCTACTTCATTGATCTGGTATCAGCCAGAATGACCCATGAGTTAGCTAGAGTTGAATGAAAGTGAAGCATGGGCGTGTTGAAACAAGTTTACTTTGATGAATATGTCTGATTAATTCTTCCATATACATACAGACTGTCCTTTAAATTGTTAGTATACTTTTAAATAGAGAGGGAAAGAGAGATTGAATATTTCTTAAAAGAAGGAAGGGAAGAAGAAAGGAAAAAAGGGAGGGAGGGAGGAAATCTTTTTCCCTTGAAGAGAAGAAATGGCACAGAAAACTTATTTACTCTTTTTTTCTCTGACACAGTACATTATAGCAAGATTCTCTTAGCTCCACTGAATTCAACTAAGTCTCACAGTCATGTTCAAAATGGAACAAAAGATCTGTCATATCCAGAACCTAACCAGTTTTAAGATGGCTTATACTTACTCTAGAACAACAGAAAATATCTAACAGATTCCCTTCCTTTCTGGTCCTGGTTTTGGAATCTCTGTTCTAACACTGTATTTTCTCAGACCTCAGAAACTGAAGTTTTGACCAGATCAATGAATTCCAGCAACAACAGAAAAGGAACAAATGGACTTACTCAAAGGAATATTATTGTGTAAAGCCAGTATTTTTGAAAAGTTTGTATTTTGAGATCATGCTTTTTGTATATTAAAATTTGAAATTTAAGTAATACACAAAAATTATACTTATTTTGTTTAAAGGAGTATCATTTAAAAAAAGAAGAAACAATAAATAAAAGAAGTATTTTGCAGACTATATTCAGGTAACAATCATCTGTACTGCTTATAAAATGAAAGATCTGACCATCTTTTATCAGATGAATTATTTCAGAAGTTATGTGTATAATATAAGAATGTGTGATATGAATTAAATACATTGCAGACACAAGAACAAAATATGCTTTTAACTCATTTAAAATAAACACTTAAACCAAAATAATATGTTAAGAGAGATTACTTTGTAAAAAAAAGTCTTGAGTGAAAGAGTTTTAATAGTTTGAAAGATATATGCTATTTTAAATAATACTGGATAAGAATTTAACATTTTAATTATGTTTTTTTGAATGGCATTTTCAAGAGAATACATATTTTTATTTCCCTTGTCAAACTAAAATATAGACTTGAAACAAGTTTATAAGTTCAGTCTAAAAATATTTTTTAAAATTCTTATAATGTGTTCAATTCTCTCACATTTTTTGCATATATTGCATATTCTGAAGCTTTGTTTTATTCATTTATTTTTAATTAAAGTATAACTGACATATATTATACCAGTTTCAGATGTACAGCATAGTGATTTGATATTTTTATACATTATAAAATGATCATCTTGGTAAGTCATTACCATCTGTCCCCACACAAAGTTATTACAATATTTATTACTGTATTCTCTATAATATATATTACATCCTGATAATTCATTTATTTTATAACTGGAAGTTGTACTTCTTACTCTCTGTCACCAATTTCATTCATCCCTGTCCAACCTCTTTCTTTGCCTCTGGTAAGAAAATACTTTAAAGAGTTGATACATAACTGATTTTTACACCATAGAAAATGCTCAGAAAGTAATTTATAAACTGTTGTGAAAACAAGTACCTATGAAATAGGTGAAAATTTCCATTTTTTTCTCCCTAAACATTTGATTACTAAGGCTAAAACATAACCACAGTTGTCCTAACTCTTTCAAGTGTTATTTTCAAAATTACATTTCTTTGTGTAAGCGTTCTAACCTGTGTTTTATGGAAACTTTCCATAAATGGGGAGCAAGATTTATAAAGTCATTTTAATGTCATAAAATATCAAGAAAATAATGAGTGGCAACAGGGTAAAAGGGAGAATTGTATTAGTACAGTCAATTCAGTCCATGTTATTAGAAACTTGGATTTGAGTTACTAGTATCTGGGTAATTACTCAACATTTTATATTGTGCTAAAGTAAATAGGACTGGATCATTTGGAGCAACGGCTTTCTAAATCAAAATTAATCAGATAATTGGCAAGTTTTATTTGACTTGCAGTGTTCTATAAATTATAGACCAAGAAATGAGAAATTTGGCAAAGAATAATAATGTCGATGGAAATACATGGACAAATGAGGCCTAAGGAAACTCGGAATTTTCATATGCTTTTCTTAAAATCTAAAGGTGATAGAAGATTTTTAATGAGGCCCAACTACAATATATAGGTGAGTAGTGATGGACAGAGGGTTAACAAAACTTGTTTTTGTTAAAATATTAATAGAATGAAAATATTTGTGAATTGAAATAAAGAATTTTTTATAAGACCAATGGTATCAATAAGGAGATGCACATTTTGTTTTATAAATTTCTGTATAAAGAACATAGAGAGTATTCACTCTACAAAGGACTCTTTCTTTAACAGTGTATGTGGAAATATTGATTTTACATATGCCAATTATAATAGAAGGAAAATAATATTTTACTATGCATGTTATAATTTTGAGGTTTGCCTTAAATTACTTTTATAACAGGGTGGATATTAATAAAAATTTAAAATACAGAGAGTTGTGAGACATTTTCACCAATGATTAATGTGTTTTTAGAAACCTAAAAGCATTTTCAAACTAATACTTTTTAATTCATTTATATTTCATTTTGGTTATTCTGTTTCTAAAAGTTGCTATGATCAATATTCAACTGTTTGTAGAAACTATGACATTCTATGGTGACTAATCTTCAAGGTGAGTCATAATGATAGTCTCTTATATTAAAATCAAGAGTGACTGTAGGAAAATAGTCATTTTGCAAGCAAACATCCTGTCAAGTAATGGCCAAGGTAGCAGGGAGCCTATGTCATAAAGTAACAGACTTAAACCTTTACTTATGCCTTAATTATCTGTCTGTTGATATAAATGGTATAAAGACAAGTTAATTGTGTTTGTTTTAAGCTTTTTCTCTTAGCTTCCCTTTATTTTACTAAAGTTTTAGAAAACTGTGTAAACGGAAAGACTTGGTTACAATTCCCAAAATGATAAAGGGGGAAAAAAAAACCCTTTACATTAAACTGTTAACACAATCTCCTGCATAGCTTTACATTATGCAAAAAATTTAAGTGATCACTTGATCATTCCAGCTAAATACAATAATCAAAGAGTAGATAATGCTGCTCTGTGTAATAATATTGCACCATTCTTTGAATGAAAAAAAAAATTGTTACTCTTTTTCCTTCAGGATGTCTGAATAATTAGATGAGTAATATTTTGGAAATGTAATAGTTTAAATGGCAAATTTAGGATTAGAATTTATCCATGATTTCATGTTGAATGCCAATTTTTCAAATAATATACTTGATTAGGATAATAAGATTTATTGAAAAGGAATATTAAAAAAATCTTTTGTGGAGTACTTATGCAGAGATATAGTCTGGATAAATAGGGAGATTTTCATAACTCTGCTTTAAAAATTTATTTTTATCTTAATTGTAAGGATAACTATAAGGTTATATAAATAAGTTACAATGCCTTCTTAAAGTATACTGAAGCTCTTGGAATTTAAACCTTTACGTTTTTTACTTTTTAAATTTTTTACTTTGCTCTCCTTTTATAAGAAGAGTTCTTTTATTAGACAAGTACCTGGTACATAACATATAGTAAAGAATATTTATTGAATGAATGAAGGCAGTATAGAGCATGGAGTCAGAGGAAATTGGGTTCAGATCCCTCTCCCACCTTCTAGTTCTATGACCTTGGACTTACACTCAAAGTCTCATTTTTCTCAAATGTATAATGGAAGGAATAATGGCATCTCTTTCATATGGCTCTTGAAAAGAGTTCAGAGCCTAAGTATGTGCAAAGCATTCAGAGCCCAGCCTTACCATGTGTTCCATGCATGCAATTATAACCCAATATTGTAGTTTTGTAATTCTGAATTTTGTTTTCACTGGCACAGATATTTTTTCCATGCAGATTTACAGCTGTTGCGCACATGATATAACCATTTGAGGACCCCAAGCACGTAAGCCCCTACTTAGAAAATTAAATAAAAACCTTCTGGGCTGCCTACCACTTCTTTACAGTGAATCTGAGAGAGCTCTTTTAATAGCAACAGTCAAGATACCCGCAAAGACCTTGATGACAATAATTATCTTACCCTTCATTTCTTGGCTTCCCAGGAATCTCAGAATCCAGGCCAGCGTCCATTATGGTCAGCCAGCCTCTAAACACCTCCCTCTTAAGAAGGCCTCATGGGGCCTTCCTTCTCTTTCCTCTGATTCTTACCCTAGTTTTTCTTGATTCATTTATTTCCTTTGTTAGCAACTCACTAGAAAATGTCCGGGAGCAAAGTCAAGACATCTTCATGTTTTCCTCTGGAACACCTCTCATTTATTTTTATTTTAACTGTAAGGATCACTATAAAGTTATATATGTTACACTGCCTTCTCAAAGTATATTGAAGTTTATAGGATCTAAACCTTGATTGTTGTTACGGCAACTGTCAGGGAGTTACTGTTTCATCCTCTAGTTAGAGTAACCCGTGACTTGTGGTCCTTTGGCTCTGCTTGGACTATCTTTGCATAAGCCACATGCTTCCTAAGGCATTGAGAAGATAAAGTAAATTTAAAACAATAAGAGAAAAAGAACCCTTGCCTACTATGGAATGGAGGACACACAGTTTGGAATATGGAGGTTTGAACTCTACAACTCCGAGGTTTGTGTGTGTGTGAGACACTCAATCATCTCCAACTCGTTGCGACCCCATGAACTGTAGCCCGTCAGGCTCCTCTGACCTTGGGGATTCTCCAGGCAAGAATACTGGTGTGGGTTGCCATGCCCTTCTTTAGGCGATATTCCCAAACCAGGGATTGAATCCAGGTCTCACACAATGCAGGCAGATTCTTTACCATTTGAGCTACTCAGGACTCCAAGGTATTGAACAATTTGATGAGTTTTAGCAAATGTACACAGTCATGAAACCAAACCATACTCAATAAGCAGAACATTGGCATAATCCCAACAATTTCCTATCTTCCCCTTTGCAGTCATTATACTTGCCTCACCCCTGATTCCAGGCAAACATTGATTTACTTTGTCTCATAGTTTCATCTTCTTTTGGCTTTTCTTTTGGTTATATCTTTGCAGACAAAGATGGAGAAGCTCTATATAGTCAGCAAAAACAAGACCGGAGTTGAATGTGGCTCAGATCATGAACTCCTTATTGCCAAATTCAAACTTACATTGAAGAAAGTAGGGAAAACCACTAGACCATTCAGGTATGACCTAAATAAAATCCCTAATGATTATACAGTGGAAGTGAGAAATAGATTTAAGGGAGTAGATTGAATAGACAGAGTTCTTGATGAACTATGGATGGAGGTTTGTGACATTGTACAGGAGACAGGGATCAAGACCATCCCCATGTAAAAGAAAGGCAAAAAAGCAAAATGGCTGGCTGAGGAGGCCTTATAAATAGTTGTGAAAAGAAGGGAAGTGAAAAACAAAGGAGAAAAGGAAAGATATAAGTATCTGAATGCAGAGTTCCAAAGAATAGCAAGGAGAGATAAGAAAGCCTTCCTCAGCGATCAATGCAAAGAAATAGAGGAAAACAACAGAATGAGAAAGACTAGAGATCTCTTCAAGAAAATTAGAGATACCAAGGGAACATTTCATGCAAAGATGGCCTTGATAAAGGACAGAAATGGTATGGACCTAACAGAAGCAGAAGATATTAAGAAGAGGTGGCAAGAATACACAGAAGAACTGTACAAAAAAGATCTTCATGACCCAGATAATCACAATGGTGTGATCACTCACCTAGAGTCAGACATCCTGGAATGCAAAGTCAAGTGGGCCTTAGAAAGCATCATTACGAACAAAGCTTGTGGAGGTGATGGAATTCCAGTTGAGCTATTTCAAATCCTGAAAGATGATACTGTGAAAGTGCTGCACTCCATATGCCAGCAAATTTGGAAAACTCAGCAGTGGCCACAGGACTGGAAAAGGTCAGTTTTCATTCCAATCCCAAAGAAAGGCAATGCCAAAGAATACTCAAACTACCACACAGTTGCACTCATCTCACACGCTAGTAAAGTAATGCTCAAAATTCTCCAAGCCAAGCTTCAGCAATATGTGAACTGTGAACTTCCAGATGTTCAAGCTGGTTTTAGAAAAGGCAGAGGAACCAGAGATCAAATTGCCAATGTCCACTGGATCATCGAAAAAGCAAGAGAATTCCAGAAAAGCATCTCTGCTTTTTTGACTATGCCAAAGCCTTTGACTGTGTGGATCACAATAAACTGTGGAAAATTCTGAAACAGATGAGAATACCAGACCATCTGACCTGCCTTTTGAGAAACCTATATGCAGATCAGGAAGAAACAGTTAGAACTGGACATGGACCAACAGACTGGTTCCAAATAGGAAAAGGAGTACGTCAAGGCTGTATATTGTCACCCTGCTTATTTAACATCATGAGAAACGCTGGGTTGGAAGAAGCACAAGCTGGAATCAAGATTGCCGGGAGAAATGTCAATAACCTCAGATATACAGATGACACCACCCTTATGGCAGAAAATGAAGAGGAACTAAAAAGCCTCTTGATGAAAGTGAAAGAGGAGAGTGAAAAAGTTGGCTTAAAGCTCAACATTCAGAAAACGAAGATCATGGCATCCAGTCCCATCACTTCATGGCAAATAGATGGGGAAACAGTGGAAACAGTGTCAGACTTTATTTTGGGGGTTTCCAAAATCACTGCAGATGGTGACTGCAGCCATGAATTTAACAGACGCTTACTGCTTGGAAGGAAAGTTATGACCAACCTAGATAGCATATTCAAAAGCAGAGACATTACTTTGCCAACAAAGGTCCATCTAGTCAAGGCTATGGCTTTTCCAGTGGTCATGTATGGATGTGAGTTGGACTGTGAAGAAAGCTGAGTGCCGAAGAATTGATACTTTTGAACTGTGGTGTTGGAGAAGACTCTTGAGAGTCCCTTGGACTGCAACGATATCCAACCAGTCCATCCTAAAGAAGACCAGTCTTGGGTGTTCATTGGAAGGACTGATGCTAAAGCTGAAACTCCAATACTTTGGCCACCTCATGTGGAGAGTTGACTCATTGGAAAAGACCCTGATGCTGGGAGGGATTGGGGCCAGGAGGAGAAGGGGACGACAGAGGATGAGATGACTGAATGGCATCACCGACTCGATGCACATGAGTTTGAGTGAACTCCAGGAACTGGCAATGGACAGGGAGGCCTGGTGTGCTGCGATTCATGGGGTCTCAAAGAGTCAGATACAACTGAGCGCCTGAACTGAACTGATAATATTTTTGCATGCACCTATGTTGATGTATGTATCAATAGTTCTTTCCTTCTTATTGTCAAATTATATTCTGTTGTATAGATATACCACATTCTGTTTATTCAGTCACCGACTGGTGGACTTTTAGATTGTTTCTAGTTGTCTCTGATTATAAATAAAGCCTCTATTGAGATTTGTGGGCTAATTTTGGATAGATATATGCTTTATTTCTCTGAAATAAATACCAAGGTGTGGGACTTGATATGAGTATGTTTAAGTTTACACTGATTGATTTTTACATTTTTGAAACTAAGTTGCATTTGTGGTATAAATTCATCAAGACCTATTTGGTCTTGATGTATTATCCCTTTTATATATTGCTGAGTATGATTTGCTAATATTTGTTGAGGGTTTTTTGTGTGTGTTCATGAGACGTACTGGTCTTTAGTTTTCTTTTTTCTAATAGTTATTCTCCTTTTGATATTAGGGTAATGCTGACTTCCTTCCTCTTTTATTTCCTGAAAAGTTTGTGTAGAATTAGTATTATTTTTTCCATAAATATTTAGTAGAGTTCACCAGGGAAGCCATCTGGGCCTCCAGTTACCTTTGTTTTAAGGTCTCTAGCTATACATTTATTTTTCAAAGGGATATAATACTACTCAGGTTATCTATTTTGTGTGTGTGAGAAAATTTCCACTTGTCTGTTCATTTTCTTCATATTGTTCTTCAAAGATCAAAAGATTTGACATTAATTATAGTACTTAATGGACTTCCTTGGTGGCTCAGATGGTAAAGAGTCTGCCTGCAGTGAAGGAGATCCAGGTTCAATCCCTGGGTTTGGAAGATCCCCTGGAGAAGGGAATGTTTACCCACTCCAGTATTCTTGCCTGGTGAATCCCATGGACAGAGGAGCCTGGCAGGCCATATAGTCCATGGGATCTCAAAGAATTGGGCATGACTGAGTGACTAACACTTTCACTGTTTCATAAGACAATAGACAAGAGCAAGCAACTGTAAGTCCTTAATCAGCACAGAACAATGAGACATCAGGAAGCTGAGTAGGATTCAGACAGGATCCAAGAAAGAAACTCGGGTTAAGGGGACTATCTAGCAGATACGAGTCAGGAAGAGGTAGTGGCAGTGAAAACAAGGAAGAAAGGAGCGCTGGAAAGTCACTTTAAAGAAAGAACTGACAGAACTTAGTCATGTCTGGAAGTAGGTAAAGAGGGAGAGGGACACTCGGAAACGAACCCAAGATTCTATCTGAAGGGATGAGAAGGTCAAGAGTACAGACAGACATGACTTGATGGGAAGGGTAGCCCTTTTAGAGTTAAGATAATGCTTCATCTAGGGGCACACTGAGTGTGAAGTGAGTTGCTGTGGTAACTGACAGCAAAATTAGTATGAGAAGTAGGACAGTAGAAAAGATTTTTGGATTAGTGAGGTCAGGGTTCCTCAAAAGGAATAGAGAATCAGAGAGTGCTGCCATAGACAATATTAGATGCTCAGTTAAATGAGAATTTAAAAAAAAAATACTTTTATATGTATTTATTTACTTGGCTGTGCCCAGGTCTTAGTTGTGGCACATGGGATCTTTAGTTGTGGCATGCAAATTCTTATTTTTGGTCAGCTGTGCCATGTGGGTGGGCTTCCCTGGTAGCTCAGCTGGTAAAGAATCTGCTTGCAATGCAGGAGATCCCAGTTCAATTCCTGAGTCAGGAAGATCCCCTGGAGAAGGGGAAGATCTCACTGCAGTATTCTTGGGCTTCTGTAGTAGCTTAGATGGTAAAGAATCTGCCTGCAATGCAGGAGACCTGGGTTTGATCCCTGGGCTGTGGAATCTAGTTCCCAGATCATGAATGGAACCTGGGCCCCCTGCATTGGGATCATGGAGTCTTAGCCACTAGACCACTATGGAAGTCCCAAATGAGAATTAATAAGGAAGGAGTTGGTTTTGTTTTTTTTTTTTTTATGTTTGCCATATAAAGCCTCACAACAACACTTCCAGGTAAGTACCATTATTTCCCTTTTACAAATAAGGAACCTAAAGCTAACAGGGTTTTACTTGAGGTAATATAGTATATTGGTTTGATAATGTTTTAACTAAACTGGAATTATTTTCCCCCAAATTTCTGTACTTGTATTTGTTATTTAGTCACTAAGTCATGTCTGACTCTTTCTGGACCACATGGACTGTAGCCCTCGGGGCTCCTCTGTCCATGGAATTCTCCAGGCAATGCTGGAGTGGGTTGCCATTTCCTTCTCCAGGGGATCTTCCTGACCTAAGGATCGAACCCACACCTCCTGCATTGGCAAATGGATTCTTTACCACTGAGACCCCTGGGAAGTTCTGCACTTGTGTGGTTCCTGTCTAAAGCTGGCTCTGGAGAAGTCTGTATAAGACTTGAAGTGACGCGGCAATCATCACCCTCAAAGCAAGCTGTTGCCGATGTCTTTGGTGGCTCATCTTTTCGTCTTGAAGCTCAGCAGCTCCCTCAATGCCCATGTTTCCTCCTTCAGATGCTCTTGACCCCGGGCAAGAATTAGGTGCAGCAAGAGACACGGTGTGAAGGCAATACACTGTGCCTGCCTGCCACCACTTGGCGGTCAGCTTTCCTTCCTGACTGCCTGCCTTGCCACTCTGCAGGCAGGTGACTTTGGGGCCATCAGCCGAGGAGCTGGACTTCAAGAGAGCCCTTCATCAGCTTCCATTCATGTTCCAAGGTTAACAATTTTATCTGATCCTCCAACTATCCCCCTCCTTCACAGACCTTTGCTATCACATCTTCCCCACATTTGTGTAATATCTACTCCCTGTAATGAACCCCTTAGTCCATATCAGTCCTAAGAGGTCCTGCCTCCCAGACTGAAGGATTAGCCAGTTAGGTACACATTGAAAGCAAGTTGCTGAGGAGCTTCTCAAGCCCAGGTCTGTCTGACTCCTTGTCACATTTAAAGGAGCAATTAAGATTTTTATTTGGATGATACTCATTATAAAGCTCGGTTTATTGTTATAGATGGCATAACTGGTTAATTGTTACCACGTTGAAATCAGGTTTCCCAGCAACTTGAACATGTTTTATGCTTCCTAACATTTTTGTCGTTGTTGTTTAACATTTTATTTTATTTTTACTTGTCACATTTGGGCACGCCCCTACATGTGTAGGACCTTAGTTCCCTGAACAGAGATCGAACCTGGGCCCCCTGCAGTGGCAGCACAGAGTCCTAACCATTGGGCCACCAGGAAAGTCCCCTAACATTTCATTTGAATTGCAGCTGTTGTGTATAGGTCACCTCTAGTATTGAATGATAAAATTCTTCAAGGACCACATAAAACTTTCTCCTTATTTTTCAGCAGTTATTTTGCAAGTAGCAGGTACTCAATAAATGCTTGTGACTTTTAATAGAGTAGCTAAATTCCTCAAAAATAGGCACACTAGTACCATGTCAAAATATAAACATGCGTTTAGGGACTCTGGGTGTATGCAATAAGATGTGGAAGAGACGTTGCCACTAAATCAGGACATATAAAAAGATGAACAGTTCTGAACAGAAATTGAACTACTGTTCAAAGCATTGGAATGTTCTTGTTACAAGCTGAGGCTTAGCTTCAGAATGAAAGACAGAGTCCTGCCCTCCCTTTGACATTGTAGTCTCATTGTAGAGAATTTTGTTACATGCTACTGCAAAGATACTGTCCTGTTACAGCTCTCTGGGAAAAATATGTTTTGTTAAATTTCTCTGCTATTTACAAGTAATGGTTATAAACATGACACACTTTTAAGTGTAATTTGTATTAACATTTTTCCATGAGTTAAATTTTAGACAATCAAATTCTAGACAACAAAATAATAAATCAAGCCTCAATTTGTGGTGTTTGCCCATTTCCATGGTGCAAATATTCCCATGATGGTTGATGTCTGAGCTTCCATTGTGATGTCACTGAACATGAAATCAGGAAGAAATGTGCTAGAAATGTAAGGGAGTATATTACTTTGTTTTATAGATAGTTTATTTAATTGTGAGTTTATATTATATAATTTAATATTCAACATTACATTCATGACTGGCTTACAAAATTCCTGAAGCTTTAGCAATTACCTTTTACAAGCAGGGGAACCTGACTCCAGCACACTACTGCTTGGTGGCTGCTCAGCCAGGAAACAGCACTGCTCCACAGAAGCTAGCACGGCACGCAGAATAGCTCATGGCACACAGCACAGCCGGGCACAGATCCTGTCACTGGGTGGGCACAGGAGGGTCCTGCTGGAACTAGTGTTCATTGTTGGTTGAGGAAAGAGCCACCAGCTGGCATCTGTCACCAGAGCACCACACCCCTTGCATCTTTTGTGTTGCTGATTCCCAGGACTTTGAGCTGGTAGATGCATCTGACCGACAGCTCTCACTTAGTTCAGTTCAGGTCAGTCGCTCAGTCGTGTCCAACTCTATGTGACCTCATGGACTGCAGCACTAAGCTCTCACTTAGGTGAAAAAAAAAGTGTTTCTTATTTTCATGTCTCATAAAGTAAGGAGTTCTAGAAATATGGAGAAAGAGTCCAGATAGTTGGTGACAAAAATGAGTGATAAGCATCTGCTCAGTTGTGTATTTCACCTGGTTGGCTGTGGGAAAATTGGTTGCTGGTTTGCTGTATCCCATGAGAAAGCACAGCAGTCTATCTAGAACATGTGTCATTATTCCACCATTCTACAAAGGCCAGCTACTTCTGAGTGGTGCATAAGTGAATTCCATGGGTACCAGCTCAGTGTCTTGGGCTTCCCTGGTGGCTCAGACAGTAAAGAATCTGCCTGCAATGCAGGAGACCTGAGTTCGATCACTGGGTCAGAAAGATCCTCTGGAGAAGGGAACGGCAACCCATTCCGGTATTCTTGCCTAGAGAATTTCCCATAAGTCCAGTTACTTTTGGGTGATGCATAAGTGAATTCCATGTATATCAGCTCACTGTAATACTTCTCTTAAGTTTTTGTTTGAATTAATTTTTTTATAATATGCTGTCTTTTGCAAACATGTATCAGCTTCACTGACTATACAGGTGACTTTAAGTGGTGATGTGAAAAGAATCCTGTCTTTCCATCTGATAGGTTTGTTATGAAATCTTTATCTCTGTGACCCCTCAGGTATGGGGCTTGCTTTTTGGTGACTTGTTGGTATAGGGGGATACACAGGAAATGCTCCAAGGGGTCTGATTGTGGCCCTTCCTACTGTCATAGCTCTTGCTATTACTACGACGAGTCATTCTTTCAGTCTTTCGCTTCATCTATTCCTTATGCTCTTAGCAACAGATGAGTGAAATCAGAGTCCTACTGCGCCTACAGAGATGAACAGATCAAAACTTTATTTCTCATTTTTATTTATTCAGTAACTACATCGTAGGTGTCTGTCCTATGAAAGACATCATTCTGGCTTCTTGGGACACAGCAAGGAACAAAACAGACAAAAAGCCCTGTCTTCCTGGAGCTTATGTTCTAAAAGAAGGTAACAGTAAATTAACTAACTAAATAATTTAGAACCTTAGATGGCAATAAATTCTATGGAGCAAAACGTCAGTCAAGGAAAGCAGATAGGGAGGTGTTTGTACTTTTAAATAGGATGCTCAGAGAAGGCTGTATTTCTGCTAAGATTAAAGGCAGCAAGGGAATAATCTCTATCCTGTAAACCAGTGTCATTCAGGAATGAATTAGTTCTCAGCCAGTTTCCAATAATCCCCCCAAAACATCTAGGTATTTGCCTTTATAACGTACTCTTCCCCTGAACAATGACCTTCAGGTACTGTTGGGGAAATCCAGAAGGAAGATTCACAGTACCTATGTGTGTTGTTGTGATAGGATTTTCCTCCATAGGTCCCCACTCCCCGTTCAGTGCAGATTCTCGGGGTCACTGAACCAACTCAGATTCAGAAATCAGGTGAATGGCTCTGAACCCCCAGTGCCAAGGCTCAGAGCAACTGTCATTTACCAGACTCATTAGTTGTTGGTTATTTCATCAGATAGTCCTTTAAGGGGCTGACCATCAGTTTTGGTTCACGGGACTGAATACTGAAATAGCTGCTAACAAAGACTCTTGTGGGCTTCACTCTTTTTACCACTCCCATTCTACTGCCACACACGCCTTGCCCTGGTGACACAGCTGTGGGACCTTGGAACGCCCATTGCAAGGTCACTGGGGATTGAACCATTTCAGCTAACACATCCCCAGGCTACACTGAAGAGCCAGTACAATGTCTGTGTGCTTGTTCTTCAGTGTTGGTACCCCCTTCACCGAGGAGTGTCTCTGGACCCTCTAAGGGTACACAGTTGGGAGTAGGGGGAGCAGCCTCTCCCTAATGGATCCACTCTAACATTTTATCTCTCTGCTTTTTGTATTGTTTCTTTGACATTATATCAAGAAATTTCTGGCATCTCAACTTTATTCAGCCAGGTTTCAGTCAACCAACTGGGCAAAGCGTTAGACCCAATCCTAGCTGCTGGCATTTGCACACCCAATAAATTCAGTCTGACCTAAAATTCTGTCCCTTAGTCTTAGCCTAACATCCTCAGAATCAGTTTCCAAAGTTTACAAATATAAATTAGCATAATTTTACAATTCTTCTGATATGTAGTCATTATCTCTTTTACTGGATTTTGTTATTATCACATATCTCCTCCAAGGCATGCTAGGGTATATATAATACATATTATTATATACTATATGTATTCTATATACTAATATATGCATTTCATATACTACATATGTAGTTACTTATATATATATTTAGACCCTTCCCTGTGGCACAGTGGTAAAGAATCTGCCTGCCAATGTGTATATATATATATGTATATAATATGTTTACATAACTAGATACATTTACATAGGTATAAATGTGTGTAGTTATTAATATATATGTAAGTGTACATAGTTGTGTATATATATACACACACATACATGTATAACCACATGTATATGTAACTATATATTGAGATAGAGAGATAGGAGACAGACAATGATGGGTGGTGGAGGTAAAGTATGAGGAAAATATTTCTCACCAGATCAAGTCTTTACAGAGTTTTCAAGCAAGGCAAGCAGAATCTTATCTGCTGTAATTAGCAAGGGAAACTCCATGGGGTTGGAGTTTCAGTATATACTGAGTCTAATCCTCCCATGTATTCATACTCCAGTCCTCAAGTCCTACAATTGCTTATTCAGAGCCTTAACTTGAATATGAGCAATCTGGTGGGGTTGGTACTTCACCTGGTACTGAAATTAGATAACTCACAAGATCTAAGTGGATGTTCAATTTTCAGTAATCTCAGCATTTATTTTGAGGTCTATCAGCCCTGCTACACAATATATAAGAGATTCTTTAAGAATAATCATAGAAAGTCCCTGTTTGAGTCCTTGGTAAAGTCCATTTTCTTTCTTTAAGCTCTCCCATACCATTGGAAGCACCAGTTCTACCCTGCAGTCTTTGAATTCATCGTATCTTTGAATTCTTCAACATCCCATGCTGTATTTTGGGGAAAAGCCCTGGATTTCTCAGTGCCTCATATGAAATACAATAGCACTTCATGCCAGGTGGCCATAGTTAATTGCACTATGTATTACCAAAGTTCCATCCTTCGAAACTGCTTGGTTGTTTACTCCTTTCAGCCCCAACCTGGCCAATCACTCTAGTTCCCAGTCACTCTAGTTTTTCTGTCCCCTACCCCCAGAGCACTGCAGAAACACCAACAAATTCATATATGTCTATCTTTGTGTTAGTCGCTCAGTTGTGTCCTACTCTCTGAGACCCCATGGACTGTAGCCTGCCAGGCTCCTCTGTCCATGGAATTCTCCAGGCAAGAATACTGGAGTAGGTAGCCTTTTCCTTCCCTAGGGGATCTTCCTGGGGTTGAATCCCTGGGTCTCCCTCATTGCAGGCAGTTTTTTCACCGTCTGGACCAATAAGACTCTGTTTATGTCATGGCTCTTCTGTTATAACTTCGCACATGCAGCCATGTTGCAAGAAATTGAATCACAAGGGTAAATAATTTTCTGTCATTTCTATTTTTGATTTGTAGTGGTTAAGAGCACTGGCTTTGGCTACTAGATCTGTAGTACACTTGTATGGCCTTGATTAAAGTACTCAGCCTCTTTAAGACTCAGTTTCTTCATCTGTAAAAATAGGGATAATAATATTTTATCTCATTGTTGGGTGATATTGTCATGAGAATTAAAATTATGAAGTTCTCAGTGGCACATATTAAACTCCAAGTTTCTGTTTCTTAAGTGAATCTCATGAGGATTTGGAAAGCACTCAGTTTCATCCGGAAGACATTTACAAATGATCAGAAAATGCCTCAGTCTAATCTCACCCATTATCAACAACACACAATTAACAAGCAACACACAAATGGCATCAGTGCTATGGAGAGTCAGTGTGGAATTCAGAGATCCACTAGAATGCTCCTTATGTGGAGGTACTGTGTCTTGGTTACCACTGTGTCTCCACATACCACCACACCTCACAGAGGGCATGGCTGGAATCAGGCACTAAACAAATGTTCATTGAATAAACAATGTTTCTTTTTATCTTGTCCCCAAATTCTAGATTGTCCCCTTTTTATTTTCAGCTTCCAAAGCCCAATAAACAGCACATTCCCAATCAAAATCCCAGTAAGTTTTCCCTTTTTGCTTTGTAGAAATTATGAAGCTGATTCTAAAATTAATACGGAAAGGTGAAGGGTGCTGACTACCCAAGGCGATCTTAAAGAACAAGGTTGGAGGACTTTCACTGTCAGATCCTAGGACTTATATTACAAAACTTATAGTTTTAGTTTTGTAATATAAGTCCTAGGAAAATACATTAAGAAAGTGTATTAGGTATTCCTGCACAGACAGACAAACCACCACACAGGACAGGATAAAGAATCCAGAAAAAGACCCATGCATATACGGTTATCTAATTTATGAGCAAAGTAGCACTGCAGGCCAGTAGGGAAAAGATTGGTGCTGGATTGGTTGGATATATAAGGGGAAAAAAATCTTAACCCTTGCTTCACACCTTACACAAAAATTAAGTTCCAGGTAGATTGCTTGTTAAAGGGAAAACTACAGAGTGTTTTGAAGAAAGCACAGGAGAAATATTCATGGCATTGGAGTAGGCAAAGATGGCTTAATCACAATACAAATAGGGCTAACCAAAAAATAAGAAATGACAAATAGGACTATATTAAAATTAAGAATTTTATTCATCAAAAGAGACCCTTAAGAGAATGAGAAGGCAAACTATAGAGTGGGAGAAGATAAAACAATACACATATTAACAAAGGTCTCATCCAGAATATGTAAATACTTCTACAAATCAAGCAAAGAACAAGATACCAATAGGAAAATGGACAAAAAGCTTGAACAGACTTTCACAAGAGATGATGTAAAAATGGCCAATAAGCTTATGAAAAAATGTTCAACTTCTTTAGGCAAAAGGGAAATGCAAATTATAATCAACTGATGCTACCAAACATTCAAAGAAATAATACCAATTATTTTCAAATTTTTCTGAAAGAAGAGAAAACATTTCATAGTAAGAAAGTATTACTCTGATACTAAAACCAGAAAAAAATACTGCAAAGAAAACTACAGACCAATATTTCTTCTAAACATGATTAAAAAATCATTAAAATATTAGCAAAATCAAAATATTAGCAAATCAAATCTAGCAGTATATTTAAAGGGTTATACAGTATGACAATGTGGGGAATATCCAAGAAATGCAAAGGTGGTTCAACATAAGAAAATGAATCAACAAAACATACCACATTAATAGAATGAAGGTGAAACATTACATGATCATCTCAGTTGATACAGAAAAGGCATTGGACAAAATCTAAAACCCTGTTTCCAAAAAAGCTAGGAAGAGAAGGGAACTTCCTCAGATGATAAAGGGCATTTGTGAAGAACCCATTGCTACCATCATATTCAATGGTGAAAGACTGAAAACGTTCCCTGTAAGGTCAGTAACACTATGAGGATGCCTGTTTTAATCACTACTATACAACAGTGTCCTGGAAGTTCTAGTCAGAGCAGTTACATAAGAAAAAGAAATAAATGGCATCCAAATTGGAAAGGAAGAAGTAAAACTATCTCTGTTCACAATGACATGATCTTATATATAAAAACATTTCAAAAGACTGTACCAAAAAGAAAAAAAATACTAGAGCTAATAAACAAATTTCAGAAAAGTTGCAGAGTGTGAGATAAACATCAGTTCAGTTCAGTTCAGTTGCTCAGTCATGTCCCACTCTTGGCGACCCCATGAATCGCAGCATGCCAGGCCTCCCTGTCCATCACCAACTCCTGGAGTTTACCCAAACTCATGTGCATCGAGCCGGTGATGCTATCCAGCCATCTCATCCTCTGTCATCCCCTTCTCCCGCTGCCCCCAATCCCTCCCAACATCAGAGTCTTTTCCAATGAGTCAACTCTTCCCATGAGGTGGCCAAAGTACTGGAATTTCAGCTTCACCATCAGTCCTTCCAATGAACACCCAAGACTGATCTCCTTTAGGATGGACTGGTTGGATCTTCTTGCAGTCCAAGGGACTCTCAAGAGTCTTCTCCAACACCACAATTCAAAAGCATCAATTCTTCAGCACTCAGCTTTCTTTATACTCCAACTCTCACATCCGTACATGACCACTGGAAAAACCATAGCCTTGACTAGATGGACCTTTGTTGGCAAAGTAATGTCTCTGCTTTTTAATATGCTATCTAGGTTGGTCATAACTTTCCTTCCAAGGAGTAAGCGTCTTATAATTTCATGGCTGCAATCACCATCTGCAGTGATTTTGGAGCCCAAAAAAATAAAGTCGGACACTGTTTCCCCATCTATTTCCCATGTAGTGATGGGACCAGACGCCATGATCTTATTTTTCTGTTGCTGCTGCTAAGTCGCTTCAATCGTGTCCGACTCTGTGTGACCCCAGAGATGGCAATCCACCAAGCTCCCCCAACCCTGAGATTCTCCAGGCAAGAAAACTGGAGTGGGTTGCCATTTCCTAAGTGAAAAATGAAAGTGAATTTGCTCAGTCGTGTCCGACTCCTAGCAACCCCATGGACTGCAGCCTACCAGGCTCCTCGATCCATGGGATTTGCCAGGCAAGAGTAAAGGAGTGGGGTGCCATTGCCTTCTCCTAGTTTTCTGAATGTTGAGCTTTAAGCCAACTTTTTCACTCTCCTCTTTCACTTTCAGCAAGAGGCTTTTTAGTTCCTCTTCACTTTCTGCAATAAGGGTGGTGTCATCTGCATATCTGAGGTTATTGATATTTCTCCTGGCAATCTTGATTCCAGCTTGTGCTTCTTCCAGCCCAGCGTTTCTCACAATGTACTCTGCATATGAGTTAAATAAGCAGGGTGACAATATACAGCCTTGACGTACTCCTTTTCCTATTTGGAACCAGTCTGTTGGTCCATGTCCAGTTCTAACTGTTGCTTCCTGACCTGCACACAGATTTCTCAAGAGGCAGGTCAGGTGGTCTGGTATTCCCATCTCTTAGAATTTTCCACAGTTTATTGTGATCCACACAGTCAAAGGGTTTAGCATAGTCAATAAAACAGAAAGAGATATTTTTCTGGAACTCTCTTGCTTTTTCCATGATCCATCGGATGTTGGCAATTTGATCTGTGGTTCCTCTGCCTTTTCTAAAACCAGCTTGGACATCTGGAAGTTCACGGTTCACGTATTGCTGAAGCCTGGCTTGGAGAATTTTGAGCATTACTTTACTAGCATGTGAGATGAGTGCAACTGTGTGGTAGTTTGAGCATTCTTTGGCATTGCCTTTCTTTGGGATTGGAATGACTACTGACCTTTTCCAGTCCTGTGGCCACTGCTGATGTTCACGACCCAGATAATCACGATGGTGTGATCACTCACCTAGAGTCAGACATCCTGGAATGCAAAGTCAAGTGGACCTTAGAAAGCATCACTATGAACAAAGCTAGTGGAGGTGATGGAATTCCAGTTGAGCTATTTCAAATCCTGAAAGATGATACTGTGAAAGTGCTGCACTCAATATGCCAGCACATTTGGAAAACTCAGCAGTGGCCACAGGACTGGAAAAGGTCTGTTTTCATTCCAATCCCAAAGAAAGGCAATGCCAAAGAATGCTCAAACTACCGCACAATTGCACTCATCTCACACATTAGTAAAGTAATGCTCAAAATTCTCCAAGCCAGGCTTCAGCAATACGTGAACCGTGAACTTCCTGATGTTCAAGCTGGTTTTAGAAAAGGCAGAGGAACCAATGATCAAATTGCCAACATCCACTGGATTATGGGAAAAGCAAGAGAGTTCCAGAAAACATCTATTTATGCCTTATTGACTATGCCAAAGCCTTTGACTGTGTGGATCACAATAAGCTGGAAAATTCTGAGAGAGATGAGAATACCAGACCACCTGACCAGCCTCTTGAGAAATCTGTGTGCAGGTCAGGAAGCAACAGTTAGAACTGGACATGGACCAACAGACTGGTTCCAAATAGGAAAAGGAGTATGTCAAGGCTGTATATTGTCACCCTGCTTGTTTAACTCATATGCAGAGTACACCGTGAGAAACACTGGGCTGGAAGAAGCACAAGCTGGAATCAAGATTGCCAGGAGAAATATCAGTAACCTCAGATATGCAGATGACACCACTTTATGGCAGAAAGTGAAGAGGAACTAAAAAGCCTCTTGCTGAAAGTGAAAGAGGAGAGTGAAAAAGTTGGCTTAAAGCCCAACATTCAGAAATGAAGATCATGGCATCTGGTCCCATCACTTCGTGGCAAATAGATGGGGCAACAGTGGAAACAGTGGCTGAATTTATTTTTGGGGGCTCCAAAATCACTGCAGATGATGACTGCAGCCATTAAATTAAGAGACGCTTACCCCTTGGAAGGAAAGTTATGACCAACCTAGATAGCATATTCAAAAGCTGAGACATTACTTTGCTGACTAAGGTCCGTCTAGTAAAGGCTATGGTTTTTCTAGTAGTCATGTATGGATGTTAGAGTTGGACTGTAAAGAAGGCTGAGCGCCGAAGAATTGATGCTTTTGAACTGTGGTGTTGGAGAAGACTCTTGAGAGTCCCTTGGACTGCAAGGAGATCCAACCAGTCCATTCTGAAGGAGATCAGCCCTGGGATTTCTTTGGAGGGAATGATGCTAAAGCTGAAACTCCAGTACTTTGGCCACCTCATGGGAAGAGTTGACTCATTGGAAAAGACTCTGATGCTGGGAGGGATTGGGGGCAGGAGGAGAAGGGGACGACAGATGAGATGGCTGGATGGCATCACTGACTCGATGGACGTGAGTCTGAGTGAACTCCGGGAGATGGTGATGGACAGGGAGGCCTGGCGTGCTGCGAATCATGGGGTCGCAAAGAGTTGGACACGACTGAGCGACTGAACTGAACTGAACTGACTGAACCAAAAAATTGAAAAGAGGCATTTGGAACTTCCGTAATGGTCCAGCGGTTGCTTCCACACTCCCAATGCAAGGGGCCTAGGTTCAATCCCTGGTTAGGAAACTAGATCTCACATACTGAAACTAAAAGCCCACATACCGCAACAAAAATCCCAGGTGCCACAACTAAGACCCTGTTCAGCCAAACAAATTTTTAAAACTAAATATTTTTTTAAGAAAGAAACAAGACTATTCAACCAAATATATGTACATATATATTCATTGCACCACTATTCACAATTTGGGAAACAACCCAAATGTCCATCAATGGATGCATGGATTCCATAAACCATGACAAATTGTGGCCTATGAAATATTATACTACGGAATATTATTCCACTGTAGAAAAATGAAGTCCTGATACAATGTGAGTGAATTTTGAAAACATGCTAAGTGAAAGAAGCCAGAAGCAAAAGGGCATATATGGAATGATTCCATTTCTATGAAGTATTCAGAATATGTAAATCCAGAGACAGGATGCACACTGGTAGTGACCATGGACAGGTGGAGAGGAATCAGGGAATAGGGAGTAAATATTTATTGGGTGTAGAATTTTAATAAAATGAAATGTGTTAGAGCTAGATAGAGATGGTGCTTGCAGAATATTGTGAATGTACTAAATGCTATTGAGTTGTTCACTTTTAAAAGATTAATTTTATCTTATGTGTTATTCACCTCAATTTAAAAGAAATATTAAACACACACACACACATATTGATATAACCACTGCTGCTGCTGCTGCCAAGTCACTTCTGTCGTGTCTAACTCTGTGCGACCCCAGAGACGGCAGCCCACCAGGCTCCCCTGTCCCTGGGATTCTCCAGGCAAGAACACTAGAGGAATAAAACTAAAATAGACATAAATGCTCAGAAAATTCAGTTCAGGTCATTAGCTCAGTTGTGTCCGACTCTTTGTGACCCCATGGACTGCAGCACAGCAGGCCTCCCTGTCTATCACCGACTCCCGGAGTTTGCTCAAACTCATGTCCATTGAGTTGGTGATGCCATGCAGCCATCCCATCCTCTGTCATCCCCTTCTCCTTCTGCCTTCAATCATTCCCAGCATCAGAGTCTTTTCCAATGAGTCAGCTCTTCGCATCAGATGGCTAAAGTATTGGAGTTTCAGCTTCAACATCAGTCCTTCCAGTGAACACCCAGGGCTGATCTCCTTTAGGATGGACTGGTTGGATTTCCTTGCAGTTCAAGGGACTCTCAAGTCTTCTCCAACACCACAGTTCAAAAGCATCAATTCTTTGGTGCTCAGATTTCTTTATAGTCCAACTCTCACATCCATACATGACTATTGGAAAAACCATAGCTTTGAGTAGACGAACTTTGTTGGCAAAGTAGTGTCTCTGCTTTTTAATATGCTGTCTAGTTGGTCATAAACTTCCTTCCAAGGAGCAAGCATCTTTTAATTTCATGGCTGCAATCACCATCTGAAGTGATTTTGGAGCCAGTTTCCACTGTTGCCCCATCTATTTGCCACGAAGTGATAGGACGAGATGCCATGATCTTACTTTTCTGAATGTTGAGTTTTAAGCTAACTTTTCCACTCTCCTCTTTAACTTTCATCGAGAGGCTCTTTAGTTCTTCTTCACTTTCTGCCATAAGGGTGGTGTCATCTGCATATCTGAGGTTATTAATATTTCTCCCAGCAATCTTGATTCCAGCTTGTGCTTCATCCAGTCCAATGTTTCTCAGATGTACTCTGCATATAAGTTAAATGACCAGGGTGGCAATATACAGCCTTGATGTACTCCTTTTCCTATTTGGAACCAGTCTGTTGTTCCATGTCCAGTTCTAACTGTTTCTTCCTGACTTGCATTCAGATTTCTCAAGAGGCAGGTCAGGTGGTGTGGTATTCCCATCTCTTTAAGGATTTTCCAGAGTTTGTTGTGATCCACACAGTCAAAGGGTTTGACATAGTCAATAAAGCAGAAATAGATGTTTTTCTGGAACTCTTTTGCTTTTCCATGATCCAGTGGATGTTGGCAATTTGATCTCTGGTTCCTCTGCCTTTCTAAATCCAGCTTGAACATCTGGAAATTCACAGTTTACATACTGTTGAAGCTTGGATTGGAGAATTTTGAGCATTACTTTACTAGCGTGTGAGATGAGTGCAATTGTGTGGTAGTTTGGGCATTCTTTGGCATTGCCTTTCTTTGGGATTGGAATGAAGACTGACTTTTTCCAGTCCTGTGGGCACTGCTGAGTTTTCCAAATTTGCTGGCGTATTGAGTGCAGCACTTTCACAGTATCATCGTTCAGGATTTGAAATAGCTCCACTGGAATTCCATCACCTCCACTAGCTTTGTTCGTAATGATGCCTCCTAAGGTCCGCTTGACTTTGCATTCCAGGATGTCTGGCTCTAGGCTGGTGATCACACCATCGTGATTATCTGGGTCATGAAGATCTTTTTTGTATAGTTCTTCTGTATATTCTTGCCACCTCTTCTTAATATCTTCTGCTTCTATTAGGTCCATACCATTTGTGTCCTGTATTGAGCCCATCTTTGCATGAAATGTTCCTTTGGTATCTCCAATTTTCTTGAACCAGTCTCTAGTCTTTCCCATTCTATTGTTTTCATCTATTTCTTTGCATTGATCACTGAGGAATGCTTTCTTATCTCTCCTTGCTATTCTTTCAAACTCTGCATTCAAATGGGTATATAAATGCTAAGTCCCATAATACTAAGGGGAGTGAAGCAATAGGGAGTCTCACAGAATGATAGATATGTACACTGGTTGCAGTTATTTGAGGAAACACTGCTTTCTGCTACAGCTGAACCATCTGCACACCTTATGACCCAGCAAATCTTCTTTTCAGTATATAGCTCAAAGTACTGAGTGAAAGAAGCCAGACACAAAAGAGTGTATGCTATATGATTCCACATAAAGTCCAAATACAATCAAAGCTACTTTATGTGGATAGAAGTCCTCACAGTGGTTGGGGCTGAGGAGGTAGTGACTAGAAGAGAGTCACTCCTGGGGTGTGATGATGTTCTCTTTCTTGATCTGTTGCTCTTTACACTGGTATATTCAGCTGATGAAAGTTCATGAACTACACCTTTATGATACATGGCCCTTTCTGTTACACTATTCCTCAATACAAAAATTTTTAAATATTTTTTTACAGATATAGGAGTGTAATTTATTAAGAAATGCCAAGTGCATCTCAATATTTCAAGCTTAATTTCTTAAGAATCATTTAAAAATTTTAAAAGAATGCATAAAGAAAATTTTTTTACAAAATTATGTTTTGTTGAATTCTTACTAATTGACCAGTTTGTACGCCAGTATATACACTTTATAATTTACAGCTGTTATTATTTAAAATCCTGGTTTACAAACTGTGCCTCATAGCATCAGAGATGTTTTCAGAGATTCCAAAACCATATAGTATGCTCTCTCAAACAAGAACATTTTTTAAAGCCTTTATTGAATGTGTTACAATATTGCTTTTATATTTTGGTTTCTTGGCCATAGGGCATGTGGGAGCTTAGCTCCCCAGCCAGGGATAGAACTAGCACCCCCTGAGTTAGAAGACGAAGTCTTAACCACTGGACCACCAACCAGAGAACTCCCAACAACATTTATTTTTATGGAGATGTTCTGGATAATCAGGAGGATTTGTTTCTGACGGCCTTTGAAAGAGTGAGGATGAATCTAGACTTCCTTGTCTCTAAAAATCTTAGGACTCCAGGACAACTTGGGTTATATAGGGGGAATCTTTGTGCCCTGTCTCTTTTGGGGATCATAATAGCCACAGGAGACTTCCACTAGGAATTTTTATTCCTATTTTGAAAGAACAGCACCATTTCATTTGATTCTATTAGAAATAGAGAGTTTGGTAGCTGGAGAGGACCTCAGAGATGGTCTAGTCCAATTCCCTAACTTTATTACTTGGGAAAAAGCCTAGAGAAGTAACACGAGCCACATGATTCTCTGAATCTCCTCTCCTCCCATTTATAATTCAAATTATATGACTTTAGGATTTAAGATTTTGAAATTATTTTTAAAAGGAAAACTCAAAACACCAGAAAGTACCCCTCTGAATGATCTTTCTTCAAGAAAATTTGAGATACCAAGGGAACATTTCATGCAAAGATGGGCTTGATAAAGGACAGAAACAGTATGGACCTAACAAAACCAGAAGATATTAAGAAGAGGTGGCAAGAATACACAAAAGAACTGTACAAAAAAGATCTTCACAACCCAGATAATCACGATGGTGTGATCACTCACCTAGAGCCAGACATCCTGGAATAGAAAGTCAAGTGGACCTTAGGAAGCATCACCATGAACAAAGCTAGTGGAGGTGATGGAATTCCAGTTGAGCTATTTCAAATCCTGAAAGATGATACTGTGAAAGTGCTGCACTCAATATGCCAGCAAGTTTGGAAAACCCAGCAGTAGCCACAGGACTGGAAAAGGTCAGTCTTCATTCCAATCCCAAAGAAAGGCAATGCCAAAGAATGCTCAAACTACTGCACAATTGCACTCATCCCTGGTGGGCTGCTGTCTATGGGGTCTCACAGAGTCAGATACGACTGAAGTGACTTAACAGCAGCAGCAGCACACACTAGTAAAGTAATGCTCAAAATTCTCCAAGCCAAGCTTCAACAGTATGTAAACCATGAAATTCCAGATGTTCAAGCTGGTTTTAGAAAAGGCAGAGGAACCAGAGATCAAATTGCCAACATCCTTTGGACCATCAAAAAAGCAAGAGAGTTCTAGAAAAGCATCTACTTCTGCTTTAATGACTATGCCAGAACGTTTGACTGTATGGATCACAACAAACTCTGGAAAATCCTTAAAGAGATGGGAATACCACACCACCTGACCTGCCTCTTGAGAAATCTGAATGCAAGTCAGGAAGAAACAGTTAGAACTGGACATGGAACAACAGACTGGTTCCAAATAGGAAAAGGAGTACATCAAGGCTGTATATTGCCACCCTGGTCATTTAACTTATATGCAGAGTACATCTGAGAAACATTGGACTGGATGAAGCACAAGCTGGAATCAAGATTGCTGGGAGAAATATTAATAACCTCAGATATGCAGATGATACCACCCTTATGGCAGAAATTGAAGAAGAACTAAAGAGCCTCTTGATGAAAGTGAAAGAGGAGAGTGAAAAAGTTAGCTTAAAACTCAACATTCAGAAAAGTAAGATCATGGCATCTGGTCCCATCACTTCGTGGCAAATAGATGGGGCAACAGTGGAAACTGGCTCCAAAATCACTTCAGATGGTGATTGCAGCCATAAAATTAAAAGATGCTTACTCCTTGGAAGGAAATTTATGACCAACTAGACAGCATATTAAAAAGCAGAGACATTACTTTGCCAACAAAGTCCATCTACTCAAAGCTATGGTTTTTCCAGTAGTCGTGTATGGATGTGAGAGTTGGACTATAAAGAAAGCTGAGCACTGAAGAATTGATGCTTTTGAACTGTGGTGTTGGAGAAGACTTTTGAGAGTCCCTTGAACTGCGAGGAAATCCATCCAGTCCCTCCTAAGGGAAATCAGTCCTGAATATGCATTGGAAGGACTAATGCTGAAGCTGAAACTCCAATATTTGGCCACCTGATGCGAAGAACTAACTCATTTAAAAACACTCTGATGCTGGGAATGATTGAAGGCAGGAGGAGAAGGACACGACAGAATATGAGATGGTTGGATGGCATCACTGACTCAATGGACATGAGTTCGAGTAAACTCCGGGAGTTGGTGGTGGACAGGGAGGCCTGCTATGCTGCAGTCCATGGAGTTGCAGAGTCGGACATGAGTAAGTGACTGAACTGGATTGAACTGAATGATCTTTCCTGTGTCAAAGACAAAGTAGAGTGGATCGCAGGCATTTTTGAGATTTAACAGATGATTAAATTAGGAAATTCAGTTTCATCTATCTGTTAGGGTAAATTTACTAGAGGATTATATGTGACATTGAAATGACAGAATTGAATGCATGTTAAGTGTTTAAGAGAAACTCATGAGTTACTTCTATAAAAGGGAACAATTCTATATTTCTTAAAGAGAAACTTTAATAATCATGGAAACTTCTGGAGAAGGGAAGCATTTTCTACTCACAAAATGCCAGCAAACCATATCCTGCTGGTGTTCAAGTTATTTTTATATTTTTTCAGAGAAAAAAATAAAAATAAATGGAAGTTTCATCAAAACCTGTCAATTCTCTGGCATTCCAGTCCATTTACATTAAACAAGGCATGAATTGACAAGCTCTTAACCATAAACTAGAGACAGGGAGTCATTCTGATCCTCTCAGTTGGAATCCCTGTTCTCAACACCTATACTTGATGCACATACATAGTCCCTTGGCTGTCATCCTTGTGCCCATCTGTTGGCATGGCTCTCTGCCCACTCACAAGTTTGGACTCCCGCCCTAGTGCGTAGGTGCCAGAGAATAACAGTTTACATGAGCAGCCAGTACCACAATATAAATGTGCTCTCTGCCCAATGTCTGGATATGGTGTCCACTAAATGTGGACATTGGGTGTGCCCCCCCAAACCTTATTGGACCATGCTTTTCATCATATGTTCTTGATGGAGGTCAGGGAGAAGAGGCTGAGGAAAGTGAGTTTCCTGGTTTTTAATGTTTTAAAACCTGCAGGTTAATTTCACTGGGGCAGCTCCCTCGACAAGGTGTGATCTTCACAGGAGCATCAGCAAGGATGTAGCCAGTGGAAGGAAACACCTCCAGCCCTCTCACAAGACCAACCACAGCACACAAGTGACTCACAAAAGACTGTTTTTGCTCCCTTAAATTTCCCAACAATCCAGAAGGCTAAAATTCTTTTGTTTACTTTTTTCTTCCAGAAAGTTTTTGTTTCTGATGCCTCTTCATATCAGGCTTAGAAAAACAAGAGATTCTCTGGGTGTTTCTGAGCTTGGTGTGGTTGAAATAGGAAAGATAAAATTCTATTCTATAGTATCTGCCAAATTCTTCAAAGGCTGTTGCTTATAGCTCAGCTAGAAATGTGATTATTTTCAAACATAAGGTCTTGAATATAAATATCATGCTCTTTCCTATATTTTTTAGTTCATATTTTCTATATGATACCTAGAAAAATGTTAGGAGTAGCAATGGAATGTTAAACATAAGATTTAAAACTCCAATGCAAGAAAAATTAAAGCCAAATCTCTTGGACCCTTCAAATATGGACGAGAGGCTGGAATCATACATATAGAAGGAAATGCAGATTGTATGAGATCTGATGATTTATTCTTTGATTCAAAAGAAAATGACTCAGGGTCTTCCCTGATGGACCAGCAGCATGGGACACACACACACACACACACAAAGTAAAGCAAATGACAACTCAGGTCATAAAACCCAGACAATAATCTTGCAGAACTCCTAGAAAAAATATCAGGTGTCTTCCAATTAGAAAAACATATAATAAATAGGAATATCAATAGAAATCTAAGGTAGCTTTTGTACCTTTAAAAAGTCCTGATACAATTTTTATAAAAAGTTAGCAAGATTCAGGGGGTTGTTTACTTTCTGCTAAATGGTATGAATTTTCTTTTTCTATGACAATTCTGGTAAGCCAGAGCAAAAGATATATAGATATAGATATATATATAAAACCTTAAGCTGGAAACAAATATGGATTAAGCAGTTATCATATGCCTATTGCTGCTGTTGCTGTTACGTTGCTTCAGTTGTGTTCGACTCTGTGCGACCCCAGAGATGGCAGTCCACCAGGCTCCCCCGTCTCTGGGATTCTCCAGGCAAGAACACTGGAGTGGGTTGCCATTTCCTTCTCCAATCTGTGAAAGTGAAAAGTGAAAGTGAAGTAGCTCAGTCGTGTCCGACTCTTCGCAACCCCGTGGACTGCAGCCTACCAGGCTCCTCCGCCGTGGAATTTTCCAGGCAGGAGTACTGGAGTGGGTTGCCATATGCCTAGCATGTGCTAAACATTAAAAGGGATACAATACTCACTCATTAAATTCAGCATTTAACAATAGAAGGTTGTAGTGGAAGCAATCCTGAATTCAGTATCAATTTGATCATTTTGGTGGTCCTGGTTACATCAATTGCCAGCTATGAAACCTCAAACAAATCTCTTTTTCTCTTTGAATCTTGCTTTCCTTATCTGCAAAATGAAGATAATAATGCCTGTCTGGGTTTCTTTTTTAATGAGGTCATGGTTACAAATTAGCTATGTAAAAGCTCTTTGAAAATCATATGATGCTATAAAAGTAGGAGGCATTATTTATCATCACACATTTCTGGAAAATTCCTTACCTTGTTCTTGAAAAAAAATTTGTTGACTTTCAAGTTCTATGCAGGATACAAATTATAAAAGGCCTTGAGTGCTGGAAGTTTGGATTTTACCATGGAGGTTGTGGTAGTTACTTATGAATTTTGCAGTTGGGGAGTGAAATACTATCACTTGGTTACTTGATTAAATTCATGTAACTTTTATACATTTAAAAATCTTAGGTAGTTTTAGCTTATTCAGAATATTCTTATTTCATGACGAGTTTCATAGGCCCAATATCATCATCTTCATCTAACAGTTACTATGCCTTTTTTTTTTTTTTTTTTTTTGGCCACACTGCATAGCATGCAGGATACTAGTTACCCGGCTAGGGATCGACCCCGTGCCCCTTCCATTAGAAGCACAGAGCCCAAACCACTGGGCCGCCAGGGAAGTCTCACTGTGCTTTAAATATATTTACTCATTTAATCCTCATAACAACCCCAAGTATAACGACAGGCATGTCTCATTTTATTGTGCTTCACTTCATTATACTTAGTGATTATTGTGTTTTTCACAAAGTGAAGTTTTGTGGCAATTCCGGCTCAAGCAAGTCTATTGGCAACATTTTTCCAACAGCTTTGGCTCACTTCATGTCTCTGTTACATTTTGGTAATTGTCACTATAGTTCAAACTTTATTGTATTTGTTTTGGTGATCTGTCATCAGTGATCTTTGATGTTACTGCTATGACTTGCTGACAGCTCAGATGATGGTTAGCCTTTTTTAGCCTTAAGGCTTAAATTTTCCAATTAAGGTATGTACATTTTTTTTAGACATATTGTTACTGTATACAATAGGTTACAGTATAGTGTAAATGTAAGTTGTATATGCACTGGGAAACCAAAAAATTCATGTGACTCACTTTATATTTGCTTTATTGCAGTGATTTGGAACTGAACCAGTATTGTCTCTAAGATATGCCTATACTATTATACTTATTATTCTTATTTATGAAGATATTAAGTACAAAGAAATTAAATGCTTTTCCCCAGGTTACAGAGCTGGTAAGTAAAAGAGCTGGGATTTGAACACAGGCAATCTAGCTTCAGTCTGTCTCTCTAATAAATAATCAAATAGTATTTATTGAATGCCTTTAATATAACAAACACTGTGTTAGATAGATGCTAGGACCACAAAAGGGGGGAAAGCATGGTGGCTTCTCTTGAGTCTAACCTTTATGAAAGTTCTTGTTAATTATATTTTTTTCCTTGTTAGTCATAAATACTCATTATTATTTATTCATTCAACTTTTATCTATTGAACATTTACTAGGGTGCTAGGCATTGTTCTCGGTGAACAAAACTGACAAAATTCCATGCCTTCAAGGAACTGACTTTCTAGTGAGGGAGACAGACAATAAACCAATGAGTAAAACATACCTCAGAGGGTGATAAGTGTTATGGAGAAAAGTAGAAACAAGAGGTAGAGAATGTTGGGAAGAAGGTAGGGGTGGCAATTTCAAATAGGCTAATCAGGCAGAGTCTCACTGAGAAGATGACTCTCAATCTAAAGACCTGAAGGTATCTATGAGGATATTCTGGAGAGAGACAATTTTTGATGGAGGATCAACAGTGTCACAGATCTTGAGGAGAAAGCATGCCTGGAGTGTCGGAGAAATAGGAAGCCAGTGTGCCCGGAACAAAGAGTGGGGGAAAGATCTCACAAAGCATTTGAGGAAGTAGTGGGAAGTGGCCAAAGCCTGGATAAAGAATGAAGGTAGAACCAGTAGAACTTCTTTACAGATTAGCTGTGGGGATGCGGAAAGAAGAGAGGAGTCAAGAATGACACCAAGGGTTTCACTTGAGCAATTTGGAAGGATGGAGTTGCCATTCTTTGAAATGGGGAAGAATACTGGGATTAATAGTTTTTATTTAAGGGGAAAGTCAGAAGTTCTGTACAGGATACATTGAGTTTGAGATGCCTATTAGACATCCATGTAATATTGAACAGACAGGAAGCTATGTGAGACTGGAATTAGGGAAGAAATCTGGGCTAGAGATATAAAACTGGGAGTTGTCCAGAGGTAGTTCTTAAAGCCTAGAGATTGCTTGAGATCAGCTCAGGAAAGAGACAGATCCAAAGGCAAAGGCTTGGGCTACCACAGTGTTTAGAGCTCAAGGAGTTAAGGAGGAACCAATAAAAGAGACTGAGAAAAGCATCAGGAGGAAATTCAGTGGAAAATCCCAGCCATTGTTTGGAAGAGACACAAAAAGATCTTGTTTTGCGGGAAGATTCATGAGTTTCTCAAGACCATATTTTACTATACTTATTTATCAAAACTTTGACAGCAGTGTAGACATTTCTTTTTTTTTTTAATGTATTTATTTGGCTGCATCAAGTCTTAGTTGTGGTACATGGCATCTCTGTTGCACAGGCTCAGTAGTTGTAGCACATAGCATTGGGATTATTAGTGCCCTGACCAGGAGTAGAACCCCAAGTCCTCTGCATTTGAAGTCAGATTCTTAACCACTGGACCACTAGGGAGGTCCCCTGGGATTGTTTCTTTTTAGCACCCTGTTTGAGTGCTACGAGATATTTAGAAAATCAGTTGTACAACAAAATGACTTTTGGGGAAATCTTTATAGCCACTCTGGAAGTTTGAGTGTTCTTTAATAATAATAATTTGTTGCTTAAGAGTATGCAAATTAAACTTTCAACCCAGTTGCTTGGATATTAATGTTTTGTTAAGTAAATGTGCATAAGATGATTGCTCTGTGGTTAGTTTTACTGAGAAACCAAGTAATATTTGCAGACAGGTAAGGTCTTTACTGCAGGATAATGTGAATCAAAGGAAATGTCTATAGATTATATCATTTCAGTTGTCTGTTCTCTTTGCCCTGAAGTTTTCCAACTAGTTGAGTTCGTTACTTGTCACATAAAGGAGATTAATTATGTCAACACTGCAGCTGAATAATAGAAGATTTGGAGCAAAACTATGGCCAAGCCTGAAGTTTTAATTTTAATTTCTATGGAAGAAGATATAAAGTAACAAAGGAACAAGGAGATGAGGATTTTTAGCATTCGGGGCCGAATATGAAAAGAGAATAGGTATCCAAAAGGGCAAAGCCAAGAATGGAAAGGTTGGGTGTATTTACATGTTACATTCTGCACTTCTTCAGAAAATAAATTGTTCTTCTCCTATCTCCCCATCTTGGTAACCTCATAACTCATTCATCACACTCTCCTACTTAAGCAACTTTTGTATTTCATTAACTAGAACACTCCTGCTGAGGAGTCATGTACTCCAAACCAGTTTGGGCAGCAGGGCACACATATATTCTGCGTATTAGCTGGATGGCATCTTCCTGCTATAGTCTCGATACAAACCATGTGTGCCAGACACTGCTATTGGCTTTAAGATCCATTCTGCCTTGCTTTTCTACAGTAACTCCTGATTTTTAGCAGACACAAGACCACCCAGAATAAACATTGCCTTTCTGAGGCTGTCTTGCCATTCCTTTTGACAGCATGCTCATTTTGAGATTTACAGCAAGCCTGGCCTCTTTCGTGAAACCCCCTCTGATTCATATACCTGACAGGTGACTTCACCCTTCTGTGAATGTTCATGGGATTTGTCAGCAACTCTGTTATGACATTTATTCAAGTGTCTATGTACATTCCTTAACACGTCTACTATCTTGTAAACTCTGTGGCCACATAAATTGGATCTTATTTATGTTTGGTTGCTTCATATCAAGTATTTCACAAGTAGAAGGCACTCAGTTATATATTTTTGTATTAAATTGTGGAAGCTGCTTCCGACTCCCTTCCTACCTGTTTTGGGCTCACTCTCCTAATGTTTTCTTTCTAATTTTTATTCTTTCTGGTAAAGACAATATAACTGAACCTCAACAAGTGGACCTTAAGAGATTCTTGCTTTCTTCCTGTCATCTTTTAACATCTATTTGTAAAAGAAGAGGCTTATATTTATTTAATTAATTACATTTTGATTTAGGTCATTGGTGAAAAGCTTCCGAAAATTAAACTCAGCACTATTCTTTTGTTCAGGAGCCTGGAGTGGGCCCCTACTTTTTGTGTGTCAAATCTGAATTTCTCTGACTTGTTTTTCAGTAGATTCCTTCATTTGGATAACCAATGTAGTTTGTGAAAGTCGTTCAGTCGTGTCCGACTCTTTGCGACCCCATGGACTATACAGTCCATGGAATTCTCCAGGCCAGAATACTGGAGTGGTTAGCCTTTCCCACATTCAGTGGACCACATTCTGTCAGAACTCTCCACCATGACCCGTCCGTCTTGGGTGGCCCCAAACGCATGGCTTCATTGAGTTAGACAAGGCTGTGGTCTGTGTGATCAGACTGGCTAGTTGTCTGTGATTGTGGTTTCAGTCTGTCTGCCCTCTGATGCCCTCTCTCAGCGCCTACCATTTTACTTGGATTTCTCTTACCTTGGACGTGGGGTCTCTCTTCACGGCTGCTCCAGCAAAGCGCAGCCGCTGCTCCTTACCTTGGACGTGGGGTAGCTCCTCTGGGCTGCTGCTGCTGACCTTGGACGTGAGGTAGCTCCTCTCGGCCACTGCTCCTGACCTTGAACTAGAATTTTCTTGAAGAGACTAGAGATCTCTTCAAGAAAATTGGAGATACCAAGGGAATATTTCATGCAAAGATGGGCACAATAAAGGACACAAATGGTATGGACCTAACAGAAGCAGAAGATATTAAGAAGAGGTGGCAAGAATACACAGAACTATACAAAAAAGATCTTCACAACCCAGATAATCACGATGGTGTGGTCACTCACCTAGAGCCAGACATCCTGCAATGTGAAGTCAAGTGGGCCTTAGAAAGCATCACTATGAACAAAGCTAGTGGAGGTGATGGAATTCCAGTTGAGCTATTTCAAATCCTGAAAGATGATACTGTGAAAGTGCTGCACTCAATATGCCAGCACATTTGGAAAATTCAGCAGTGGCCACAGGACTGAAACAGGTCAGTTTTCATTCCAATCCCAAAGAAAGGCAGTGCAAAGAGTGCTCAAACTACCGCACAGTTGCACTCATCTCACACATTAGTAAAGTAATGCTCAAAATTCTCCAAGCCAGGCTTCAGCAATACGTGAACCGTGAGCTTTCAGACGTTCAAGCCAGTTTTAAAAAAGGCAGAGGAACCAGAGGTCAAATTGCCAACATCTGCTGGATCATGGAAAAAGCAAGAGAGTTCCAGAAAAACATCTATTTCTGCTTTACTGACTATGCCAAAGCCTTTGACTGTGTGGATCACAATAAACTGTGGAAAATTCTGAAAGAGATGGGAATACCAGACCACCTGACCTGCCTCTTGAGAAACCTGTATACAGGTCAGGAAGCAACAGTTAGAACTGGACATGGACCAACAGGCTGGTTCCAAATAGGAAAAGGAGTACGTCAAGGCTATATTGTCACCCTGCTTAATTAACTTATATGTAGAATACATCATGAGAAACGCTGGGCTGGAAGAAGCACAAGCTGGCATCCAGATTGCCGGGAGAAATATCAATCACCTCACATATGCAGATGGCACCACCCTCATGGCAGAAAGTGAAGGAGAACTAATGACCCTCTCTTTTTTTATACATTTGAATAGAAAATTTATTATTTTCATTTTCCAAGTGTTTTCTTTTTCTATCAGGGGACAAAAAAGAAATCTTAAGGACATTTGTCACTTGCTGCCAAATTGAGGGTAGTCTTTCTCTGGTGGTTTAGTCTCTTAAGTTGCATCTGACTATTGTAACCCCATGGACTGTAGCCTGCCAGGCTCCTCTGTCCATGGGATTCTCCAGGCAAGAATACTGGAGTGGGGTGCCATTTCCTTCTCCATAAAGAGCCTCTTGATGAAAGAGAAAGAGGAGAGTGAAAAAGTTGGCTTAAAGCTCAACATTCAGAAAACGAAGATCATGGCATCTGGCCCCATCACTTCATGGGAAATAGATGGGGAAACAGTGGCTGACTTTATTTTTGGGGGCTCCAAAATCACTTCAGATGGTGACTGCAGCCATGAAATTAAAAGATGCTTGCTCCTTGGAAGAAAAGTTATGACCAACCTAGACAGCATATTAAAAAGCAGAGACATCACTTTGCCAACAAAGGTCTTTCTAGTCAAGGCTATGGTTTTTCTAGTTGTCATATATGGATGTGAGAGTTGGACTATAAAGAAAGCTGAGCACTGAAGAATTGATGCTTTTAAACTGTGGTGTTGAAGAAGACTCTTGAGAGTTCCTTGGACTGCAAGGAGATCCAAACAGTCCATCCTAAAAAAGATCAGTCCTGGGTGTTCATTGGAAGGACTGATGTTGAAGTTGAAAGTCCAATACTTTGGCCACCTGATGGGAAGTGCTGACTGATTTGAAAAGACCCTGATTCTGGGAAAGATTGAGGGCAGGAGGAGAAAGGGATGACAGAGGATAAGATGGTTGGATGGCATCACCGACTGAATGGATGTGAGTTTGGGTAAACTCTGGGAGTCAGTGATGGACAGGGAGGTCAGGCCTACTGTGGTTCATGGGATCACAAAGAGTTGGACACGACTGAGCAACTGAACTGAACTAGCCTTTCCCTTCTCCAGGGGATCTTCCCAACCCAGGGACTGAACCCAGGTCTCCTGCATTGCAGGTGGATTCTTTACCAGCCGAGCTATACAGATGTAATTCCCACCACTCCCAAAATGAGCCTTCACTGCTACCAGGTTAAACTCCTTAATGCCTGTTAAACACTATGAATGTCCACTCTGTTATTTTGCTTATTCTCTTCCTCAACTTGTTGCTCTTAAGCCTCTTGCTGAAATCCTACTCACCTCTTAACTGCCTGCTTAAAGTTCATCTTCTCCTTTTAAATTTTACCTGAATACAACAGCACCTATTAACTGCTTTCTTTTCTCACCTTCTGCTATATTTATAATGTACAATTTTTCTTTTAATTTAATCCATTTAAAATTATGTTTGTGGTTTAGATCTTATATCCTCAACTAAATTATAAGCTCTTTGAATGTAAGAATATGTACATTTAATTATGGCTAGTTATATAATCACCACATAGCAACTAGCTCAGGGCTAGGCATACAGCAGATTTTCAGTAAGTACTTATTTCGTGATGATTGATTGAATATAGAATTATATACTATAACTTTGAATTGAATATAAACTAATTATTTTTATTTAAAAAATATATTTATATAATGTGTATAATGTGTCCAACTATACATCTAATTTTATTTTTGCATCACCCTGAAATGACCTGAATGCCTATCTACTTGCTCTCTCTGCAATGAAAATAAAAACCTACAATGATAATTCTCTCTTGAAAATTCAGTTAACATACAAAATTACTTGGAATTAAAGAAACTTTTACAATTTAAGAAACTTTTAATTTTATTGTATACTGTTTAGAAAAGCTTAGTAATTCACATTTTTCTGAAATGGAGACTTTCCAAATTCCAGATTTTATTGTTGGCATATTATATTGAATAATAGCATACCTTCAAATTTTCAAAAAATAAACCCAAATAAGCAGAATTGATTATGAGAAAGACTGTGAATTAGTGAGAAGACAAACTTACAATGTAAAAAAAAAAAAAGCATCTTCACTAAGAAAAGTTTTTTTCAGCACTATGCTGATAATATTGATGATAGCAACCCTTTAGAGATTGCTACAATGATGCAATAATACTGAGTAATAACTTCAGTTCAGTTCAGTCGCTCAGTCATGTCCGACTCTTTGCGACCCCATGAATTGCAGCACGCCAGGCCTCCCTGTCTATAACCAACTCCTGGAGTTCACTCAGACTCACATCCATCAAGTCAGTGATGCCATCCAGCCACCTCATCTTCTGTCGTCCCCTCCTCCTCCTGCCCCCAATCCCTCCCAGCATCAGAGTCTTTTCCAATGAGTCAACTCTTTGTATGAGGTGGCCAAAGTACTGGAGTTTCAGCCTCAGCATCATTCCCTCCGAAGAACACCCAGGGCTGATCTGCTTCAGAATGGACTGGCTGTATCTCCTTGCAGTCCAAGGGACTCTCAAGAGTCTTCTCCAACACCACAGTTCAAAAGCATCAATTCTTCAGCTCTCAGCCTTCTTCACAGTCCAACTCTCACATCCATACATGACCACATGAAATACCATATCCTTGACTAGACGGACCTTTGTTGGCAAAGTAATGTCTCTGCCTTTGAATATGCTATCTAGGTTGGTCATAACTTTCCTTCCAAGAAGTAAGTGTCTTTTAATTTCATGGCTGCAATCACCATCTGCAGTGATTTTGGAGACCCCCCAAATAAAGTCTGACATTGTTTCCACTGTTTCTCCATCTATTTCCCATGAAGTGATGGGACTGGATGCCATGATCTTCGTTTTCTGAATGTTGAGCTTTAAGCCAACTTTTTCACTCTCCTCTTTCACTTTCAGCAAGAGGCTTTTAGTTCCTCTTCACTTTCTGCCATAAGGGTGGTGTCATCTGCATATCTGAGGTTATTGATATTTCTCCCAATAATCTTCATTCCAGCTTGTGTTTCTTCCAGCCCAGCATTTCTTATGATGTACTCTGCATATGAGTTAAATAAGCAGGGTGACAATATACAGCCTTGATGTACTCCTTTTCCTATTTGGAACCAGTCTGTTGGTCCATGTCCAGTTCTAACTGTTGCTTCCTGATCTGCATATAGGTTTCTCAAGAGGCACCTCTAAGTACTCCTGAATAAAATACTTCTAAAGCCCTAGAAAGTTTATTTTCAGTATGAAAACAGTCTACTGTGAAACCTAATTTACACTTCAGGTGCATTTATAAACCCTTTTAATAAAGCATGTCATTGTTGTTTAGTCACTAAGTTGTATCCGACTCCTGTTGACCCTATGGACTGTAGCCCGTCAGGGTCCTCTGTCCATGGGATTTCCCAGGCAAGAGTCCTGGAGTGGGTTGCCATTTCCTTCTCCTATATTTCCCTTTCTCCTTTGCTTTTTGCTTCTCTTTTCTTAGCTATTTGTAAGGCCTCCTCAGACAACCACCTTGCCTTCTTGCATTTCCTTTTCTTGGGTATGGTTTTGGTCATTACCTCCTGTGCAGTGTTGCAAACCTCTGTCCATAGTTCTTCAGGCACTCTGTGTACCATCTTCCCAACCCAGGGATTGAACCTGCATCTGATTCTTTACCACTGAGCTACCAGAAAAGCCTTAATAAAGCATATGAAGGTAGAAATATAATCACAGTAGCAGCTAACTCAGAATTCACAAGATGTGAATTAATTAGGCTTCATTCTACTAGCTATTAAAAACAAAGTGTTCAACATAAAATTTTTTTGTTTTTCAAAATTTAATTATAAAACTTTAAAAGCTTTTATACAAGATCAATATTTAATTCCATGACAAGAAGAAAATATTTTTTCCATGATCAAGTAGACTAGTCTAAATTCATATTATCATCATAAAAGAATATTATTATAAAATGGAAAATTTCTACTATCAGCCTGGAACAGTCTTAGTTCAACTTTGATGACTGGATGTCAGAGATGAGGTCTAAAAGGCAGCCCATACAGCTATTGTATTCCAGTTGCTATTCCTGAAGTTGCAATTTTATATAACAACTACAATGCAGTTAAGATTTCACTTAAAATTGTATACTAACATAGGACACAAATTCTCAGCAACTTGAAGAAGAAAAGAATTATTCTTTGATTTTTGCATTTATGGGTCAAACTTACATGCTTGATTAATTGGAAAAATTCAAAAGCATGTATAATTTTCATCTTATAATAAGTCAAGTACAAATATCTTATAGTCCTTCATAAGCCCATCCAGCCCCACTTATGATTAAGATTTGGGCCATTTTAGATCAGAATTTTAAGGTTTTTGGTCATGGCCATTAACAATCTTACAGAACAGATGATTACTTATTCTGATAATGGCATTGTAAGGGATTAATTAAAAACAATGTAGAGGCTAAGTTCCTGAGCATGAAAATACGTAACATTCCAAATAGATTTAAATTTTGGAAACATCATTATTTTACTTTAACCACTAGGTCTAAAGTGCATATTTCTCCTATCTTTAAAACAAATGATTTAAAAGACTCTAAAAGACTATGGTTTTTCCTGTGGCCATGTATGGATGTGAGAGTTGGACTGTGAAGAAGGCTGAATGCCAAAGAATTGATGCTTTTGAACTGTGGTGTTGGAGAAGACTCTTGAGAGTCCCTTGAACTGCAAGGAGATCCAACCAGTCCATTCTGAAGGAGATCAGTCCTGGGTGTTCTTTGGAAGGAATGATGCTGAGGCTGAAACTCCAGTACTTTGGCCACCTCATGCGAAGAGTTGACTCTGGAAAAGACTCTGATGCTGGGAGGGATTGGGGCCAGGAGGAGAAGGGGACGACAGAGGATGAGATGGCTGGATGGCATCACTGACTCGAAGGACGTGTGTCTGAGTGAACTCCGGGAGTTGGTGATGGACAGGGAGGCCTGGCGTGCTGCAATTCATGGGGTCGCAAAGAGTCGGACATGACTGAGCGACTGAACTGAACTGAACTGAACTGAACTGAAGGGTGATTGATTATATTGTTGAAGCAGTAACATACCTTTTCTCAGATTGATCTTAAACATGTGTCTGTCAGCTTGTTCCCAAGGACTGTCTGGCATGATACTTGTCACAGTGATTTCAGAAATTAGTCGGCCATAAAGCAGAGGTAATGGAGATGCACCATTGCTTTCAGGAGTCCATACTCTACATTATTTTTAAATGTTCTTTGCTTCTTTGTGTGGTCTTTTATTCAGGACCCAGTACACCTTGGACCTACATTTGAACTGTGTTAGGAAATAATGTGATATTTGCAAAGAAATTTATTGGCAACTGGATGCAATTGTGGATGAAAGATATTTAAAATTTTTTGTCATCTTTCCAATTTTGTCTTCTATAAAGGTGCTTTTTCGGTAAGCTGAGATTTGTCATTTGAGTCTAATGATCTAATTTCTTTTCAATGGAATAAAAGAAAAAGCCAACACTCGCACCTGAAAACCTGGCACTTAGGCATGAAATCAGGATGCGCATCTGTCACATATTAAAGCAGGTATGGAAGACAGTGGGCCTTCCCTGGTGGCTCAGTGGGAAGGAATCTGCCCGCCAATGCAGGAGATGGGGGTTTGATCCCTGGGTTGGGAGGATCCCCTGGAGGAGGAAATGGCAACCCACTCCAGTATTCTTGCCTAGGAAATCCCATGAGCAGAGGAGCCTGGTGGGTTACAGACCATGGGGTTGCAAAGAGTTGGACACGACGTAGCGACAGAACAACAGCAGCAATGGAAGACAGTTTCCAGGATGGCTCCCAGGGACCCCACCTTCCAGTTGTTCTGTTCTTGTGTAGCCCCCTGAGTTGGGCACAACTCTGTGACTCATCTCTAATGCAGAGAATCCAGCAGAAGTGACGCCGTGTCCCTTTCCAGGTTAGGTTATAAGAGACTGCAGCTCTCCTCGAGTCACCTGTTTCTGATTTCTCTCTCAGATTTTTCCCTCAGAGGAAAGCCAGCTTCTGTGCTGTGAGCTGTCCTACTGAGAGGTCTGTGTGGTGAGGAACTTAGGGAGGAACCGAGGCCTCAGCCCAACATAGTGGGTTCTCTAGTCCCTTCTGAGCCTTGAAATGGCTACAGACTCATGAAAGACCCTGAACTGGAACCAGAACTGGGGGCTAAGCAGCCCCAGACTCCCGACCATCTCAGAAACTATGAGATAATAAATGTTTGATGGTAATTTGTAATAAGGCAACACAAAGTTATTACCAAACGTTACTTCTGACACTTTAACAACTAAAATCCATTGGACAGAGGCCCAGAAGGACCAGTTTTATGCCACATTCTACTCCATAGCTAGTAACATTATATAATATATGGAGTAGGCATTTAGCTAAACTCAGAGATAGCATCTCCTATTCCTTAATGTGAGATTTCATTTTCTAGAAGTCAGGAAAGAGCCTCAGCTCTGGTGTCAGACTGCCTGGGTTTCAATCCTGAGTACTGGTTATCAAGTGTATAAATCAGAACAAGTATTCTACATACCAAAAACACTCTTCTTCACTTTGAATGGAGGCAATGATCATACTGTTGTGAGAACTGAATGAGGGGATTCATTTAAAGGACCAGTACACACTTGACATGGCAAATTACTATTATTGTCATCATTATCAGATCAGAGAAAAGACAGTGGCAGCTTTTATTCCAAATATATTTTCTTCACAGCTTGAAAAAGAGTCACTTACTCTATAAAATAAGAACATGACTAAGTTCATTTTCTTCAGAAGACTATTGCTAATATTTGTTTCATGTTATAATTTAATTGCCAGCTCTATTTAGAGAGTACTTCCATTCTTAAAATGACATTGATATCCCTTTTTTCACCCTTAAAATATTTTTGATTTATAAATGTCTTATTTGCTCTGTGATGAAGTTTTTGTAAGTTTAACATGGGATGAAAAATGCAAGTGCTAGAATTATCAAATTGATGACAAAAATTTTGAGTACTTCTTAGAAAACATCAATGTTACTACAACATGCATTATGTCCATAAGATGAGTGATTTTTTATTCCCAAACAGGCAAAACTATCCATTCAAATGAATTGTTTCCTTCAGAATAATAACTTTCCTTCAGAATAATAACTTTCATTCATTCCACAAGCGTGTGTTAGCACCTCCTGTCCCAGGCATTATTCCAGGTGCTAGGGATTCAGTGATAAACAAAGCACAGTCTGTGCCTTCAAAGAACTTGCAGTTGGAGACAAAAGAGTTTCAAGCAACTTTGTGTTAGTTTAGGGGGTTCAGTGGGATAGGCTCTGGGTGCCATAAAAAAGTAGGTGTGGGAGAAGACTCCTCGGTTGCGGTGAAGGTCGACATAGGTCCCAAAATGTTAGCCAGAATCATTGGGCACGGGAAACAGACAGGGCGGGTGGTTGATGTTCCAGTCTGGGCAGGAGCCTGGAGACAGCAGGGCATGAGGCATGTCTGGGAGGCAACCAGTATTCACTGTGGTTGGATTTTGCCAGGCTACAAGGAGAGGAGTGACCAGGGGAAGCCGGGGAAGGAAGCACAGTTCCCGTAGTGAAGCATCTTGGATGCCATTCCAAGGATTTTGGACTTTATGGGGAATGCTTTGGTGAGCCAAGGAATGACTTTAAGAAAAAAGTTTTCCCATGGGTGACACACTCTTTTTAAAAATTATTTTTCTGATGTGGATCATTTTTTAAAGTCTTTATTGAATTTGTTACAATATTGCATCTGTTTTACGTTTTGATTTTTCGGTCATGAGGCATGTCGGATCTTAGCTCCCTGACCAGGGATTGAACCCTCACCCCCAGCATTGGAAAGGAAAGTCTTAACCATTGGACAACCAAGGAAGTCCCTAGCTCATTCCTTTGAATAGTCTCTCTGGTGAGAATGCTTTTGAGGGTAGACTGGATTTAGGGGTGGGATGAAAGGTAAGAAATGGAAAAGAAACCAGTGAGGAGAATTGTGTTCTTTGTATTCTGTAAACAATGTTGATGATGAAGCAGGTTAATATTAGTGAATGGTCAAAAATGTACTCTGATTACAAAGCCATGAGGTTGAATCTTTGCTTCTGATTGCATTTCATGGAACACACATTTTTACACTTTAGAATGTGTTCATTGGATGGCCACTCATGTTTTTAACTGACTTGGCAGCAGCTGAATCACCCAGATACTTTGAAGGAATATTATCTCCCAGCCTTGGAAATGGCGCCCTGGGAAGCTTCCAGTCTGGGTCAGGGCTCCGCAGTCAGAGCAGGGCTGTGGGGCAAAATGTCCCCACTGTCCACACTTCAGACCACCAGCTGCACCAGCAGATGCATCTAGGTTCCTCATCTTGCTACACTGTCTACCAGTGTTTAAAGCATTTTTATATGCACTTATCTCCTCCAAAGTGTTGAGGACAAACTCTTCCAGTTCAGTTCTATGATGTGTGAAGTCCTTACCATTATAGCAAGATGTTTAAGGCTGATACTGAGCACCAGTATTCTACATTCATCCTATTCACAAGTTTGTGGCATTTGGAGGAAAGTTAGTATTCCGCCCCCCCCGACCAGGGACATCATATAGAGTATTTTTACCAAGGAACAAAGCAGAAACTCATACTTGGGACCAATTTAAAGTATTCTACTAAAGTCGTTTTATAGCTGTGAAATGCTCAACCTCAATTTTTACTTTTGATATTTAGTACGTTGGTAGTTTTTGTTGTTGTTGTTTGTTTGTTTGTTGGCTGCACCCTGTACAGGATCTTAGTTCGCTGATCAGAGACTGAACCTGGGGCCATGGCAGTGAAAGCATCAAGTCCTAACCACTGGATCCCCAGGAAAGTCCCTGCTGATAGTTTTTCTAACTTGGGAAATCAAATATCTTAGTAGTTTTTCTTCTTTAGCAGAAATACTCTTATAACCCTATCTATTTTCAAAAAGATTCTGTCGTGAGGAGAAAAGAGGCAACAGAATGAAAAAACAAAAGCAAAGGAGTCAAGAAAAAGGAGAAAAAAAGAGTAGAAAAGATAGGATCAGGAGTCAGGTTAGCATACAAAATAAATACAGTGAGGATGGCACTTTTAGGGAGAGGGATACACATTTGCCATAAAGCTTTTTTTTTAAGATTTATTTATTGGCTGTGGTGGGTCTTCATTGTTGTGCATGGGCTTTCCCTAGTTGCAGCAAGTGGGGCCTACTCTTTAGTGACATGTTCTCATTGCAGTGGCTTCTCTTGTGGAGCACAGGCTCTAGGCACGTGGGCTTCAGTAGTTGCAACTCATAGGCTCAGTAGTTTTGGCTTGCCGGCTCTAGAGCGCTGGCTCAGTAGCTGTGGGGTACACACAGACTTAATTGCTCTGCAGTACGTGGGATCTTCCCCCACCAGGGATTAAACCAGTGTCCCTTGCATTGCAAGGCTGTCTTAACCACTCAACCACCAGGGAAGCTCTGCCTTAAAGTTTTTTAATAGTCAAGAGGGAAAAACCAACACCACTGGTCACCACTCCCAGAATCTCAGTGGTTAAGTATCTGCCTGCAATACAGGAGACTCGGGTTCGATCCCTGAGTTGGAAAGATGCTCTGGAGAAGGGAATGGCAACCTACTCCAGTATTCTTGCCTGGAGAAACCCATGGACAGAGGAGCCTGGTGGACTACAGTCCACGGAGTTGCAAAGAGTTGGACGTGACTGAGTGACTAAGCATGCACAGCATAGATGATTTAGAAAAATCACATCACCAGCAAAATCACCATCACCAGCAGCAGCCTGCCTTAGGAGAAGCCTCACAATTTGTGGTTGTGAGACCAAAGAAATTTATCATCCTCTAAGTACAGCTCATCAACTGTGAGGAAACCAAACAGACTATAAAGTACTTTATTGTGGGTTACCTAACTTGGTAATACTTTGCACTGAAATAGCTAGAGACAAAAACCAAAAAGGGACAAACTCAAGTGGAGTCAATAATGATTTGAGACATTTTATAAGGAAGGGGCAATCAAGAAAGTTCCCATTTAATGACTCCAGCTCCACCCTACCTCTGCTAATGGAAACCAGCAAAATGGTCAGCTTGTATCTGCCTCTCCTCACTTCACTCCATTTCCCTAGCTGCCACAGAATCTGGGAACTGTAGTTTTTAGCCTCCCAGTCTCAGCTGTACGGGAAGACACTGTGGAAGGAGGTTAGAAGACGCACTGCGTAAAGAAGTTCACAGTATCTACCTCAGCTATTTTAATCCTTTGGATACTGATTAGTCTAAGAATAGGCATGGAATCCTGTTCTCGCTGTTGAAATGGTAATGACTATTTTTCTGACAAGGGCTTCCCTTTTTCTTTTTTAAAAACATTTTATTATTACAGTGCTGTGATTTACAATGTTCTGTTTCAGGTGTATGGCACAGTGACACAGTTTTACATTAATATATTCAGTTTACATTGCATATATTTACATATATCCATTCTTTTTCAGACTCTTTTCTCATAGAGATTATAACAGAATATTGAGAAGAGTTCCCTGTGCTATATAGCAGGTTCTTGTTGGTTATCTATCTTATATATAGTAGTATGTGTATTTTAATCCCAAACTCCTCATTTATTCTTCCACCCTACATTTCCCCTTTGGTACCCATAAGTTTGTTTCTGATGTCTGTTTCTATAAATAAGTTCACTTGTATAACTTTTTAAAGTTCGATTTCACATACGACTGATATTGTATGATACTTGTCTTTCTCTTTCTGACTTACTTCACTTAATAGATAATCTCTAGGTCCAAGGGGCTTCCCTTTCTGAACAAAAGACAAAACTTGTGAAGGAAATCATTCTCCACCCATACCTTTCTTCTTATCTGGAACACAGATGCAATGGCTGGCAGTGTAGCAGCCATCTGGAGAACGTGGGATAACAAGCGTGAGAATGAAAGCTAATATATTAAGGATGATAGAAAAGGAAGATAGAGCTGGGTCTTCAATGGCATTGTTGCACCAGACCTGGATTGCCTGCCCTTGGACTACTTTTATGAGAGACAAGCGAAAAGCTCTCTTTGTCAAAGTTATCAGAGATTAGTTTTCTGTTGCTTGCTACTGAATTCCATCCTAAGACAGAACCTATGACAGAATTCCAGGCAGACACAGGAGTGATAGGTGTGAAAGCAGAGAGAAGCAGTCAGACTCAGGATATATTCTGAAAGCAGAACCACCAGGACTTGATGATGGGGTTGTCTGGAAACAGGAGGTAAGGGATGGAAGAAATCAAGGACGATGTCTAGCTTTTTGTCTCGATATGACGGATGGAAATGTAAAATCTTATTTTCATTCAGAACATGGGAAAATTCTTTCTCCCATCACTGTAGAAATAGCTAAGGAAGATAAAAACATCTTCCTGTTGCTCTCCTGACACCTGTTTTCCATTGAGCCTAAGGGAAAATTGGGTTAAACTCACGTTAAATAATGCAGATAAGGGTTGGAAATTCCTAACATCTATTATGGATCTTGTAGCTGGAACATACACATTCTCTCCAAAGCCGTCTCATCATCAAAGCTTTTTACCCCATTGAGGTCCAGGTACACAAAACTAAATTCTGACATCAACCATTGTATTCTGGTTTTTATTGCTTGCAGGAGTAGACTATCATAATACTAATACTTCTAAAGAATATTATTAATTTCTTGAATCAGCAGGATAATGCTCCACAGCTGGATCAAATAAACATTCCAAACCAGAGCTTTTTTTTTTTTTTTTTTTAAAGAATGTATTTTTTTTTAATGTGTACTATCATTACATACCTATATTTTAACATCAGGTGAAAAAAAGAGGAAGGTGACTTTGTATATTTTCTGCTGATTACTTGCATCGCAAAGGGTTTTCTTTTGCTGATGAGAATATCCTAGGAATGTCAAACACATTGCCTGCTGAAACCAGTTGGTTCTAAGGAAGATGGATCACCCCCACACTTCCTAAGAGGGCAGATTTGAGGTACATGGATCACATGACCCCCTTCAACTCCTGTCCTGGCCCCAGCTGAAAGGACAGTAAATTCACAGGCGTGACATGGCATGACTAGGCTTGAAAGGGTGAACGGACCACTTAAATTCTCTCCTTGTCAGGAATTTGAAATGAAAAACTTAAAGTGAAAGAAGCAATCTGCCTGGGAAGGTAAAACGTAAAAGTTATGAGGTACGGCGATGCCCTGAGAGCAGCTTGGAAGGCCTGAGAGGAGATGAAGAGTTACACTGCTGGTCTGGGAGACAAAAGAGTCAGCCACCGGCCCCCCCCACCCCGTCCCTGGTTGTGTAAGATTCCCTAGCCCTCCTTCCTCCTCTGCCCACCCTTGGGAAGCTGCAGGAGGAAACCAGGTTGCAGCCCTGGCAAGACAAGCCTCGGGACCGACACAGAGACACTCAGGAAGTGAGCAAAGCCCTGTAGGTGACCCCAGAGCAGGGTGATTTCTGCACAGCCTCCACCCACAGGCCCCCTCCCTATCCCTCAGTGAGCTGAAATAACTTGAGTCAGGCTCTGTCTTTTGAAACAGCTCAACTAAACCCCAAACAGTAACAAAAGTCTAATGTCTTTTAGAGTATAAATAATAATTATTAATAATAATTAATTATAAAGCCAGAATTATTGTTGTAAACAAATAATTACACCTTTGTAGTCTCTCCAGGCTCATGCTCCCTAACTGTAAGAATTGTAGGAACATAGAATGCTTTCATATAAATGCTCCTGGGCAATATTTTATCCAAGGTGAACTCAAACCTTACAGGAGGCATTTCATTCAAACTGGAGCATTCTGTGAAACAGGATGTCCAGAGAAAACATCTGTGCACCTTACTCTATAGGCCTGGGCAGGGTGTTATGTGTGAGGGGAGGGGGCAGACAGGGGCCTGGCTAACAGCCCTCAAAATAGTGTGGGATTATGGCCCTCCACCCCGACCCCAGTAGGACAATTTTGTATCATTTTCCCCTCCTTGGGCCCACTCCCCACCCCCCTTCTTCTCTCCTCTTCCCTTTCTCCCCAGATGTTGGTTTCGCCAGCCCAAAGGCAGCATTTTAGAGTGTGAAAGTATTTGCATTGAGAGAGGAGCCAAGAGTAGGACATGACTAGCAAGTAAACAACAACAAATTTGCAGACAGTCGGAGAAAGCTTGAGGGAATATGGTAAGGTGGAATTGCAAGAAATCCAAATTGAGATATACATACTGGATATAGAATGATGAATGTTTCTGCTGATACAGGACACTGTTTCTGCCAGGAATCTGCCACCTGGGTCCTGGGGAAAATGGCAAATACGCAGGAGTCCTTGCTTCTCTCCCACACACTTCTCTGCCTGTCAGGTGCCCAGTTAGTCACAGACTAACGGACTTCATATTTGCATTTTAAAGGAAAAGGCTATAGTCCTTCCTCTCCCCAACAATTAATCTAAAGCAGGTGATAAGGGAGCTGCTTTATCTAGCTTCCTGGAAGATAGTAACGCAGGTCTTTCAAATTCCACCATCTCTTGTTTGACACTTTTTTTTTTTTCAAATTCCTCTCGCTCCCTTTTAAACCAAATTTAACCAGTTCAAATACCCCCATGAACTGTACTCATACACGGTCGCTAAAGCAAAGATAAAGTTTTCTTATACCTCTTCCGTTTGTTAAGTAAGAGATACTGAACCATTCCTGACACACGTCAGCCTTCAGAAATCTCATCCTATAGTGACCATGGGAAGTTTCTGGAGAAATGAGAACTTAAGGGCGACAAAAAAGAAAAAACCCCAATGGTGCTAGAACCAGCAAACTAGCAGAGGAAGCAGCGTACTCAAAGGCCCCGAGTCAAGGCAAGAGTCTGAGATATATAAGGAATTAAAACAAGAGCCCGTGGGCTGGAGCATATTGAGCAAGTGGGAAATGGCAGGATTTGATCTTGGGGAACTATGTAGAGGACAGATTGTGTTGGGACTTGCAGGCCACAGTAATAGGTTTGAATTTTAGTCCAAGTATAAAGGAAGCCTTTGAGGAGTTTAGGCTGTATTGTCATAATGTGTCTTATGTTTCAAACATGTTGATACTGGTTATATAATGTTCAGAAATGGGCAAAACTCATCTATGGCAATAGAAGTCAGGAGAGTGGTTACTTCTGGGAGGTAATGACTGGGAGGAATTATATGGAGGGTTTGGGGGATACTTATAACATTCTACTTTTTGAGCTGAATATTGGTTATGCAGCTCTGTTCAGGGTATGAAAATTCGTTGAACTGAATATTTATGATTTATGCATTTTTCTGTAAAAATTTGACTATACACATACACATATAAAGGATTACAGTATCTGAGTAGAGAACGTATTTCAGGAGCAATGCAGAAGGGAGGCCCCTTAGAAAGTTATTGCTGTAGCACAGGAAAAAGTACATGGTGGCTTGAGCTGATATGCTGACCATCAAGATAGAGAAGAGAAAGATAGGAGACAGTTTGGAGTGAAACTGATAGAATTTGATGATGATGTAAATATAGGAATTTTAAAAAACTGAATGACTTCCAGGTTCCTGACTTGAGCAATTAGGTAAAGGGTGATGCCGTTCACTGAGGATGGGGAGGAGCAGATTTATAGGTAAAAGGTCACGGATTTAGCTTCAGATATATATTATGTGATTTTAGATGCCCGTGAAGCATTCAAATGGTGATATCAGGTAGGCTGTCTGGTAGATAAATTAGTGTTCAGAGAGGAGATCTCTAGAGAGGTGTAAACGCTGTCATTGTAGACATAGAGATGACAATAGAGTTATAAGGATTTGTGAGATCATCTAGGAAAACAGCGTTAGTCTTTCAGTCGTGTCCGACTCTTTGTGACCTCATGGATCTTAGTCCACCGGGCTCCTCTGTCCAAAAAATTCTCCAGGCAAGAATACTGGAGTGGGTAGCCATTCCCTTCTCCAGGGAATCTTCTCGACCCAGGGATCTAACCCATGTCTCCTGCTTTGCAGGCAGATTCTTTATCATTGACCCACCAGGGAGCCCTAAGGAAAAGAGTAGAGGCAGTAAAGCAGATGGACAGGACCCGTGTCTTAAGGAACCTCATCACTGAGAGTTAAGGTAAAGAAGGAAGAACCAGCCAAGGGGACTAATAAGGTGGGGAAAGAGCTGGCAATCATGTCTGCCTAAAAGGATTGGCTGATGCTGAGGCTGAAAAAGATGACTGGAAAGGGTCCACTGCATTTGACAGCATGGAAGGCTATTAATAACATCAGTGAGCATCTCTGTCACCTTATTAATTATTCTAAGCCTTGTTTCTCTTAAAGCTCAACATTCAGAAAATGAAGATCATGGCATCCGGTCCCGTCACTCCATGGGAAATAGATGGGGAAACAGTGGAAACAGTGGCTGACTTTATTTTTCTAGGCTCCAAAATCACTGCAGATGGTGACTGCAGCCATGAAATTAAAAGATGCTTACTCCTTGGAAGGAAAGTTATGACCAGCCTAGACAGCATATTAAAAAGCAGAGATGTTATTTTGTCCACAAAAGTCTGTCTAGTCAAAGCTATGGTTTTTCCAGTGGTCATGTATGGATTTGAGAGTTGGACTATAAAGAAACCTGAGCACTGAAGAATTGATGCTTTTGAACTGTGGTGTTGGAGAAGACTCTTGAGAGTCCCTTGGACTGCAAGGAGATCCAACTAGTCCATCCTAAAGGAGATCAGTCCTGGGTGTTCATTGGTAGGACTGATTTTGAAGCTGCAACTCCATTACTTTGGCCACTTCATGCGAAGAGCTGACTCATTTGAAAAGACCCTGATGCTGGGAGAGATTGAGGGCAGGAGGAGAAGGGGATGACAGAGGATGAGATCGCTGGATGGCATCACCGACTCAATGGACATGGGTTTGGGTGGACTCCGGGAGTTGGTGATGGACAGGGAAGCCTGGCGTGCTGTGGTTCATGGGGTCGCAAAGAGTTGGACATGACTGAGCAACTGAACTGAACTGAAGCCTTGTTTCCTCAGTAAAATGTCATAAGAATTGTACCCTCTTCTCAGAGTCTATAAGTGTATAAAGCACTTCCTACCCTTGTATAATGTCTAACTAAATGTGAGTTGTTACATGAGCTAAGAACAAATGCTTGCAATTATGTAAGATAAGTTTACTAATATTCTTCTCATAAACTTATTATGAGGAATAATATGTTTTTAAAAGTAGATTTTTTTTTTGGATTTCCCTGGTGGTCCAGTCATTTAGAATCCACCTGGCAATGTAGGAGACACAAGTTCGACCCCTGATCTGGGAAGATTCCATATGCTGTGGGGCAGCTAAACCCATGTGCCATAACTACTGAAGCCTGTGCACTCTAGAGCCCACGCTCCACAACAAGAGAAGCCACTGCAATGAGAAGCCTGTGCACCGCAACAAAGACCAAGCACAGCCAAAAATAATTAATAATAAATTAAAAGAAAGATTTAAAAAAAGAAATTAGCTTTTTTAAAAAAGCTACAGATAATTCCACAATCCCTATACTTGAATTAATTGTAGCTAAGTACACCTGGGAATAAGATGACCCAGCCATTCTTCAAGGAAGTGAAAGACTCCATAGTAGAGTTAGGCACTATCATCCATTTGCTTATGTCAGAATCCTAGAGTGAGGTAGTTGGATGTCAGTAAAAACCAAAAGAGCTATGTTGCAGAAAACATTATGACAAATTAAAGCACCATTTCTTTCGTTCTCTACAGGAACACTATCTGCCTAGCTCCCTATGGTTACATTGCTGATGTCGATGCTTGCAGGTGTGCTGGGATTTAGCCAAAATTGTCATAGGGCTGAACAAAGGCAGTGGCCCAGGATGAAGGGATCCAATACCAGGAAAGACAGAGCCATGGGGTTGTCCACCGAGTTTTCAGCATGAAATCCAAGACAAGTCCAGGAACGTGAGGCCTTGCTCAAGGCCTTTGTTTTCTCCACCTTCCTTATCTGGAGGTTCAGTTCTAAGAAGACAAGTATAACTGGTTGCTGGGGCTGGCGCAGCACTGAGCCATCGTAGGTACTAGAGTTAGTTCCTCTAGTCCTTTTTATTATTATTATTTTTTAAGTCTTTGCTGAATTTGTTAAAATATTGCTTCTGCCTTATGTTTGTTTTTTTTTGGCCATGAGGCATGTGGGATGTTAGCTCCCAGACCACAGATCAAACTTGAACCTCCTGCATTGAAAGGCAAAGTCTTACCCAGTGGATCACCAGGAAAGTCTCTCTTCTATTCCTTTTAACTGTGTGTGTGCTCAGTTGGTCCAGTCTGTGTCCGACTATAGCCCACCAGGCTCCTCTGTCCATTGGATTCTCCAGGCAAGAATACTGGAGTGGGTTGCCATGCCCTCCTCCAGAGGATCTTCCCAACCCAGGGATCAAAACTGTGTCTCCTGCATTGCAGGCAGATTCATTATCACTGAGCCACTGGGGAAGCCCATCCTTTTAACTGAAGTTGGACTAATTGACCAGGTTTTCAAACTAATGTGGTGGTAGGTCATCTTTGGCAGGCAATGAAAAAGAAATATTACCCATCAAATTACTTAATAGAATAAATGGAAAGAAACCCTATAACAACTCTGGAAGCACACAGGGACTCATTCCTGGACCACCCGACACCAGACCAGCTGAGAAAGAAACTCCCATCCGCAAATGATAGGTCCATCTTTTCACCAAAGGGCAGGTGGTGGGGTGGTCAGGATACCAGGAAAAACAGCACTGACTGCTTGCCGAGCCACTGTGTTTGTGTTACCCATTCTCCCGGATCAGAGAAACCAGTTGAGATCATTTCAAAGACAAACACTAAGGAAGTTCAAAATACAGTTTACTGGTCAAGTCCAAGTTAGGAATATGGGAATGAAAAAAATTCAGCTAGCAATCACAAAATAGGAAAACAAAATCAAGTCAGTTATGGGGAGGAGACAAAGGCAATTCAGATAACCAGCTAGGAAAAGGCTGGAGTCTGCAATGCCTGCATGTGTCTGAAAGGGTGTCTTCCTTCATCAGAGGCCAGGGTACTAGCTAAACTATTCTTTCACACATCAACACAGATCAGCTTCCAAAATCAGCAACATGTCTCCAAGTCTCTTGAATTAATATAAGAAAGGCTGCAACATTGAGAAATGGTCTCCTGTTGTTTAAACTTAAGAAGAGTTAGTTTGTTGAAACTATCTTTGATCATGGATAAGTTATTGAATAGCAAAGCAAGATAATGAATTATAGGGATGACAAATCAGCTAGAAATTATATTTTAATATTTTTTGGTGTTGGATAATTCAGTGATTAGTTGATATTTGTTCAATATTTAAGAACAAGGGTTACAAAGAATTTCACTTTTATATCATTAGCATTTTGACCAACAATTCATTTTTTACTTTAAATTAGGGTGCCAAACTTAATTATTGGTGATTCATTCATCTTCATTTGTTTGGAAATTGCCTGAAAACTGCTAAATACCGCTTTCAGGATAGAATCTTGACTGACTGGAACCAGACTGTGAGAAAAAAAAGTGTAAGTACAGTTTATATTTTAAATAACTGAATCACTACATGATTGTTTGGCTTTCCTAACAATTGATTTTGAATTGACGTATGTTCTAATTTCTTCACAGAATGGAACTCGTCATTAACATAGCCAATTAAAAAAACCCTAAGCTCTACAAAAATTATTTAAGAGACTGTCTTTTGTCATGATATATATGAATACAGGTCACAGTAAAGCTGAAATTTGGCAATCATCTAGTTAATTTGATTTATGTGGACAGATAAATTATCTGGTTGCCAAATACATAACCCAACCAATATTTCATTTTCTATTTTATACATGTGACTTTAATGATATGAGCATTTTACATTCAAGTTTAGTTTGTACCTGAAGTCTCTAGTTAATTCATTTTCCCCCATGTATCTTACACTGATAACTTAATTGCCCAGATATAAGGTGGTATAAAACAAAGGAGATTATAGATCATTAAATGCTATTTTAAATGGGACTTAGTCTTGTCAGTTACTTTTGACCAAACAAAATTGTGGACAAAATGTTTATCTCTGTTCCTCAACAATTTTCCATCCTTAACCCTCTTTCTGCCCCTTCCACTTCCTCAAGTTCTCTCTCCATTCATATTAATTACTCTGTGTCATGAGACTTATTCTTCCATGCACCAGCATTAGCTCTGACACTCATTCAAAGGTATAAATTATTGATAACATCTGAGAATATGAGTTTTGTTACTATTAGTTGGATTTTACCTACATTGTAACACCTAAGCTAAAAATCTGAAAGGGTCAATAAATGGATAACAGAAGTATTTTAGAAGGATACACTCCTTGCAATTGCTCTTGAAATCGTACCAAGTGGCAATTTGCCTACTCCACCTGTGACAAAGGCAGGCAAGAATTCTGCACCAATCCCCTCTTCTCATAAAACTCTTTTGTTTTATAGAACCAGAAACTGTTTATCTTAATCATTTATGTATTGGTTTCTATTTTTCCTGCATCTTTGTTACGAAGAGCATGGTAAAAGTTACAACATAAATCTTATGCTAAATATTCTAAATAAAGAATTAAAATGACAATCTCTAGATGCCATTTCAAATGATTGATTATTTCACTTATTTCACAGTGTTCATAAGGATACTTTACTTTAGGAGTTTTCCCCCCCTCCCCACTAAGTTAGTTAGTTTAAAAAATAATTAGGTAATTTCTAATTCCTCAGCAGAAAATAAATTATGTAAGTAGGCAAAATATCATTAGAAAAACAATTTGGTAGCCCCACTCTAAATTGCCTTCAGTACAATGTACAGTATGCAAATGTTCATTCGTTAATTTTAGAGGACAGCATTTAACTGCAATAATTGAAAACAGCTCATAGCCTGTTCTGTGAAGAAACAAAACATTGTTTGTGTTAGTGTCAAGTAAGTTAATTATGCTTTATAATCTTCAAATGGAGCATATAATTGATTTATGAAATTCTGTTATCATTGCATTTAGACCATTGTTAGTAATCAAGAATTCTAGTAGTTTCTGATTATTCTCATAGTATGAAATCAGCTGAGTGTTCTATATGTTTAAAAACAAATCTGTTCAGAACACTTGTACTATAGTAAAGAATTTAAAACAATATATGAAAATGAAAATATATGAAAATGTGTTAAAACCACTGAAAAGATTACTTACTTTTATAAAACATTCCATTTATTGTAGTAATACTTTTTAATTCAGTAAAACAATCATGCAACTTTTCTGTATTATTTGTAGAATTTTCATTAATATCACTTAAGATCAATGGTTTACATGCAATTTTTATTTGTGACATGAAAACTATAACATTTTAGCTGATCAACATTCTTTTACTCTGTTATTTCTAGATCTTTACAATTATTTGAGAAATTGAGGCATTGAACACATTGCCAAATATTTAGCTGAAAACAAACAAAAATGTTTTCAAACAAATGTAGATTTTTCAAAAGCAGTAAGATTACCTCAGTAACTCCCATCACCATCCCTGCAACCACCATCAGCACTACATAGACTTTTCTGAGAATAATTTGGTATCATATATAGCCCTCTTAAAGCAAGACATAGTAAAATAAAAGGAACACTATTCCTAAATTTCCACTTAATGTAAAGAATTATAACTTTTGAACTTGCTGTATTTCAATATTTATGTTCAACATATTCATTGTTCAGATGACCTTGAACTTCAATAAATTCTATATATTTGATAAATGAGTGCAAGTGTGCCTCTTAATTTTATGTTTGAAAGTTGTTAAAAGATTTTAACTACATTTCTCATAAAACAATTAAGAAACAACATTAAACATTAACGGGAAATTTTAAGACATTTCATTATCTAAGTGTTTGATCATGTTTGGTATCCAGTAGACATAATCAGAAGAGTAATTAACAAAGCAATGGATTGGGAAGTGATTGCTAAAGAATATAACTGTATTACTTTTTAATATTTTAGTACAAAAATATGATCTTAGCAAACTTTTAAATATTTTAGTAAAAAAATAAGGTCTTAGCAAATAACTTACTTCATGTTTTTAACTGAATATTCTTAAAATGACAGTAGAATTATAGAAAAATGAAGTTATTTTCTTTGCTATTTCCTATGATTGTACATACCTTATTTTAGGCATTTATATTTGTTTCTTATTAGAATCAAATACTTGAATGTATTCCATGTGCAATATCTAGTACTAAAAGTGTACTTCAAAATGTAAAAATTGTACATATTTGAAATTTAAGATATTCATGAAACAAATAAGCAACATTTAAAATACTTAGTATAACATATTTCAGTGGGTTGAAGGAATTATGACTTACGCTATAACAAAGTAGGTGATTCTAAACATAAACAAGTGCCTTAAAAGTATTCAATAAATTACCAATATTGAGATTTTGAAAGAGAAAAAGACCAATAGGTAATGTTAAGAATAATAAAATAGTTTTGCAAAAATTTTGTATAAGTTGACTATCATATATGGGACATTGTGGATTTAGTTTTTTTCATTCCCAAGAACTATCTTGCCAAAAATTTGCTCTGAAGGTAATTTATATTAACTATCTTTCTAAATGGATTTTGAATCAAACATAAGAGTTCTACTTAAAATTTGCCTCTTCTTTTAATTCTAAGACAGAGACTGTATGCTTTTTTTACAGGGTAGATCTATCCAATAGAGATGCTTTTCTTTTTGAACTGCACACTACTTTGTACCATTTAACACATGAAATTCACATGAGTACCTTAACACAATGAACATTAATCAGTACATGAACTTATGAAAAGAAACCCAGGTTTCTCTTGAGTTTAATAAATGCTTTGGAATGTTAAAAAAGAAACAAACAAACAGAAAGTAGGCCTTAATACCTAATCAGTTGCATTCAGTGGCTAGATTTAAGAGTGGACAGAGTACCTATTAAGCTTCAACTTTCAACTTTTATTTCTGAAGGAAGTGATCCTTAAGAAATGAGAGAGTTATTTAAGTTTTACTTGCTCTTGTATTTGGCTGCCATAAAATATCCTTTCTAAATGGCTTTAGAGTTTGCACTTAGAAAAATTATGATTAAATTAAAAGAAACATGGTGAGTTAAAATTATAAACTTTTCCACAAAACAGGGAAGCACAAAAACTTGAGTAAATCCAAGAAACAATATAAACATGAGACTTATGGACAATGCTCAATGTAAATTCCATATACTGTCAGATGATAAATATGTGTTCCAGACTGGAATACTTCAATTTTTAAAAAGTTTAAAATCTCCTACAGTCCTTTCTGTTTCAGAAACTGAAGCTGCAATGTTATTTGTGAACTAGGCCTTATAGCTTTTCTATACTTTTTACTTCTTATTTTTGTAGAATCTTCTAAAACCATCACAGATAGCTCTCTGAGTTTGAACTTTAGCATTGATCTGCTTGTCTTTGAAAGTCACAAAAAACACAACGAGAAGATCACCTTACCTAAAGATGCCAAGAGTAAAGTTGAAAGTTAGCCATGGAGCTTTCTCTTTTGGAAAAGAATTTAATCCAAGTAATTCTAAGCCTGCATTTTAATGCAACTTTTCTACTAGAAGAATACAAGAAACTGGGTGGGTTTCCCAACCCCACCCCACCCCACCCCTCGTTTGGGAAAGAGATGTTTTCCTTGTGGAAATCTGTAATCTGAAAAACTATTTATATAAAGGATCAACAATTGGAAATAGCCTAAATGTTACTTCAAAATTTAAAGGCCGACTAACGTAGAAGTAGTGAGAAATTCGCGGAGTTCCAAGGTCCTAGGCAAAGCGACAGGTGAGCCTGCGCGTGCGTGGCAGTCGGAGCGACCTTATTCAAGGGCCCGGCGGCTCGCATCCGAGGATCTTCGAAGGCGCCGAGTTTGGTTGGCGCGTCTGATATACTGCAGGGTCTGAGTTATCCGAGCATTCCAGGGACTAGTGGCACGGACAGTGCTATGTGGTTAGAGCTGACCGCGGAGAGGACGCAGTGAACCGGGGCGCACAGAAGTGAAGACGTTTCTTTTCCAGGTGCAAAACCAGGGAAGCGCTGACCAAGACGCCCTGGGACACTGTGGGGTTCGGTTACCATTGCAGTGACCCCGAGTCCACACTTTCACGGGCTCCGCTCCACCGGCCTGTGGAAGCCGTCGCTTCCAGACTCAAGCCACCCACTCCTGCGCCGGGAAGGAAAGAGGGCCCGGGAAGCCGGAGGTGGAGGTCCTGGCCCACAGTGCTGCGCAGCGCGGAACCCGACGGCGCGTGTGGCCGCGGTGTCTCCTCGGCCGCCCCGTACGGGTCAGTGCTGGGAGCTGCGCGAGACCGGCCGCAGCTCCCGACGCGCGGCCTCGCTGCCCGGCGTCTCCCCCCCGCCCCGACTTTGTCCCCAGAGGATCGTCCGTGGAGCTTAGCGCTGAGGGTGCGGACGCCGGCGAGCCGGGGGCTCCTCTAGCGCCGGCAAGGACGTCAGTTTAAGCGAAGGACACTGTCAAGCGCAAATGAAGAAACCAGGAGAGGGGTACGAAGTGAATCTACCCGGGGCGCGTTGGACACTCTTACAATAGACACAATCAGTCGACGGAAACTAGCAGTTGAAGGTCGGGGGTGAGAAAACCTCACTTTCTGTTTCCTAAAGAGCCTCCCATTGCCCCAGAATTTAACCCCGCAGGAGCTTAGGGACGTCCCCGCGCCGAAAATCCCTGGGACTCCCACCGCGCAGACCGGCGTCCCAGCCGCCTCCCGGACGGGCGCCTAGAGGCTGGCTCTGGGCCATCGTTCCTCCCGGGCCCGCCTGAGGTTCCGGGCCGAGCCGGGTCGTAGCCGTTCTTCCGGCTGCGGGGAGAGGCCTGGAGGCCTGGGCCCGGCGCCACCGCGGGCAGCGGGGCTCCGGGTGGGCCGCGGACGTGGCCCCGGCGGGAGCGCGCGAACGAGGCCGCGCCGTCCCGGTCGCAGGGCGCAGGTGGAGGTGCTCCGTGGGTCGCTCGACCCGAGGCCGACTGCGGGCGCGACCCCCAGCTATGCTGGGAAAGGTCTAGGTTCGGGCGCCCCTCCTGGCTCCCCGGTCACTGCGCGCCCCTCCCTCCCCGCCTCGGGTGCAGTCGGTCTTTTTCAGTTTCTTTCCTCGACGCTTCTCGATTACACCATCCGCTTGCGGCACGCGCCCGCCGCCAACCCCGCGGGGGGACCTGGAGAGATCTGCGGGCCCCGGGGGTTTGGGTCGGGCCCCCTCGGGCCGGGCACCGAGGAGGGAGGCCGCCCGGCCACCAGCAGGAGCGGGAGGTGCGCTGGACGTCCGGAGCGGGGAGGGGGCAGCGCGGGCCCTGCGTGCCTCCCCGTCTGCCGGAGCAAAGCTGCTGAAGCTGCAGAAACGCGCTGGCGCCCGTCCACCCGCTGCAAACAAAACCAAACAAAACGCGGCGAAAGGAAAAGCGAAATGGCGCTGCTGAAAATGGAGCCTCGGCCTCGAGGACGTCTTTCTCTTCTCCTCCGTCTCTTACTTCGGCAACTCTGTTTCTTGTCCTTTAACGCCCCACCGCCCCTCGGCTTTTCTCCCCGTAACCGCTACCCCGTCACCCCCTTGCTTTTCTTCTTAACCATCTCCTTCCCCCCCCCTTTCCTTCTTTTCTTTCCCCTCTCGGTTCCTCCTTCTCCATTTTGTGTCACAGGCGCTTCTCTTCTCAGTTCCCTTTCTGGGCTCGCGCTCCCCCGCCCGTCCCACTTGGTGTTTTCTGCGTGTCGGGGAGCGGGAGTGGTGGGGATGGTGAGGCTAGGTAGCGAACTGGTTTGGTGGAGACAGGTTTTTTTTTTTTTTTTAAAGAAGTCAGACAGCTCCTGTAATTAGTCGTGCGCTCGCCCTGCGCCCTGGTCCCCCGCGGCTTTGCGCCGTGACTCGCGCGGCGCCGTCCCACCAGCCGGGCGTCACAGACCTGGAGGAGACTCAGGGCTTGCGCAGAAGTTAATACCTTTTTGAATTTTTTAAGCTTTAGAATATCATTTTTGCCGTCTTCGCGGGCATGGCATACTTGGATAGATGGATCTCATTTTCCCAAGGGACTTCCAAGGACCATTTTAAGAGAAGCGTGTAGAGAAGACGGCAATGCTAATAATTTTTTTTTTCCTCCTTGTTTTCTTTTGAGCTGAGGGAACTCCAAGCACTGAGATACTTGTGTTTTCCAGGCCGAACTTTTTTGAAAATTACTTTTCCTTTTACATGCATTGTTGATTTTGATCCTTTTGAAGAATGAGGATGAACTCTGTTTAAAAAAAAAAAAAGAGATGCTTTTGAATACGTAACGCCCCAAAATGTGGTTCTCGGATAGTTTCTCTAGACGCTTTTTGATTTTGAAGTTCAGGGTCTCTAAGTGGTGTTCAGTGAAACAATGAGAAATATGTCGCTACGTTAAAGATAAAGCAGAAGGTGATATTTCCGGACTGTGCTCAATCGTAGTAGTAGAGTCTCGGATTTGTTTTTGCTGGGGGGTGGCGGTAGTGTTTGGGCAGAATGTGCCTTGGTTCTATTAAAGAACCAGCTGATAGAAGCTATTTCAAGTGAAGGGCTTCAGTCAATACAAAACTCTGAAAGCAGTGACATCATTTTCTGATCTGAATATGTCTTTTAGTCATGGTAAAGAAAAAGTGTAGTCTCTATACAATATTTGAAAATAAAAAGATTGTGCTTCCCAGTATAATTATTACCAACTACATTTCACTTTATTTTCATATCTTCTGACTAGTTTGGTCTCCTCTGTGGTCTGTCAGAACCATATTCTACTGAGAAAAACATACAAATGCTCATTCCTTACATGATTCTAGTGCTCCTGGAATTATTTGAAAAGATTTCAAAATTTCATAAGAAGAATCTCTTTACAACTGTCTCAGGGTAGTATTCTTTGAAAGAATCTTAGAATGATTCTTTAAAATTTTACCTTCCTTGGTTTTCATGAATTGCTTTGATTAAAGTTGGGTTATGTTCACATCTTACTTTCAGACTATTTCTTCATGAAAGAAAAAAGAAAGGAAGTAGTCTTGGCAAGAGCTAAACCAGTGCAACTAGGCCTTATTAAGATCCAGTACCTTATTGGATTGGTACCTTATTAAGATACCATTCTGTAAATTGGTATCCTCTTGGTATGTTTATCAAATTGAATTTTGCATGAACAGCTGACTTTATGTCTTTTAAAAATAGGTTTAATCCAGACTCCTACTTCTTTTTTATGCTTTTCCTTTGATAAGCAAAATGAGTCTCAGTGAAAGGGTAGGTAGATTTTTTTTCCCCCTAGACAAGCTTTCTAAAAATGGGCAAACTTAGAAAGTTATTAGTGCCTTTTAATTTATTTTTTAATACCCTTCATTTTAATTGGAATGATTCAGTATTTACACCAAGTTAATCCTATTAAGCTGTTGTTTCCTGCTCAAAGGGGATATATTAAGGCACAATTAAGTTTATTTTAGATGGACAACTTTGTATATGCTCTAAGCAAGGGGGGGTGGTGCCTAGAGAAAAGTCTCATTTATCTAGAATATATAGATACATACATTAGTAATGTTCAAAGACCATTGAGGCAGTGTATTGGGGAGAAGGGTATAACTCAGACATGGTATCTGATGTTGGAGAGTTTGCACATTATAAGGAGTGATTAGTTCTTTATTCTTTCTCATTTAAAAATAAACATTCCTATGGAAAAGAATAAAATTAGGTCCCTACCTTACTCTACACACAAATTAAATTCAGATAGACTAAAAACCTAAATAAGAAAAACTAACTTTAAAAATATTAGGGGGAAATATAGGAGAATATCTTTATGACCTTGGAGTAGAGAACAATTTCTTAAAACATTGAGATGTACAATCCATAGAGGAAAGGATACATTGAATTATATTAAAATAAATTGTATATATATGAAAAAAGACATCATAAAAGGTTAAAAGACAAGTGGAGACAATATTTCCAAGACATGGACTTGACAAAGGATTAATATTCAGAATGTGTAAATAACCTACATGAAGTATTTAATAATTTACATATGAATAATTTCATATGTGAAAGAACTGGGTAAGGATATACACATGTGAAATATAGTACCACTAACAGGAAGGACACATTGACTTAAAAAAAAAAAAGTGATTTCCTTTTGTAGAAAAGGAAGGAGGGGAATAGGAAGAAATCCAAAGGAGGTGTCGATTCTTTATAAAAAGATCAAGGGCAACTACAGCAAGATGTTAACATTTTTGTTCTTTCTACTTTATGATATGATTGTTACAATTTATTTAAAATCTCTAACATTAATTCCTAGTCCAACAAACAAATGACACATTTCTCTATCTTATTAGTAATAACTATTGTAAGATGGTGTTCACATACACGATGACAAAGTAAACACCATTCCTCAGTGTTTTTCCTATACCATGTTTGATTATTATATGATGTTCACATCAGAGATTTCTCTAGTTTGGTGCCTGTCTTTTGAAAGGTTATTTGTTTTCTGAGTAGATTTAGTAAGAGAGAGAGACTTGTTTGAAACTATGAATAAGCATGAGTGTTTATTCTAATCTGACTGAATCATTAAAAATGCTTTTAAAAGCAAGCAATTTGAGAACTTTCCATGTCATTATAAAACACTCTTGAAAAATCAGTCTCAGGCCTGGAATGTAAGGCATTATTTTGGCTTGTCTAATTTCGTTTTGATGCAGATTGAGTATTAGGAATTGGTTTTTTGAAGTACATATGTGGCCTCATGTTCTCATTTTATATGGCAGAAGTTCATATAATGTGTGGAGGTTCCCTGATGGCTCAGCTGGTAAAGAATGTTTGTAATGCAGGAGACACAGGAGACTCTAGTTTTGTCCCTGGGTTGGGAAGATCCCCTGGAGGAGGAAATGGCAACCCACTCCATTCCATTCTTGCCTGAAAAATCTCATGCACAGAGGAGCCTGGTGGTCTACAGTCCAAAGGGTCGCAAAGAGTCAGACATGACTGGATGGGCAGGCATGCAGTGTATATTTCTACCATTGCTACTTTTCATTAACAGAGGTTTTATTTGCTTATAACTTTTACAGGGACTAGTAACTTTCACAGAGACTATTCATATCATGGTGACACTGAAATAATATAATACTTAATTTGCTCTGAGACTTCATGTTTGTATTAGGCCAACAAGCATGATAAAGTAACACAGTTACTATTTTGGTTACTCATGTGTGAACTGAGTGAGGGGTGTTCACACATTGTATGAACTCTGCCATATGCAGTGGGGTGTGTGTGTGTGTGCTCAGTCATGTCTGACTCTTCGTAACCCCATGGACTATAGCCCACTGGGCTCCTCTGTCTGTGAAATTTCCCAGGCAAGAAAATGAGTGGGTTGCCGTTTCCTATTCCAGAGATCTTCCCGACCCAGGGATCAAACTCGTCACTTGCCTCTCCTACATTGGCAGTGGGCAGTGCCAAATACAATCATGTCAAATAAAAGTGACTTGAAATGTATGATTCTTTGGGCACATATGGATCCTGCTAATTTTGCTAAAGTAATCTTCTGGAAGTTCTAGAGCTTTAATCAAAAATCTTCTATGACTCTCTATTGCCAACAAAATTACAGCCTGTCTCTTCTCTGGCATTAAATGCCCCTGTAACATCATTACGTTTGCATTTCTAGCCTCATTTCCAAAGGCTACTGAACAAGCTGTCTTTAGCTGTTGATCTGTTATTATTTGTAATATGTTTATTTAGAAGAGGGAGTCTACACTGTCCTCTGTGTCTTTCTCTATCTTTTCTTTCTTTCTATATAAATTAGAATGTACTAGAAAACATAGCTAAAACAGAAGGTTGGGGTTTTTGTTCTTTTGTTTATGTAACAAGTCTGTAGGTAAAGACTTGCTGGTATTTTCTCAGGGTTTCAGTGATGTCACAGCTCTGCAATTCACTTGACCTTTAACTCATGATTGCAGAATGGCTGCCGCACTTTAAGTATCACATCTTCACCTTGGTGCAGAAGTGAAAAAATAGGCAGAAACTTGTTCCTCATCAGCCTGACTCATGTCAAGGAGGTAAAATATTTTCCGAAAGCACCCCACCAAAGGATTTCCGCTCACATCTCATCAGTCAGAATGTTGATATAGTTTAGGAACTGGGCCCATTTTTCCACATCAAAGAGAATCTTCTCAATGCCTAAAACTGAAATTCTGTTTAGCCAGGAGGAAATGAGGGGGTGACTTTTACTTAGACAGTGAATTCTGCTACATCTCCCAGTTTGCACCTCAGCATATGCAAACTAGTTTGTCCCTATCACACTCTTGAAACACCTTTGACTGCTATCGTCATTGACTTTTGAACTTTTTAATCTAGTGAACACTGTTCATTTTCTAACTTGCTTGAGCGTCTTCTGGGACTTACCCACATTCTCCTTGAAATTTATTCATTCATCAACTATCCACTCATCACTTACTATGTATCAGGCATTCTGATAGGTGAGAGTACAGAACAGAATCAGGCATAGTCTTGGCCCTCCACAAGCTTGTAGTCAAGTGGAGAAGACAGGCGAACAGGTAAGTGCAAAAATATTAGAGATGCTATGATGGAATAAGATAAAGTTGGGCACAGAGAAAAGAGCAGTCATTTATAGAACTCAGGTGCTAGGCCACTTTTCAGGGAAGGAAGGGATGGTGCAGTCATTAACAAAGACAGTCTTACTGTTGCTTTGCTGTGGTCTCTGCCTCCTGTGCTAGAAGAATACAGTTGTTGTTATCCAGTTGCTAAGTCATGTCTGACTCTTGGGACCCTGTGGACTATAGCCCACCAGGCTCCTCTGTCCATGGGATTTCCCAGGCAAGAATACTGGAGTGGGTTGCCATTTCCTACTCCAGGGATCTTCCCAACCCAGGGATCTAACCCATTTTTCCTGTATCTCCTGCATTGGCAGGGAGATTCATTACCAATGAGCCACCTGGGAAGCCCAGAAAAACACAGACCTTTGTATAAAAGTGGGAGCAGATGAGGGCCAGAGGGCTGGTCTCCCCATTCCCCTTGGCCTGACAAATATATATGAAATTCCAGAGAACAGTTAGTCAGCCTTTTTTTTTTTTTTTTAGCTTCAGATCATCTGACACACACAGAATCCACCCAGTGTAGAGGTTATGGAGTGACTTCCCTGGTTTATTTACTTCATCTGGTGTTCTCTTGAGGGTGTCCAGTCTTGCCACTAAACCCTGGATGGATTGTATCTCTGCTCTCTTAGATGTCAGAGCCTAACCACTCAGAATGGCAGAAAGGACATATCTGGGGAGATGCAAGCCTGTCTGCTGGACTGCAGGGTAAGACTGGGGAAGAGGTCAAGGCATGATGAAAGAGATGGGGTTGGAGAAGTAAGTACCAGTTCACTGCACCCTTAGTGTCTCTGTACCAATGCTCAAGACCAAGAGAAATACCTAACAGTTCCATTCGTTAAGTTGCCAGTTCCAAATGCCATAATAGTAATTTGTGCAGTGTCTGATAGATGTTGCTGCATTTTCCTAAAAAAAAATTAAATAGTCTACAGCAAATCTTAGGTCACTGTGTGGTGCCCAAGGGTGACTTGATGTACAGTGTGGGAACCATGCTATAGGTTATTCAAGCTTTTTCATCTAGTAAATTAAATACTCAACTTTGTATTTTAGAAAGACCACTCTTCCAGTGAACTGGAGGCTTGGATGGAATTAAGATATGATGGGAGGTAGGGAAATTATGAGTTAATGGCAGCTATTTAGGGAAGAAGGGATGAGGATGTAACATGCAGCATACTAATGAGAATGCTATTGGATCTAAACTATGAAGGCAGAATGGATAGGATTTCCTTATCAATTGGCTTTGGGAGAGAAGAGATAGGATAATTTCTAGATTGCAGGGTTGGGTCAAAGGGTACATGATAATAGGAATGTAGGAAAAGCAAGTCTTGGGAGAAGGAGTTCCTTTTCTTGACATGCTGAATTTGAAAGGATGAGATGGCTGCATGGTAATAGACCTCAGGAGCAGATCTGGAAAAGAATTGTAAATTCAGGGATTTTCCTAGTGGTACAGTGGTTAAGAATCTGCCCTGCAATGCAGGGGACATGGGTTCAATCCCTAGTTGGGGAGCTAAGGTTCCACATGCCGAGGGGAAACAAAGCCTGAGCACAACTAAAAGTCCAGACGCTGCAGTGAAGAAAGATCCTGCGTGATGCAACGAGGGCCCCTTGTGCCGCAACTGAGACCTGATGCAGCCAAATAACTAACTACATTTTTAAAAAAGAAAAACATTATCTATATATATATAAAGAAATGTACATTCACAAGTTATTTATCTAGAGATTGGGGTTGGCAGCATGAGCGTAGACTAGGGAGGAAGCATCCCTGTGTTCACAGTCAACAGGGGAAGAGGATCCTCAGATCCTCTGTCCTGTTCAGAAGCAGACAGGACAAGGAGAGAGGTCAGGAAGCTTGGACAAGGGAGCGCATCTGGATGAAGCCGGGACTCTACTCTTAACCATTGTACTGTTCAATAGACATCTGGGTCTCACACCTGGGGTGGGACTCCCTGAATAGAGCTTTCTAGCAGCAGCATCACAAAGAACTCTGTGTGGGCTTATATGCAGTAGAGACAGTGGAGTAGAAGGCGGAGGGCCTCAGGAGAGGTGAGTGGCCCATCTCCAAGGAGGGTTCTCTGCAGCAACTCAGCCTTATGTCCAAGGAGCTGCCCTTGCTGGAGCCCCAGGAGAGGAGGGCCATTTTTGTGCCTACATTTTAAGAAAAAAATAAGCTAATGGTCTGTTTACAGTATCAAATATAATACACTGATAAAGTAAGAAGAAGTGGTGAAAGTCCATGAAATCTGACCATTTGAGGGGTCTTGGTGACTTTCTAAATACTTTTCTGCAGTGTGTGTGTGTTCAGTCACTAAGTTGTGTCCTGCAGTAGAGAGACACAACCCCGAGGAGCTCAGGGAATAGCAAGGAAGACAGTCATGTAAACAAATAATAACAATGTAATATAATAAGATATAAGGTTTCCTGTCCAGGGTGTAGATTTCTCTTGCCTCTGTCATTCACTCACCACTTGCTGCTTTGAAACATCAGTGCTCCTGGGTTCCATTTGAGTTTTTCTCTTCTCTGCTTGCTGTGTGTGTGTTTAATCACTCAGTCGTGTTCCACTCTTGGATGCCCTTTGGATTATAGCCTGCCAGGCTCTTCTGTTCATGGGATTTTTCAAGCAAGAATACTGGAGTGGGTTGCAATTTCCTCCTCCAGGGGATCTTCCCGACCCAAGGATCGAACCAATGTCTCCCACGTCTCCTGCATTGCAGCCAATTCTTTACCCGCTGAGCCTGCTCTTCCCCAGCAATTTCATCCCAGCTTAGGACTTTAACCAGCACCACTAGACTCTTGATTTCTCAATCTATATCTCTTAATTCCCTGAGTTTCTGATCTTGAGTTCTGCAATTCCAAAACAATGTGTGCATGAGCCTGGGCACATGCAAGGTCTTCAGTCAGTGTGAACAGATTTAAAAGTTGATCCTGAATCAATGGATGATCTACAGACATGCATTTACATATCAAGCCACCACATATTATAGAATAAGTAGATAAGAAAATGTTTCCTGCCAGATTTATCACCAAATGTCAATAATTAACCAGAAACCAGGTGACAGTTTCAACATGGGAGTTGGGTTAGACATGGATAGTCACCATGAATAGTGGACTAGAATACACAGATTTGCAAATTAGAGTGCAGGTTCCACTGCCAACTTTGGGCAATTTAGCTAATTCTCTGCCTTTATTTCCCTGTTAGAAAAGAATTCAAGGCCACAATTATGCTTCTTATTTTAATTAAAATATAATTCATGCATCATAAAATTCACCCTTTTAAAGTGTACAGTTAAGGGTATTTACAGAGTGTGTCACCATAACCACTGTCTAATTCCAGAACATTTTCATCATTTCCCAAAGAAGCCCCATTCTCATTAACAATCACCCTCTAGTCCCTGACTTCTGCTCTGTATCTGTAGATTTGCTTATTCTGGACATTTCATATAAATGGAATCATACAATATGTGGCCCCTTCATGGATCACAGCCTTCCTTGTTGTGGTGAAGGTGGTTGCATAACTCAGTGAAGCTATGAGCCATGCTGTGCAGGGCCACCCAAGACAGATGGATCATAGGGAAGAGTTCTGATAAAACGTGGTCTGCTGGAGAAGGAAATGGAATCCACTCCAGTATTCTTGCCTGGAGAACTCCATGAACAGAATGAAAATGCTAAAAGATACGATGCTGTAAGATGAGCGCCCCCCCCCCACCGCCCCCCCCAGGCTGGAAAGTGTCCAGTATGTTACTGGGCAAGAGTGGAGGGCAATTACTAATAGCTCCAGCAAGAATGAAGCGACTGGGCCAAAGTTGAAATGCTGCCTGGATGTGTGGATGTGTCTGGTATTGAAAGTAAAGTCTGATGCTATAAAGAACAATATTGAATAAGAACCTGGAATGTTCGGTCCATGAATCAAGGTAGATTGTATGTGGTCAAGCAGGAGATTGCAAGAGTGAACACTGACATCTTAGGAATCAGTCAGCTTACTAAAAAAGCAGAGATAATCACTTTTCCAACAAAGGTCTATATAGTCAACACTATGGTTTTTCCAGTAGTCATGTATGAATGTGAGAGTTGGACCATAAAGTAGTCTGAGCACTGAAAAACTGATGCTTTTGAATTGTGGTGCCTGAGAGTCTCTTGGACAGCAAGGAGATCAAACCAGTCAATCCTAAAGGAAATCAACCCTAAATATTCATTGGAAGGACTGTTGCTGAAGCTAAAGCTCCAATACTTTGGCCATTTGATATGAAAAGCCAACTCATTAGAAAAGACCCTGATGCTGGAAAAGATTGAGGGCAGGAGAAGTGGGGCAGCAGAGGATGAGCTATTAGATAGTATCACCAACTCAGTGGATGTGAATTTGAGCAAACTCATGTAGATAGTGGAGGTCAGAGGAACCTGGTGTGCTATAGTCCATGGGGTCACAAAGAGTCAGACAGGACTTAGTGGCTGAACAACAACACAATATATGGTCTTTGAGTCTGGTTTTTTTGCCTTTGCATAAAAAAAGAAGTCCAACCTACCATGAAGTTTTCAAAGTTCATTCATCTCACAGCTTATGTCAATACTTTATTCCTTAAATAAATACTTGATCCCGTAAATCATATTCCATTATTTGGACATAGCACATTTTGTTTGTCCAATCATCAACTGATGAACTTGGTTCCATCTTGAGCTATTATGAATAATGCTGTTGTGAACACGATTGAGTTTCTGTGTGGCCCTACGATTTTAACTGCCTAGGAATGAAATTGTTGGGTCATATGACTCTATGTTTAACATTTTGAGGACCTGTGGAACTGTTTTCCAAAGTAGCTGTGACGCTCTGCATTCTCACCAGCAATGTCAAAGGGTTCCAATTTCTCCACATCCTGGTCACCACTTGTTATTGTCCATCTTTTTTATTTTTGCATGGCAGCAGATGTGAAGTGATATCTCATTGTGGTTTTAGTTGCATTTCCCTAACAACTAATGATATTGGGCTGTTTTTCCTGTGTCTGACACCCATTTGTATGACTTCTTCTGAAATATGTCTGCAGATCCTTTGCCCATTTTTAAATTGGGTTAGTTTTCTTTATTGCAGTGTAAGATTTTTTAATATATATATATTCTAAATATTAGATCCTTATCTGATGTATGGTTTGCAAATATTTTCTGTTTTTCTATGGTGTTTTTTCCCCCCTCACTCTCTTGATAGGGAACTTGAAAGCACAAAAAGTTTTTAATTTTGATGACATTTTAAAATTTTGATGACATGCAATTTATCTATTTTTTTTTCTTTTTTGTGCTTGTATTTTTTTTTTTTTTAAGAAATTGTTGCCTAATCCAAAGCATGGAATTTAAGGCCTATGATCTTTTCTACTAGTTTTATGATTTTAGTTCTTACATTTAGGTCTTTGATTCATTTTGAGTTCATTTTTGTATGTGATGTGTGTTAGGGATTCAACTTCATTCTTTTATATGTGGATGTGTAGTTGTCCCAGAACAATTTGTTGAAGACTATTCTTTCCCTACTAAATTGTCTTGGCCTACTTGTTGAGACTCAGTTAGTTACAGATATCTGGGCTTTCAATTTTATTCCATTAATCTCTATATCTGTCCTTATACTAGTATCATAATTGCAATTCCAAAACCGTAAAGTGAACCGTGTTGAAGACCTTCTTATTCCCAAATTACTTGATAATTCAAGAGACATCAGTCTGGATTTCCTTTCATACCTTTTTGAAAAAGAAGCCTTTGCATCAAAGTCTTCCATCTAAAAATAACTAAATTACATGCATAAATCTAAATTTATTTACTTATTTTAATATTTACTGGTGTATAGCTGCTGGCTGCTCAGATGGCTCAGTGCTAAAGAATCTACCTGCCAATGCAGGACCTTTCAATCCCTGGGATGGAAAGATTCCCTGAAGGAGGAATTTTTTTTCTGGGAAATCTTATGGACAGAGGAACACGGAGGACTACAGTCCATGGAGTTGCAAAGAGTTGGACACGACTGGGTGACTGAGCACACACATAGTTGCTTTACAGTGTTGTATTAGTTTCTGCTATACAGTAAAGTGAATCAGTTATACGTATACATATATCCCTTCTTTTTAAGATTTCCCTCCCATTTAGTTCACCACAGAGCGCTGAGTAGAGTTTCCTGTGCTGTATAGTAGGTTCTCATTAGTTATCCATTTTATACATAGTAGTGTATATGTTGTTTAAATGCTAAGTCATGTCCAACTCTTGTGAGTCCATGGACTATAACCCACCAGGCTTCTCTGTCCATGGAATTCTCCAGGCAAGAACACTGGTTGTTGTTGTGTTGTGTTATTCGCTCAGTCGTGTCCGACTCTTTGCAACCCCATGGACTGGAATCCTCCAGGCTCCTCTGTCCATGGGAGTCTCCAGGCAAGAATACTGGAATGAGTTGTTATTTCCTTCTCCAGAGGGTCTTCCCAACCCAGGGATGGAACCTGTGTCTCCTGCATGACAGGCAGATTCTGTTACTGCTGAGCCAGCAGGGAAGCCCTGAGCCACTTGGGAAGTACTGTATATGCATAAATCTAAATTTAAATGCTCACCTACATGAGCCTTTTATATAATTCTACTTTTATGTTGATGATAATGGGCTTTGGCAATCTCTCGTGTATTCTATGAAGCAGTTAAAAAGTCAATTATGAATTGAGACATTCAATTTCTTATTGTTAGAATGCTGAATATTAATTTAGAACCTAGTGTTCAACTTCTAGCAAAAGCCTTCAAGTTATTAAGTTTAAAAAGTATTTTTTGTTATACCTTGTAAAATTAGACAAACAGTTTAAAAGGTCTCTAAGTGTAAGGATTCTTAGAAATGAAAAATCTCTTCTTTAGGCAATAGAACCTCTTGATTTTGTATTTCTGTTATTGAAAACCTTAAAGGGAAAAAAAAGTTTAAAAATATTTCCAAGGAAAAAATTCTCTGGTAGCAAGGTGAAACTTTCATGCTGAGGAAAGAAATAATCCTCTTGGATTGACATAGACAGTTGTATTTGGTTCTGTAGCTCATAAAGAAAGTTGGATTTTTTTTCCCCTTGAGTAAAATAGATCACAACCTCTTTCCTGGTCTTTACACAGGAGGGCTATGGCACAAGGTTTCTGTAGAGATCCCTTGTTGAATTGTTCAGGGATCCCCTATTATCTATGAGAGGATTTTTTTTTTATTTAGATAGTGCTAAATCCTTGAAAAATCTCTGCTCCATGTGTTTTATTGATTATGCTTAAGAACTTTGTGATGGTTAATTTTATGTGTCAACTTGCCTTGACCAAAGGATGCCCAAATTGCTGGTAAAATGTTATTTTTGGGAGTGTCTGTAAGAGTGTTTCTAGAAGAGATTAGCATTTAAATCAATAGACTGAGCAAAGAAGATCCCCCTGGCCAGTGTGGGTGGGTATCATCCAATCCACTGGGGGCCTGAGTAAAACAAAAGGCAGAGAAAGGACCTTTCTGTTTGAACTGGGACATCCATCTTATTCTGCCCTCAGACTCTGGTGCTCCTTTTCTTGGGCAGGATGGGGCTTACGCCACTGGTTCCTGTGGTTCCCAGGCCTTTGGGCTTGGATTGGACCTCCTGCTTCTAGATGGCAGGTCATAGTTTTCAGCTTTCATAACCTCAGGAGAGAACATTTCAGAATAAAATCTCTTTTTCTATTTGTATGTATCTCCTATTGCTTCTGTTTCTCTGAAGACTCTGCAGACTAGTACAAGCTTCTGTGACAGCCAATCTAGGACAAAAGGTACCCTTGTTCAAACCCTGATAACCCCAGCAGCTCCCTGTGAGTCTTACTTCACAGTTTCAGAAATGCATATGCATCTGTTCACCAAGAGGTTAACAGGTGAGGAAGATTTGATTCCTTATAACCAAGTGATAAAGGATTTTATTTTTGAACCACAAAATCCAATGATGAGTCACTGAGGGCTCCATCCTCCATAGGCAATGGTTATTCCCCTTTCTGGTAGCTATTTCTCAGGAGATGAAGTGTCCGTCAGAGTGATTTAGTGAATATAAAATTGAAACAAAGAAGGGATAGTTTGGGGATTTTAAAATAAAAATTTTAATTATTATCTCAAGAATATTTCTGTTTAAATAAATGAGATTATTCACATTGTATGATGTTGAGGAATACTGAGGTCTGTTCTGCCAAACCCAAGGTCATTGTCACCTATCTCTCTCTGGGCTTGTTCTGGCCTCATTATTTTATTTTATTTTTTCCATTTTACCATTGTTTCAGATTGATGTTACAGCATCCAGTTTATTAAATGTGTTAGAGGGAGCAAAAGCACCCAACCTGAATCTGTTTATGAGGGAAACACCAGACAACCTGACATTTAAGGACATTTTAGAACATAACTGGCCTGTATGCTGCTGAAATGTTCAAGTCATGGTATGTAAGAGACAGATAGATTAAGGAACTGTTACAGATTTTAAAAGACTGAAAGACAGGACAATGACATGCAAATCATGATCTTGGATTATGTTTTGCAATAAGGGACCTGACTGAAACAACTGGTGAAATCAGAATAAGATCTACAGATTAAGTCCTAATCCTCATAATGCTGTATCAATGTTAAGATTCTAATTTTGATCATGATTCTGTGGTTATGTAATAAAATTCCTTCACTTTAGGAAACACCCCAAAGTATTTAATGGCTATTACATCTGCAATTTACTATTAAACGAATCAGAAAACGTTAAATATTGAGAGAAAGAGAAAAAGTTACAGTGTAGTAAGGTAATAACATTTGTGACATTTGGTTAAATTATTTGTACTATTCTTGCAAATTTTGTGTCTGAAATCATGTTAGAAAAAAACAACAACTTTAAACTAGTGGGAGATTTTTAAAGTCTCCAAATTGTTTAAGAACATGTCTAATGTATAGTTCTCAAAAACAAAACAACAAAAGAGGCAGGATAGCCTAGCGGTTAAGAAAGTAGTCTGGAGACTTCCCTGGCCCAGTGGTTAGGAATCTGCCTTCCAATGCAGGAAACAAATGGTTCAGTCCTTGACTGAGGAACTAAGATCCCACATGCCCTGAAGGCAACTAAGTCCACACTTGGCAGCCAAAAATAAATATTGAAATAAATAAGCATAATTTTTTTTTTAAGTGTCTGGAGTAACATGCCCGGATTTGAATCCTGGCTCTGTCACTGACTGTGATTTGGGGTTTGTTACTTAACTCTGGTTTCTCTACCTGTAAAACAGGGATGATAATAGTGGAAGTTACTTAACTAGGTCACTGTAAAATTTAAACAGGGAAACATTTGTAAAGGACTTGGAACAGTGCCTGAAACAGTCTTATATGTGTATTTGTTAAATGAATAAATCTAGAAAAGCACTTCAGCCTTAGCAGTACCAAAATCACCTTTAGGAACAGCAGTATTTTAAACTTTTAAAAACTTTTAAGGTTTTTTAGAAACAGTCGATTTGAACTTTTATTAGTCTCATCTTTGATCAACTTGGGGTTACTGTTGTTTCCCTTGATAATCTCTGGTACTAAATTTTTTAGTCAGCTTCATAGTAGGAATCTGTGAACTCTACTAATATTTTACAACAGTATTGAATATAACTTTCATTTTCAATTGTTCAATACATTTAGTATAACTAAGTCAAGTTATGCTTAACTTGACAACATTAAGTCATAACATTAAGTCATAACATGCCTAGAGCTCATAACATTTCTGAGCTCTAGGCATGTACACAAGTTAGAAGGGGTTTAAATAGGTACAGAGATGGCTGCCAGTATAATACAAGGTTTGGCCAAGGAAAAAGTGCTAGATGGTTACAAGAAGGAAAGATTATATCTAGTTGGAGGGATCAAGAAAGATTTCATAGGATGAGACCACTATGTGAGCTTGAAGGAGAAATAGGCTTTAAAAGGCAAGATGACAAAGGAAGGGTATTCTAAGAACAGGCATGAGAAGAGAAAAAAAAGTACAACAACAAGGAACAACAGGTGGTACCTTGGGCAAGTTATCTAAAGTTTAAATAAATTTAGGGCTTAAATTTAAAACCATTATAAGCCTTAGTTTCTTCATCCATAAAATGGGTATAACAGTAGTATCCATTTATTGGAGCTCAAGTTCTATGGAGGGAAATAGGAATATGGAGTATACCGTGTGAATATTAAGCAGTGAAAATGGTGGTGGAAAAGTGGAGACAAAGTCAAAGTTGACAGATGTTGCAAAGGTAGAATCTATGACTTTCTAAATGATCCAACGTGAAAAATAAAAGATAAGGAACTTGGATGATGCTAGGATTTCAGCTGAGCTTCTAGAAGAGTGGTAGTGTCCTTTAAGGGCCACAGAGGGGGAAAACTATCTTTTACCATATCTCATAAACACTGAGCTTGTGCTTTATTTGTGATATCTCATATTTGAAAAACATCCTTTTGGTGGGACCATACTTTAAATAAATATATGAGCACTTGTTATTTACAATATTCTAGGATGAATCATTTTGTAATTATTGTCAAATCTTTCAAATATGGATTTATTTGAGCTTGCTTGTGCTTTCTTGTTTAATAAAAAAAATGACCTATATAATGTTTATATGCCTTTGGAAACTCTAACGATGTTATGGTCAATGTTTTATTGAGTGAACAGTTCATTACATACCAGCTGTTTACCAGCTACAATCTTCTCAGCGATTCAGTTGACTTTAATTCAAGGTTTCAAAATCCATTTACAGGATAGTAGCCACAAGGAGGAGGCTATTCCCAGAGCTTTGGTCTGACTCCCTTTTACTACATAGCAGTTTTAAAATGTGACTTCAGTTAGTTTTGAAAGTGGGTCTCATAGTTCTTTACTTGCTTTTGAGACTCCTGGTTCAACATTCTCTTTTAACTGATTTCCTTGTGTCCCAATCCTCTCCCTATTGAGGTGATTTCTCTAACTCCCTGGATTTCTTTTTAAATTTTAACTAACTGGATTTTTCTTTTTTTCTAATTTTTAAAAATTTATTTAATTTAATTGGAGGCTAATTACTCTACAATATTGTAGTGGTTTTTGCCATAAGATTTTTCATTTTTAACAACTCAGTCACTGTCCTTTTGAAATACAGGAATTGAAAAGAATTAAGGTCATGCACAATTGTGTTCATGAAAATCCTGTGGGTTGCGTCTTCTGTTGGTTTGAAATTGGAGGCATGGCTTCTGAAAGCACTGGAATCATGATATCAGGAAGGTCTATAAATCAGTGTGGGCCATCTTGCCTTGTCTGTCAAAACAGGTGGATTCCATTTGCAAGATGTTCTTTTTCTCTCTTTTTTCCTCTCTGGGATGGAAATAAAATATAAAGGCCCATTAATCTGCAGAGGTCAGCTTCTTTTGATAGGGCACATTCTTGGAAGGGTTAAAGTTGCAGTTCATTGTATATGATATACAAAAAGGGCACAAAATGCCCAGTCCTTTGTACTTCTAGCAATTATAAAGACCTAAGTATTAATGAAGCTGTAAGAATCATTTGTTGTGGGCTATCCTGAAATTTAAGGAAAAATGATGTGTGTTTCTGAAGTTAATCCAGTGGACTTAATTTGGCTTTAAAAACTGGGCATAGATATTAAGGCCTAAAATGAGATCATCAGAAAGATTTAGATGACAACACATGCACTTGTTTTTGTAAATGGGCATTTTGCATAAAAGTTACATTTGATATACATCATGGGAGTGAAATGTTCATATTCCATTTAATACATGTTCTTTTGAAGAATTTAAAAATAGAGAGACAAAATGGCAAAGCTAATGAAAATATTAACAACCACAGAACTAGGCTCGAAGACTAAATTTTAAACCACTATCCTCACATGGAAAAAAATGTTAGCATACAATGAGCTAATTAAATAATTAGTGTATGATGAGCCAATTATTTCTTTATTTTTTTCTCATCAACTTTTTCAGCATCTCTCTTTTTCAAAGTTAAAATGTTAGCATGACGACTGCAGTGAGGAAAAGAGATTGGAGCTTTAGATAATCTGAACAGAATCGTTCCTAATATTTCAAGCGGCAGAGTAAATATTGAATGAAAGGGTGGTGAGGTACTAGTTGCAGTCTGTTCTAACTGAACAGTAACAAACACAATAGTAAAAGAGAGAATACTCATTTTGGTATTCAGAGAAGAAAAACCAGTGTCTCATAGTTTTTGCTCACATTAACAGGTACATAAAACATTAAAGTATGGATGTGGCTTCATATAATGAAAGCAGACTCATTATATGTTCTTTATAAGTACTTCCTGGATTTTTTTTAATTCAAAATTTTCAAATGCATTTCTAAAAGTTTTTTTTTTTTTTTTGAGTGCAGAGTGGTACAGCTTGGTATGAATCCACAGCTGTTTGATATCTCAGTGCTTTCAAGGAACTTCACTAATAGGTTCCAAAGCCAATCTGAGTTGTCTTATCAAGCCGCAGGAACTCAGAATGTTGATTGGACTAAGGCACATCACATACAACTTCCATAAATCAAGATATGAATTCTTCCTCAAGGGATTCTAGACAGCAATTTAGTGACTGTTAAAAATTTAAATATAGATTTGTCAAGTGGAAAGTAGCAATTCTCTGAGGCGGGAAGTGGGGGAGGGAAGTGTCTAGGGTTTTGAAGATTATCTCAAAAGGCTTCAGGACATAGTCACACAAAGGGTAAGATTTTCATATAGTGTATTTACAGGGGTGTAATGTTTGCCACAGGTGTTTCTGTGTTAGGGATTTTCAGGCGTTAGTCATAAATCATACTTTTTTTTCTTCTTTCTCTTTCCTCAAATTGGGTTGTAAATATCCTGTGAAATGTATGTTTTCAGTGACATAGTTCAAATGTAGGTGTACAGGCTAATTTCAGGGAGACTAGGGAGTGAATTTAGCAATTAACTACAGTGTACAGAGATTAAAGAATAATGCTGTAGCTTTTTCCCAATGTCTTTTTCCAGTAACAAAATGTAAGTGATGAGTAACTGCATTTAGAGATTAGTACACAACAAATGGGAATTGTATATACGGATTATTTTAGTAATACCTGAATATAAAAATGAAGAAGGCGGAGACAATTCAGATGACCTTGGGAATGCTACACAAGAAAATTATGAAGATTAGTGAACAAAGCACCGTATAGAGTTTGGAACAAAAGGAAAGTTTCTCATAAGATTAAAATTTTTATTTCCCTATAAAGCAAACATAATAAATAGTTAACTCCCCGAAACAAAACGTTCCAAACGGGAGGCGGGTGGGGAGTAACAGCAGTATTTTAACACTCTTGCAATATGAAATTCTGCTCAATCTTGCTGTATTTTATAATTTTACAGTATGCTTAAAGGTAGAAAATAGAATTAAAGGGTTAGAAATGCTAACTGGAAAAATCGGATTTTAATGAGAGGAATCAACAAGCAGAAAAGAAAGAAACATTCACGCGCTGCCTTTATTATTCTTCATAAAGGTTATGGCTGGAGGTGGTAATCGCATCGGAGTCTCTGTGGCGCAATCGGTTAGCGCGTTCGGCTGTTAACCGAAAGGTTGGTGGTTCGAGCCCACCCAGGGACGCTCTTCTATTTTACGAGATTGTCGCCGGCAGTTTTGCACAAATCATGGGGTTGAGCCCTCTGGGCTACGCTGAGCTGGATTTTCAGAGCCGGTGAAGAACAGCCGCGGGTCTCACTTCGCGGACCGCGGGCAGGCGGAGGTGGGGCATTCTTCAGCTTCCGGGCGCGCAGGGGCCCCTCCTCCAACCGCCTCGCTCCCCGTGCGGCCAGGTGGGCGCTTCGTGCCAGCCGCGGGCCGGGCGTGTGCGTCCCGAGCAAAAGCCCCCGCGTCCCTTCACGTACTCGCCCTTAGTTCCTAGACTCCGGCCCTCCCCCGGTCACCCGGGCCGCTCGGCTCGTGCCCCGCCCGCTGGGCTCCGGCGCCGGGAGCGCGCGCCGAGGCGGGGCGGCCGCCGCGTCCCGGCCTCGAACCCGCCGCCCCGGCTCCCGCGCGGCCTGGGGGCCGGCGTTCCGCTTCAGGACCCTCACTGTGTCGGAGGTTGCCCGAATGTACGTAATGTCAAGTTCAAGCTGTACCCCGGCTTAAGACGCTCCAGGTGTTTGTCCCCCCGCCCCCGCTCCCGCCCCCCGCAGTGTTGAATTGTGCAGCACTTGTCTGCTCCCTGTCAACAGATCATCCCAGAATTTAGCTTAGCCTGACTAACCCTGGCGTCGGTAAACTCAGAAATGTGTCATAAATAGTCTTTGTGTGACACTATTGTAAGAGTATGTGTATATTCTACTTTTTCTACTAAAGTTTTAGAATTTAATAGAGAATAGAATATACCTGCAAAATGCCCTATATATTCGGGAAGGGAGAAAGCTTTATTTTACAACTGTGGTGTTGTTACACATTTTTTAAAAAATGGGAAAGATTAAAAGTGAAACTGCTACTATATTTTGCTTCGACCTTCTATATGCATAGTACCGTTTCACAAAGCTCTCGCAAAATAGTTACCTTGTGCTTTGTTCTCTAAATATATGCTGCCTTGAGACTTAATCACAGGTTCATCATGATAATTATTGTCCTGGGTATAGATTAATTTGAAAGATGATTCTGGAGAAAAGTGGTAAGTTTTATCCCTGAGAATATACAGTTATGCTCTTCTTCATATTTCCTCCAGGTTAACATATCAATAAAGGCTAATGTTTTTTGCGTGCTTACTACTTGCCAGGCACTGTTCCAAAGGCTTTCCTGGATGAAAGTGTGAGACCTGTGCAACAACCCTCTCAGGTATGTCCCATGGTTCCCATTGTACAGATGAGCCAACTGAGTCTCCATGTGGTGCTGAGTGATTTGCCTGAAGTCACATTTGGTTCCTAGCGCGGTGCAGATTAAAACCCCAGTTGTCAAGCTTCAGAGCCCACACTCCTCAATTCTGTACTACCTACTCAGAAGTTCTGTCCTCTAAAATAGAGCTACCTGATTGATTAGTTAATTTAAAACCAAAGGTAAGACTTTAATTGGTTTTTCTGAAGTTTCATTAATATTTTGTTCCAAATTTCACAAAGGAAAAAAAACCCCACTGAACATGCTTGAAATGCTAAAGGGCGTTGTTAAATCATGTATTCATTGTGCTGCTTCGCTGTATTGAAACGAAAGCTGTGTGGAATGAAATCATCCTGTGAAATGTGTCTTTGGAAAACAATTTGATAGCATTTGTGTCCAGAAGACAAGGTTAGAAATAGAGGTGGGTAGAAATAGCCCAGAGAAAATATGGAAGAAGAAAAAGAAGAGTAGGTTCAAGCCAAGCCAAGGGGGTTAACATGGTGTCTAGGAATTCTTGGACCCCTGGCTGGTGTTTGGCCATTGTGATGCCCAGTCAGACTCCTATTTCAGGACACCTTTGTGAGATTGTTGCCAGGATTTGCACTTGACAGGGGCCTAGGTGGCAGTTTTAAATTTGATCCTAAATTTCTAAGTATATTTCACTTCACCCTATTCAGGCAGCTAATGGGATTTAGAGGCCAGAAAATAGAGAGAGAGGATTACATGAGAAGGGAGGTGGGCTGAGGAGTGCAAAACTGCTCTCTAATGTAAGTAGCTGATTTTATTATGTGGGCAAGTGCTTAGTGGTTTTCTTTGTGCTGGGCTGTTGCATACAGATAGAATAGATGAGAAACATTTTAAAGACTTGTTTAAATATTTATGGATGTGTTGGCTTTGTACAGTGTGTATTGGTAACAGTATAAATGCTGTTTCTGGGGCTGCTGCTGCTGCTAAGTTGCTTCAGTCGCGTCCAACTCTGTGCAACCCCATAGACAGCAGCCCACCAGGCTCCCCCGTCCCTGGGATTCTCCAGGCAAGAACACTGGAGTGGGTTGCCATTTCCTTCTCCAATGCATGAAAGTGAAAAGTGAAAGTGAAGTTGCTCAGTTGTGCCATGGACTGCAGCCTATGAGGCTCCTCCACTCATGGGATTTTCCAGGCAAGAGTACTGGAGTGGGTTGTCATTGCCTTCTCCCTGTTCCTGGGGACTATTATTTCATTCCTAGTTTCATGGGTCTGTAATAGCAACGAAGCACAGGCTATGCCAAGATCATTTAGAGCATTAGTTAAAGTTTGAAAAGCATTTAAAAGGCTTTGTTGAGCATCTAAGCATGTAAGTATGTTCCTAATGAACACTGATAAACTTAGTATGTCAAATCAGAGGGAAACTCATTGACGTAATGCAATAAAAGGTTAATCAAATACTGTGGTTTATACACACTTATTAGAGAAAGTCATAGTTGTGTGATTTAAAATAATTAACAATTTAAAGATTTTTTTGCATTGTAGCATTTCTTTACATAATGGAAGTTGGGCATGTCCCACGTGGCTAATATGTTTCTGTCTTCATTTGTAACACCTGTATCTGATACCATGTGATACAAGGTTTCCATTCAGTTTAGTTCAGTAGCTCAGTCTGTCTGACTCTTTTGAGACTCCATGAACTGCAGGACGCCAGGCCTCCCTGTCCATCACCAACTCCTGAAGTCCACCCAACCCATGTCCATTGAGTCGATGCCATCCAACCATCTCATCCTCTGTCGTCCCCTTCTCCTCCTGCCCTCAATCTTTCCCAGCATCAGGGTCTTTTCAACTGAGTCAGCTCTTCTCATCAGGTGGCCAAAGTATTGGAGTTTCAGTTTCAACATCAGTCCTTCCAGTGAACACCGAGGACTGATCTTTAGGATGGACTGGTTGGATCTCCTTGCAGTCCAAGGGACTCTCAAGAGTCTTCTCCAACACCACAGTTCAAAAGCATCAATTCTTTGGCACTCAGCTTTCTTTATAGTCCAACTCTCACATCCATACATGACCACTGGAAAAACCATAGCTTTGACTAGACAGATCTTTGTTGGCAAAGTAATGTCTCTGCTTTTGAATATGCTGTCTAGGTTTGTCATAACTTTCCTTCCGAGGAGTAAGCGTCTTTTAATTTCATGGCTGCAGTCACCATCTGCAGTGATTTTGGAGCCCAGAAAAATAAAGTCAGCCACTGTTTCCACTGTTTCCCCATCTATCTGCTACACAATTGTACTCATCTCACACGCTAGTAAAGTAATGCTCAAAATTCTCCAAGCCAGGCTTCAGCAATATGTGAACCATGAACTTTCAGATGTTCAAACTGTATTTAGAAAAGGCAGAGGAACCAGAGATCAAATTGCCAACATCCGATGGATCATCAAAAAAGCAAGAGAGTTCCAGAAAAACATCTATTTCTGCTTTATTGACTATGCCAAGCCTTTGACTGTGTGGATCACAATAAAGTGTGGAAAATTCTGAAAGAGATGGGAATACCAGACCACCTGACCTGCCTCTTGAGAAACCTATATGCAGGTTAGGAAGCAACAGTTAGAACTGGACATGGAACAACAGATTAGTTCCAAATAGGAAAATGAGTACATCAAGGCTGTATATTGTCACCCTGCTTATTTAATTTATATGCAGAGTACATCATGAGAAACACTGGGCTGGAAGAAGCACAAGCTGGAATCCAGATTGCCGGGAGAAATATCAATAACCTCAGATATGCAGATGACACCACCCTTATGGCAGAAAATGAAGAAGAACTAAAGAGCCTCTTGATGAAAGTGAAAGAGGAGAATGAAAAAGTTGGCTTAGAGCTCAACATTCAGAAAACTAAGATACAAGGTTTAGAGGGGGCAAAAAATATTAAGCTGCCAAAGAAACACAATTGTCTTGTTTCTGCATTCATAGTACATCCTAATGAGTAATGCCCAGGTGAATTTTAACTTTGTTTCTCTGAAATTTGGTGGACTGTGTTGCCTGAAATGTTCAACTGATTGTTAGAACCCGGCAGAGCAGACATACATTGGTGGTAGAAGAAACCATAATGCATTCATCTAGAAAATAGTTTAAGAAGTTGAAACCCTTTAGATAATTAAGAATGTTAATTTTATCAGCTGCAGCATTTCATTTAAAGTGCTTCATGTTGAGCCTCTTTGGTGGTGTCCACATGGTTTGTGCTTTTGCATATTGAGAACAAAGGTGTGTGTGTTGTTTTGCATGTATTTGGTTTTTTAAAATTTTTGTTGGAGCATGGTTGATTTACAATGCTATGTTAGTTTCTGCTGAACAGCAAAGTGAATCATACATCCACTTTTTCAAAAACATCTGTTGAACTTACAAAAAAGATGTGAGAATAAAAGGTATCTCTAAAATTGTACTACATACCTCAGTTTTTTTTTAAACCTCAGTTTTAAATTGTTTTCATAGCTTAAATTTTAAAGAAAAGCCATTCAAATTTTAATTGTTCAGTATTTAAATTACAAAATGTAGAGAATCATATCTTTAAGAAATCTCTTAAAATATAACTTTAAAACAAACTCTATTAAGCTTAAGTACATAAAGAAATGTGCACAAATCTAGGAGTACAACTGAAGAAATTTTTACAAAATAAACACACTTTTGTAATCATCTTGATCAATATGTGAAACAATGTTAATATCCCATAAACCTCCTCTTTATAAACATACTTTTGTAATCATCTTGATCAACATGTGAAACAATGTTAATATCCCATAAACCTCCTCTTTATAAACATACTTTTGTAATCATCTCGATCAACATGTGAAACAATGTTAATATCCCATAAACCTCCTCTTTATAAACACACTTTTGTAATCATCTTGGTCAATATGTGAAACAATGTTCAGTTCAGTTCAGTCGCTCAGTCCTGTCCGACTCTGCGACCCCATGAATCACAGCACGCCAGGCCTCCCTGTCCATCGCCAACTCCCGGAGTTCACTCAGACTCACGTCCATCAAGTCAGTGATGCCATCCAGCCATCTCATCTTCTGTCATCCCCTTCTCCTGCCCTCAATCCCTCCCAGCATCAGAGTCTTTTCCAATGAGTCAACTTCACATGAGGTGGCCAAAGTACTGGAGTTTCAGCTTTAGCATCATTCCTTCCAAAGAAATCCCAGGGCTGATCTCCTTCAGAATGGACTGGTTGGATCTCCTTGCAGTCCAAGGGACTCTCAAGAGTCTTCTCCAACACCACAGTTCAAAAGCACCAATTCTTCGGTGCTCTGCCTTCTTCCCAGTCCAACTCTCGCATCCATACATGACCACTGGAAAAACCATAGCCTTGACTAGACGGACCTTTGTTGGCAAAGTAATGTCTCTGCTTTTCAATACACTATCTAGGTTGGTCATAGCTTTTCTTCCAAGGAGTAAGCGTCTTTTAATTTCATGGCTGCAGTCACCGTCTGCAGTGATTTTGGAGCCCCCAAAAATAAAGTCTGACTCTGTTTCGACTGTTTCCCCATCTATTTGCCATGAAGTGATGGGACCGGATGCCATGATCTTCGTTTTCTAAATGTTGAGCTTTAGGCCAACTTTTTCACTCTCCTCTTTCACTCTCATCAAGAGGCTTTTTAGTTCCTCTTCACTTTCTGCCATAAGGGTGGTGTCATCTGCATATCTGAGGTGATTGATATTTCTCCCGGCAATCTTCATTCCAGCTTGTGTTTCTTCCAGCCCAGCGTTTCTCATGATGTACTCTGCATAGAAGTTAAATAAGCAGGGTGACAATATACAGCCTTGACGCACTCCTTTTCCTTTTTGGAACTAATCTGTTGTTCCATGTCCAGTTCTAACTGTTGCTTCCTGACCTGCATACAGATTACTCAGGAGGCAGGTCAGGTGGTCTGGTATTCCCATCTCTTTCAGAATTGTCCACAGTTTATTGTGATCCACACAGTCAAAGGCTTTGGCATAGTCAGTAAAGCAGAAATAGATGTTTTTCTGGAACGCTCTTGCCTTTTTGATGATCCAGCAGATGTTGGCAATTTGACCTCTGGCTCCTCTGCCTTTTCTAAAACCAGCTTGAACATTAGGAAGTTCACAGTTCACGTACTGCTGAAGCCTGGCTTGGAGAATTTTGAGCATATATCCTATAAGTCTCCTCTTTCATTCACCAAAGTTCAGTTCAGTTCTGTTCAGTCGCTCAGTCGTATCAGATTCTTTGCGACCTCATGGACTGCAGCACGCCAGGCCTCTCTGTCCATCACTGACTCCCAAAGTTTTCTCAAACTCATGTCCATTGAGTCAGTGATGCCAAAATGTAACTTTTAAACTGCAAATATATGAGTTATTAAGTTGAAGAGTGAATTGTCATAGATCAGACTCAAAAATAAATTTACTACCAAACCCTATCAGGTAACTATTTACACATAAAGGTTAGGAAAAACAATAGGAATTAAAAATCTGTTTTCCATGCTTATTCACTTTTGACTTAGTCATCTATGACAAATTTGCTAAGAATAAATTTGTGTTATTAAGCTAGAAAGTATGAGAAATTTACAGTTATTTGAACTGTTGAATTTTGTCTATAAGCAAATAAAGTGCTCTTCTATTACCCCCACCCATTTTTTTTTTTTTTAAAGAAAACCTTCTTGACATTAGGACATTTCAATTAATTTTTTTTTGACAATACATTTTAAACTTTAAAACCAAGATGAGATTTAAGATTAAAAGTTGAAAGAAGAGATGATGACTCTTGGTCTCCCAAATAATATATTCTAAAATCTTAAGAATTTTGATTTTGAGTACTCTGTTGGAGGAACACAAATAGTGGTCCTGTTATTTTGAAACTATTTGTAATTATAAAGGAAAATCTGATCTGTGTAGTACAAAAACTATGCTTAAAGTTGTGGAAACTTTAGTTTTTAATATGACTGAGGAAAACCATTCTAGAAAGAGTCAGCGTGTAAGAATCCACAGAAAAGTTTTACCTTCTTCTAGAAAAATTCATTGTTATTTATTAAAGTAGTATATACCTAAGGTTATAATAATAAACATATGTATAAATTTAAATACAATGATGTTTATTGCAATATTTTTAAAATATAAATTTATTTATTTTAATTGGAGGCTAATTATTTTACAATATTGTATTGGTTTTGCCATACATCAACATGAATCCACCACGGGTGTACACATGTTCCCCATCCTGAACCCCTCTCCCACCTCCCTCCCCGTACCATCCCTCTGGGTCATCCCAGTGCACCAGCCCCAAGCATCCTGTATCCTGCATTGAACCTGGATTGGCAATACATTTCATATATGATATTATACATGTTTCAATGCCATTCTCCCAAATCATCCGATCCTCTCCCTCTCCCTCTCCCACAGAGTGCAAAAGACCGTTCTATACATCTGTGTCTCTTTTGCTGTCTCACATACAGAGTTATCATTACCATCTTTCTAAATTCCATATATATGCGTTGGTATACTGTATTGGTGTTTTTCTTTCTGGCTTACTTCACTCTGTATAATTGGCTCCAGTTTCATCCACCTCATTAGAACTGAGTCAAATGTACTCTTTTTAATGGCTGAGTAATATTCCATTGTGTATATGTACCACTGCTTTCTTATCCATTCATCTGCTGATGGACATCTAGGTTGTTTCCATGTCCTGGCTATTATAAACAGTGCTGCGATTAACATTGGGGTACATGTGTCTCTTTCAATTCTGGTTTCCTTGGTGTGTATGCCCAGTAGTGGGATTGCTGGGTCATAAGGCAGTTCAATTTCCAGTTTTTTAAGGAATCTCCACTCTGTTCTCCATAGTGGCTGTACTAGTTTGCATTCCCGCCAACAGTGTAAGAGGGTTCCCTTTTCTCCACACCATCTCCAGCATTTATTGCTTGTAGACTTTTGCATTGCAGCCATTCTGACTGGTGTGAAATGGTACCTCATTGTGGTTTTGATTTGCATTTCTCTAATAATGAGTGATGTTGAGCATCTTTTCATGTGTTTGTTAGCCATCTGTATGTCTTCTTTGGAGAAATGTCTGTTTAGTTCTTTGACCCATTTTTTGATTGGGTTATTTATTTTTCTGGAATTGAGCTGCAGGAGTTGCTTGTATATTTTTGAAATTAGTTCCTTGTCAATTGCTTCAGTTGCTATTATTTTCTCCCATTCAGAAGGCTGTCTTTTCACCTTGCTTATAGTTTCCTTTGTTGTGCAGAAGCTTTTAATTTTAATTAGGTCCCATTTGTTTATTTATGCTTTTATTTCCAATATTCTGGGAGGTGGGTCATAGAGGATCCTGCTGTGATTTAAGTCAGAGAGTGTATTGCCTATGTTCTCCTCTAGGGGTTTTATAGTTTCTGGTCTAACGTTTAGATCTTTAATCCATTTTGAGTTTATAATAGTGAGACATTACAAGCAAGGTGAAATACACAACACTAATGGAAATAGTGAAATAAATTATGGTATATTAAGCATTGGAATACTATATAACCATTTACAAAATGTTTCAGGAAAAATGCCTTTGGACAGTGTTAAAATATTGCATTAGGTATACAAAGCTAGATTCAAACTATCCAAGGAGCATGGTCCCACTTTTGTAATGAGACTGAATTGATCTATTTTCTCTAATGGTATAATACCATCAGTATTTTGGCATAGATTTATACTTAAATAAGATTACACTGAAGTAAGAATACACCAAAATAAGATTATCAGTGATTTTTTTTTATACCTTACTTTCCAAAAGTAAGTTATTATCTATAATAAACATGTATTATTTTTGTTAACTGACATCTTTATAACTTAAAAATAATGCCTGAACTCATACTGTATATAACGTTTTGAATTCTGTTTTTTCTCTCTTAAAATTAACATTGAGGGCGAATAAGGGACTCAGATGTAAACCTTTGCATGTATGATCAATAATTTTCAACAAGAGTGCCCAGACCACTTAATGTGAAAAGACAATCTTTTCAACAAATAGTTAGAGGAAACCTGAATATCTACATGCAAAAGAATGAAGTTGGGCCCTTACTTTACACCCTGTACAAAAATCAACCTGAAATGGATCAAATACCTAACTGCAAAGTCTAAAATTATACAGCTCTTAGAAGAAAACATAGGGGGAACGCTTTATGACATTGGATTTGGTTCTGTTTATTGGATGTGACACCAAAAGGACAGACAAGAACAAAAATAGATAAATTGATAAACTACATTGGAATTGAAACTGTCTGTACAAACAAAGGACACTATCAGTAGAGTGAAAAGGCATCCCATAGAATGGAACAAAATATTTGCAGATAATGTATCTGCTAAAGATTTAACATCCTGAATATATAGAGAACTCCTATACTTCAACAATGAGAAAAAAATCCAATTTAAAAATGGACGAGTATTTGAATAGAAATTTCTCTAAAGCAGCTATACAAATAGCCATTAAGTATGTGCAAATAAGCTCAACATCACTAACCATTAGGAAAATGCAAATCAAAACCACAATAAATACTACCCTGTATGCATTAGGATGGCTATCCTGAAAGGCAAAAACAACAAGCAGAAAATAACAAGTGTTGGTGAGGATGTAGAGAAATAGGAAGGCTTGTGCATTGCCGGTGGGAACATAAGATGGTGCAGCCACTATGGAAAATAGTAATACAGTTTTTAAAAAAATAAAAAATAGAATTACTGTAAAATCCAGCAATTCGACTTGTGAATACACACCCAAAAGGATTGAAAGTAGGATGTCAAAGAGATATTTGTATACCCATGTTCATAGTAGAATTATTCGACAATAGCTAAAATGTGGAAGCAGCCCAAATTGGTTGTACAGCATTCTAAATGTACCTATACTATGAACTGTGCACTTAAAAGGATTAAGATGGTAAAATTAATCTATATTTTTGCCACAGTTTTAGAAGTGATATTTAGGGGATTTGTTTCCCCTTGTTATATAAGACCTACTATAAAGCATGTAAGAAAATAGGTTATTGATGAAGTTGTTTCTAGTGGTCTACTTATTTAAGAATCATCCTTAAGGACATTTAGTTTTTTTAAGAAGGTAGGCTCTCAAGGAGAGGTGGAGGAGGGGAGCAGAACTCCCCACCCCTTAAGTATGTGTTGTGCAGAGCGATTTTCTTCCAAAGGGTGCAGTATGGTAAGTGGCTGGAGGTTGGGGGTGAAGAAAGAGTAGTGTTCCAGTGGAGAATTCTGACAAACACTGCCTCCAGCAGGGCATCAGGACCTCAAGGGTGATAAGTCATGCTGATAGTTTGAACCCTTGGTATGATGACATTTCACGTCTGTGGTCTTCCTCTCCCAAACTCATAATCCAGTCTGTTCTGATGAAAACCTCTAGTCTGATAAAAGGGATCAGGCCATTGTCAGTGCAGGGTCATCCTACAGAATGTTTGACCAGTACTCCTTGCAGCTATCAAGGTCATCAATAGCAAGAAAAGTCTGAGAAATTGTCACAGCCAAGAGGAGTCTAAGGAGACAAGTTAATGTGATGTGGTGTCCTGGATGGAATAAAGACGTTAGGCAAAAACGAAGGAGTTTGGAATAACCTGTGGACTTTAGTAATAATGATATGCCAGTGTAGATTTAAGAATTGTAACAAATCTACTATGTTAATGTAAGATTAATAACAGAGGAAACTGAGTGGGGGGTATGTGAGTACTCTGCATTATCTTCTTAATTTTTTTTTAACAAATGGAAAGCTGTTCTAAAAAATAAAGCCTATTTAAAAAAAAATAAGGTAACCCTCCAGAACAGTGGGGAGAGGACTGCATTTTCAATATATGGTATTGAGATAGTTGGTTCACAAACTAGGTTCCCAGGGAAACAGATAGTGAGATGCTGGGATTTGGGTACAAGAGGTAAAGTACTCTAAGGAAAAATGAGATTAGACAAAGGGAGGAGTGGAAATGGGATAGAGTTACAACAGAGACCCTAACCAATCCCAAAGGAAACTCTGGAGCTGAGAAGACCTTTCAAAAATATCCCAAATCGAGACAAAGGTGCTAAGCCTCTGTACCTCCATACTAAACAGTCATTAGTTAAGTTATATCGCTCAGTTGTGTCTGACTCTTTGTGACCCCATGGACTATAGCCTACCAGGCTCCTCCATCCATGGGATTTTCCAGGCAAGAACACTGGAGTGGGTTGCCATTTCTTTCTCCAGGAGATCTTCCCAACCCAGGGATTGAACCTGGGTCTCCCACATTGTAGGCAGATGTGTTACAGTCATTAGATATATACAAATCATGGGGAGGGGTCAGAGCCTTGGGCAAAGCATCTTTCTTTGGCCAAGGGCAATTCCTGAAGAGTGACGAAGCTGTGAGTTGTCAGCAGCCAACACTATCATCAGAATTGGAGAAAGGCGTCCCAAGAGATGCCACCCTGAGTCACCGGGCTGTCATTGTGTTCTTCTCACTCCTCGAAGGGAAGGAGCAATCCTTTTTCTCCCCCAGTGATCACTGTCAGGTACTGTTCGTGTGCCCAGTCATTTCAGTCATGTCCAATTCTGTGCTACCATATGGACTAAAACTCAGCAGGCTCCCCTGTCCATGGGATTCTCCAGGCAAGAATACTGGAGTGGGTTGCCATGCCTTCTTCGTCAGGAACTCTTTACAGAATGGTAATTACTTTCCTTGCCTGCTGGTCTCTCAGCAAAAAGAGCTTGAAGTGACTTGGAGGCAGCCATGCTTTAAGTTTATAAACAGTCTTGCTGTGTCTCTTGGTGGAAGCAAGAATTATGGATACAGGAAGGACAAATTTCTTAAGTACGTTATTGGGAGTGATGGTAACATGTTCTACTCCTACATCCAAACCTTGGTTCCCATATATTTTATGTTCCCATATATTTTATTGCATGACACGATATCATGTAATGGTCATTGGCTTCAGGTGTATACCATGTCCCAAGGAGCAGCTATCCAGGGTGTCACCTCTAAGCCAGCTTTGGTTTGGTTCAGTTGTCTTCAAGTGGCCATTGCACTGCTCTCTCTGCCCAGCAGCTTCTGAATAATGTAAGTAAAGAAAAGTTGATCTCATGGTCGTATGCCCATTGCTGCACCTTCCTGAAGAAAGGTGGCTTGATGTGATACAGTGTGGGGCCCCAGTCACTGATCGAGGACCACCTCTTAGATAGTGGTGTAGCTTAGGTTGTGTGAGTGTCAGAGAGAACTGCCTGTATCTGTGGCATGTATCAGAGTCAGGAGTGACTGTCCCTGTCAGGGTGGAAGGGGTCCAATGTAATCTATTTGCCATCACATGAGCAGTTGGTGTCCTTAACTGGTTACCATGTTGAGGGCTGCGTGGTGTCAGTCTCTGTTATTGGCAGAATGAACTTTTCAGCAGTGGCAGCAACTGGCTCAGCCTTGGTGAATGGCAGTCGATGCTGCTGGGCTCATCCCTAGCACCATGGCTGTTCCATTCATGAGCTCGCCGACACACTGTGAGACGGTGGATCACAGATCCTGGCTGATGGGAACTGGCTTCCTTGTGGGAATTAACACACAACACAAAGAACTTCACATTTCACGTCCAATACCATTGGCTCATCCACATCCCTCTTCCCCAGGCCTCCTTTAAAAAAAAAAAAATCCTCCTGCACTGTATTTTCTATTTGTATTCCCAGTGACATGGCTTTATTTTTTAATAGGCTTTCTCTAGTTTCAGAGAATGGGGGCCTCTTTAGTTTCAGTGTGCGTGCTTCTCATTGCACTTCTCTTGTTGTGTAGTGCGGGTTCTTGGGTGTGCAGGCTTCCATAGTTGTAGCACATGGGCTTAGTTGTGGGATCTTCCCAGACCAGGGATCACATCAGGGTCCCCTACAATGCAAGGTGGATTCTTAACCACTGGACCACCAGGGAAGCCCCTTCCCCAGGCCTCCTTACCCCAATTGTTTCATTATCTGTTGCTGCATAACAACTACCCCTAAACTTAGTTATTACAGTTTAATTATAGCTCAGGACTTTGTGGTTTGGCTGGGCTCATCTTGCCGGGGGTGGCAGGGAGTGGGGGGGGTGGCGGGGGAGAGGGTCTCCTCTACTTGTGCTGTGTGGGATTTTTCATTCAGTTGCAGTCAGATCCATTCAGCAAAATAGCCAGAACTTCTTACATGTTGTCTTCAGTGTCAAATTGCAGAGAACTGGAAGCTGCTTGACCTTCTTGGTGCCTGCCTTCCAAAGTCCCAGAATATCACCTCCTTGCATGCTGTTAATCAATGTAGTCAGGGGCTCCAGCCTAGACCGATGTGACAGAAGCTTTGTCTCAGGTGGGAGTAGCAGTAGGTGCATGCAGGCAGGGGCAGAATTATTCAGGGTTGTCCCTGGAGAATAGCTACCACAGTCCACCCTCTGCCCACAATTCACATTCCTCCCTTACACAAAACACAGCTCGTCCCTTTTCCCAGGACCACCAGTCTCATCCCATAATGGCATCAACTTGAATCCAGGCATGGACATTGATGGATCTTCTCAGTTGTGTTTCTTTGGATGTGGCTCCTTAGTATGGTTCTTCTTGCTCTAAAGAACTATAAATTAGAGAAGTTACTTGCTTAATGATGATAAGACAAGAATAGGAAAACTGGAATAGCCACAGGGGTGGGATGGGGAAACAGTAGGCACACCGCAGTCATGATTTATGAGCTTCTGAAATTGCGCAGGGCACACATTCCTGGTCCTTCACTGTAGGCCAGTCCTGATCTCTAGGATTAGTTCCCAAGCCTCTTGGCTCTGCCCTGAGTCATACTTCCTTTTCCATAATAAATAGCCCCTCTCTGAAGGTAAGCAGCTTTCTTAACCTGCTTACTGCCTGCAGAAGTTTGAGGGTCTTGAGACCTCTTTTCATCATGATATGACTATTCCTTTCAGTCCAAATGGATACAGTTCATTTAAAACATCATGCACTTTGTTTATATCAGATCACAGCCAACTCCACTGGGTGAAAGCCACAGCTACGTATTTTTCTGAAACGGGCCTGTGAAGTCCCTGTGGGACTACGTCCTTGGGATTCTTAGAAGCCCTGTTGTCTGGGAGAGAGGCCATTATGAGGCACACCCAGAGGATTCTTAGAAGGCTCTTTGTTCGGCTGAAAGGACTTTATGACACATCACCTAAAATCTTGCTGTGGTTTCAACAAAGTGTCTCACGGTCCCACCCTTAATCTGAACTTGACACTGAGGAATGTTTTACTTTGTGTGTCCTGGATTTTATTTTTTTCCCCTTTCCAAGTCCATTTCTTACCTTGTAAATTGCTTTCAAATCCAATACATCTTGGTTGCTTTATATTTCCTTTAAGTCTGCTCAAAAACTCTATATTTCTGTAAAAAAAAAATTTTTTTTTTTTACTTTACTTTTCATAGGCAGCTAAAAACAAAAACAAAGCAAAAATGGTCTTTCCACAGTCTGCCTGTAAATATCCTCAGCCAGACTCATGTGTTCCTTAGGTCCCTGTTTTCTTTCCCAAAGTGCAGGAGAGTTTCACCACTGGGTGTGTCATATGTGTGTTTGCACAACGTGCCGTTATGACATCATAATACTCAGGTCACCTTTTCTTCAGTCTCCAAGAGCAATTTCATTGCTGTCTTTCAAGTCTTCACTTTGATCTCTTGAAGGAGCCCCATCCTGGTCCCAATACTAATTCCACATGTTTTAGATTTTTGTCAAGGCAGACACCATTTTCAGGTACCAAGTCCTGTTTTAGTTATCTGTTGTGTAATAAACCACTATAATACTCAGTGGTTTAAAACAGCCCTTGTATTATCTCTCTTGACTCCATGGACTTCGCTGAGCAATGCTTTGATTGACGTCAGGTCTCGTGGGGTTGTACTCAGATTGGAACTGGGACCAGATGCCTGGCACTTGGCTTCTCCACCTGGCCTGTCTCTCCAAAAGACATCTTACCCTTCAGGGCTTCTCTGGGCCTCTCTCCATCAGGGAAGCCTAGTTTTCTTCTTCTTGTTGTTTTTTTATTTGGCTGTGCCCCACAGCTTGCAGAAGTTTTAGTTCCCAGACCAGGGAATGACACCAGGCCCTTGGGAGTGAAAGTTTGGAGGCTACTGGGCAATCAAGGAATTCCCCAGCATGGATTTCTTTAAATGGCAGTCCAGGGCTCCAAAAGGGAGAGAGTGAAAGATGCTAGGCTTTCTTGTTGCCCGATGAGCATGGAAGTCTCAATGTGTCACTTTCTCTGCATCTTACTGATGAGAGGAGTTGTAGGCTGTGCCTAGATCCGCAAACTCCAGTTGTTTATGAGAACGGAGACACGTATAGGGAACTGTGGGATTGTCGGGAGTCTTTTTGAGGACATGCCACTACACCAGTCTTCCAGTCTTTCACCTAACTAGCCGAGCACTGTCTGGATTCTTCCCCTGGGCTTCCTTTCTCTCTGGAGGGACCGCCTGAAACTCTGCCCATTGATAGTCTTTGTCCTCACTGCTGCTCAGTAGGATAATTGGGTCACTGCTCTCCAGCAGGATAATTGGTGTCAATCTTTGGCTTGCTCCCATGCACTGACCTGATCCTTTGTGACTTTATTCAGCTCTTTTCCTCCATTTTCATCTCTTCATAAGAGACTCCCCCCCTGCCCCCCGCCCCGGTTTGGCCATAGATGTTGGCTGAAGGAGAGGGACTGGGGCAATACTGGCGGGTGATGTAGGGTTTTAGACCAACTGCTCCTGCATCTCCTTTGACCCTGATCCTGAAGGATCATTTCCATCTCATTGTGGATGACTGTGGAGCTGCTCGACTTTATAACATGGGTCTGACAGAGCCCAGCTCAGGATGGTGGTTCTGGTCTCATGATTACTCAATGACATTGTGGTCAGATGAACTGTACCTCAACCCTGGCGTGTGTTCAAGGATGGGTTTTGGATACTGTGTAACTATTGGCTGCAGATGGTATGGCCTTGTTCCAGAACTCTGAGGGTCTATATTATGACTCTCATTTGTGGGATGGCCATTAACTCCACAAGGCACCTTTATCCACCAGAGACACATCTGAGACCATGGGATATGTTGAGTTGTATGGCCCTACTGGCAAGGCTGCTTGCATTACTGTCCAGACTTACAGCAGTACCCTTTCTTGCTCTGGGCTCCACTCTGCCCTTCAAGTCACCTGATAAATGGGTTGAAGCAATGACATTCAATGTGGAACCTGAAGAGCCCTAGCAGGCATTGATTGGCCATTTTCTTAGTGATGGTAAGTGTGAGATGCAGTGGTTTGCCAGTTACTTTCTGAAGGGGTCTCCCAACCATAAGATTCCTTGTAACTTCACCAATATGGTGACCTCTGCATATGGGATCCATTTCTGGACAGCATGTCTGGTGCCAAGGCCTCTGATGTACTTTGCCTTCTTGCTTATCTGCTTTGCCTGTCATGATGTCATCATTAGGGTGGACCACCTCACGATTCTGCAGAATGTCTAGGTAGTCCAGGCTGCTCAGACCAGACAATGAATGGGGTGAAAGAATTAACACGCCTGTGGAACTAGACTGGAAATATAACTTGTGTCTGTCCCACATGAATGCAGACTGCTTCTGACCTTCCTTCCTGGTGGGATGGCCACTGCGCATATACCCTGGACCTTGTTAATTGCAGGTGCAATCAGGGCCATCACTTGATAAAATTTGTGGCAGTCCACTATCATCCAACGCAGATATGATGAGGACTTCCTCAGCATCCTTTAGAGCCTGAAGTGGTGGGAGTCTCTGCTCCTCTCCTTGTGACATGATATGGTTTTTATTTTCTAGTTGGTTGGGGGCATAAGGACGCACGTTCAAAGCTTCCCATCTGATCTCTCCCACTAGGGTAGGTAGCTCATGCCCCACAGACCAAAGAAACAGCGTGGGGCTTTCTCCCAACTACCAAGCATATCCATATCAATTATGTATCTATGCCTTCAGCACTGCTGCGTGGTCTCTGAGACCAGGACTCCATTTGTTACCTGCATTGTGAAAGTGCCCACTTGGGCATCAGTGTTAACTCAGACCCTTTGCCCTTGGAATGTCTGGGACTTCCTTTTTCCCCTATGTACTGGCATGAACAGTTATGTGTCCATTAGAGGGGAAAGACTGAGAGAATCTTCATCATAAATACCATATGTGGTAGGATTCTTCCTCCCAAGACATGGCCAGGCTTTAATCAGTGGGTTCCCAGCTTGAGGAATGGCTCAGATCCAGAATCTAGGCAGATTGTAGTTATCTCTTATTGGGGCGATTGTTCTCAGTCCTTGAAGTCTCTTGATTGCGTAGTTTGGGCACTGTGCCTACTGGCTGCTTATCCACCTTGCTCCTAAGGATGCCATGTCCTGTGACGCGTCTCCATATCTCAGCGGGTCGGACTCCACCCTTCCCCACTCCTTCAATCTAACCTTGCCAGTGATTACAAGAATTGCCCACACCCTGCCCTCTATTCAAAACTGTACTATCCCAATTGCTATCAGGGAGCCCAGTTCTGTAGGAGCAACCCCAGTGTCAGCCCAGCCTACAGATCACAGCCACACTGACCTTGACAGTGACGTTGGTGCCTCTCACCCTGGTGTTTATTTATTCAGGAGCATCCTCTGGGCTCTCCCACAGAACAGTGTTGGTGAGTGAGTTTGCTAACCTGACATAGTAATCCACTCTAGAACATTCCTCTGAACCTTTTGAACTTTTATTTTCCTGTCCACTGTGGCAGTTCTGGGATTCCCTCTTCATTAAATGTAGCCACGTTTCCTACAAGCTTCTCAGAGTCCCAGCATGTGTTGGCATCATCTTCCAGGATACTTATTTAAGGTTAAATCCTGTGTCATAGGGTTGTCCGTATTGATCAGCTTTCATTTATGCAGCTTTGTCTTCCACGCACTTTGATCCAATACCCTTTGATTCAAACACCCTCTTGGGACTTTGCTGGTGGTCCAGTGATTGACTCCGAACCATCAATTCAGGGAGCCCAGTGGGGGAGGGAGGGGCCCAGGTTTGATCCCAGGTAGGGGAACTGTAGATCCCACATGCCACAATTAAGAGTTCACAAACGGCATGCAACTAAAGATCTTGCATGCCCCAACTAAGAACCGGCTCAGCTGAATAAATAAATACTTAAAACAGATACACACACACTCTTGTTTTTTGCTGGTACATGTTAGCTTGGTCCTGTGGCTCCTTTTGGGGGCATAATCTCTTCTCTTAGCAGGCAGGGTTACACAGGTTAAGTAGACTTAACCCTACTTATTTGACTGATGGCCAGAAGGGAGGTGGGGGTAGGTCTGAGGGAAATGTGTTTATTCTTGCAAGACAGAGGACTCTGCATCATCTTGAAACAAGGAGGGAGGGGTGGCCTTTCATGGGGTAGGGTGGACTACTTCTGCAGGCCCAGAAGCTGGGGAGAATGGGGGAAGTAGCATGTCCCCATCACACACCATAGGGTCAACTCCTTTCCAATAGGCTCTGTTCTAAAGCAGCAGATGGGTCAAGCCTGAGCATTCAGCTTCTGAAGCTTGGCTCCTCCTGCAGTAATTGAGTCTTGGACTTGACCCTCAGCCTTTCCTGCTCTCCACTCATAGGAGATGAGAGTCTCCTTAAATGGTGCCAAAGAGGCTGTCTGATTTCACATTCATTTCTAATTGGTGATTATTTAACCCATCTTTCATTGACCTTCTCTGGTGCATCCACGGTTCTCAGCAACAGTCTTCTAACTACTGCTTTTTCATTTCTCAAAGTCCTGAGACACTGCAACGACTGGTGCATTCCCTTTCACCAGTATGCTACCCCTGTTCATGCCATGCACATTTTAATAACTGTACCACCCCCTCATGACAGAGACTGTCTGTGCCCCATTCTACACCAGGGATGGGTCTTCAGTGCCAGCTGGCCAGTGAGAGTGGGTGATCCAGCTCCAGAATTTGTTTCAAAGAAATTTCTGATATTAAATAACATGAACTTACCTGCTCAGACATGTCTGACTCCTTGTGACCCCATGGACTGTAGCCTGCCTCTGTCCATGGGATTTCCCAGGCAAGGATACTGGAGGGGGTTGCCATTGCTTCCTCCACGGGATCCTCCTGACCCAGGGACTGAACCCACATCTCCTGCATTGGCAGGCAGATTCTTTATCACTGAGCCATCTGGGAGGCCCCAGCCAGGATGTTGCCACTAGGATATTTTTTTGAAGAATAAAATGTATTCCATTTTTATTGTGAGTAGTTTTTCCTTAAAGTTGTTGTCATATTTGATTCTATTTGTAGGAATTTAAAGCAGGTTATATATTGTATATCTTTTCTTTAGAAACATATTAGACAAATCTAGGTTGAAAATAATTTGAGTGAATGTTTATTGTAAATACAGTTGTAGAAGCAGAGTTGGGACTAAAGGGAAAATACACCATGTCTCACAAAATGGATTGAGGTGTACATTATCATGAGTTTATTGCTTTTTGTTTGTAGATGCCAGAGCCGAGGGGTCTATTAACATAAGTAAGAGTTCATGGAATGATTTTTTGGGGGGAAGAGAAGCCTTGAAACTTAAAGTCACTTGCAGATGAAACATTGAAACTTTGAGTTTGAAACTCCTTTCTGACTATCTGGTGCTCATTATAGCATCCATAAGCCCCGTATCATGTAGTGATTTGCATTGTAGTTATTGCTACTGTTTTATCTTTTCTCTTAGGTATTTCTTAAAAATTTTTAATGTGGCTTATTAAAGATAATTTGAGAATACAAACAAAAGAAAAAGAGTTAGGCTTAGTTGTAATCATATTGTGCATCTGTTTTTGTGCTGACACTTTTCCTTCATGTCTTGTAATTTTGCATGTAAATATCATGTAAAAATAATTTACCCAGACAAGTATGTAATGCATTTTTAGTGACTGTGTAATATTCCATTAAATGTGTATTCCACAGCACACATAACTATTTCAGTACCACTGGACATTTATAATGTTTCCTTTCTTCACTGTCATACATAATAATAAAATGGGAATCTTTGTATATAGTGACTCCTCCCTCATATTTAGAATGAATTTCACAGGTAATATTTTTATGAACAACACTGCTGAGCCAGAGTGTTACTATATTTGAAGTTCTTGATATATGTTGGTAAACTGCCTTTATCAAGGGCTGGGCCACTTTGTACCCTCACTGACAATATGTGAGAATATCTGTTTCGCCATCTTTCTGGCAGTAGTGAGAATTATCATTTAAAAACTACCCCCCTATTATTTTGATTGGTAAGAAGAGTGTTTCCTTATTGCTCTGGTTTTTATGTCTGGCTACTGGGGATGTTGATAATTTCCTCATGTTTGTGCACTTGCTCTCTCTTCTGTGATATGACTGTATGTGTTATAATAAAGCTATTTATAATACTGTATATTGCCATAATATGTAGTATAGTGATTAAATATACCATATATAGTATATTGAATAAGTGTACTATATATTGGAAAGACCTTGATGCTGGGAAATATTGAAGGCAAAAGAAGAAGGTGGCAGAGGATGAGGTGGTTAGGTAGCATCACTGTCTTAATGGATATGAATTTGAGCAAACTCTGGGAGACAGTGGAGGACAGAGAAGCCTGGTGTGCTACAGTCCATGGTGTCACAAAGAGTCAGACGTGACTTAGCAACTGAGCAACAACTATATGTTGATATAATTTACATGGGTACAATTCACCCAGTTATAGTGTACGGTTCAGTAATTTTTAATATGTTCACAGAGCTGTGCAGTCATTGCCATGGGTAATTTGGGAGCATTTTCATGATACCATCGGAGAAGACAATGGCACCCCACTCCAGTACTCTTGCCTGGAAAATTCCATGGACGGAGGAGCCTGGTAGGCTGTAGTCCATGGGGTCACGAAGAGTCGGACATGACTGAGCGACTTCACTTTCCCTTTCATGACTCCAACAAGGAATCTGGTACCCACTGGCAGTCATTTCTCATCTTCCTCAAAACCCACCCTAGACCTGGGCAACCACTCATCTGTACTCTCTGTCTCCCTATGTCTCCTTGCTCTGGATTCAAGAGAATCATACAAACATTTCATAGGATGTGGTATTTCAGGGCTTCTGTGGCTGACTTCTTTCTCTTAGCTTAAGTTTTCAAACTTCAGCCATGTTGTAGCAGATATCAGTACTTCATTCTTTTTTATTGCCCAATAATATTCTGTCATATAGATTTTACACATTTTATTTCCACTCATCAGTTGATGGTTATTGTGCTTATTTCTACATTTTGATTATCATGAGTAGTACTTCCTTGAACATTATAAGTTTTTTTAAACTGTTTATTTTATATTGGAGTATAGCTGATCAATAGTGTTGTACGGTTTCAGGTGAACAGCAAGGGGACTCAGCCATACATATACATGTATTCATTTTCCCCAAACTCACCTCACATCCAGCCTGCCACACAACCTTGAGCAGAGTTCTGTGAGCTATAATGTACAGGTTTTTGTGTGGACATATGTATTCTCACTCCTCTTGGGCATATACCTAGGCATGCAATTGCTGGGTCATATGATCACACTGTATTTGAACTTTTGAGGAACTCCCAGACTGTTTGTGCATGATTTTTGCATATTTATCTTTTGGGATGTTGGTATTTTTCTTTTAGATTTGTATGAGATTTTTGTGTACAGCCAATATTAATTTTGTATACTTACAGAAACTATTTTATCTCCATAGATTGCTTGTCTTTCATTTGTTATGTTTTGTGTGTATGTGCAGATAGTTTTAATTTTTATATTGTTGGTTCTGTCAATATCTTATTTTATAACTTATTTCATCATGTCTAAGCTTTAAAAAATATTCTTCGGTAAAGTTTGATAAATATCAAGGTTTATTATAATTTTTCTATAATTTGATCTATAAAAAATTTCATGACTTCATCTATTTAGTTTATCTGAGAAAATGGTATGCGATCTCCATTTTCCTAACACGTCTTCCCTCTCCTGATGAATTTTTTGGGGGATGGAGCTTCCTTGGTGGCCCAGTTAGTAAAGAGTCTGCCTGCAAGGCAACCCTTGGGCCGGGAAGTTCCTCTGGAGAAGGGAATGAAAACCCACTCCAATATTCTTTATCATTTATTATTTTTTAGACATACTTATATTCATTTTGTTCAGTATATACATTTTTGCAGTAGGGCCCCATGGTTTAAATTGTTGCAAGTTTATGTTTTGTATCTGGAAAAACAATCATTTTTCCCTTCTTCATCTCATTTAATTAATTATCTTTTTCAAAAATTTCTTGATGATTCTTAATTTTTTCCAGATGTTTCCTGGATTTTCCCCAAGTCTTGTTATGCTTTCTAAATACTATTGGAATATGCATTGCTCTTACATTAAACACCCAATTTGATTTTGAGAGACTTGACATTTTAATAGGATTGAGTTTCGTCATCCAAGAATCTTGCCTATCTCTCTGGTTGCAGCATTTTGAAATATCTTAGCCAAGTATTGTGATCACATGGAAATTATGTCTTGTTTATTTCCTTATTGGGGTGGATCTAGGTTTTGTAGGGGGCTGCAGCTTGTGCAGTTTTGGAGCCATTCTTTAGGGAGAATAATGAGGACACATTATTATGTATTTTAATATGTTCTTAATGCCTTTAGTGGGCTTCCCAGGTGGTGCTAGTGGTAAAGAACCTGCCTTCCAATGCAGGAGACACAGGAGACTCAGGTTCAATACCTGGGTTGGGAAGATCCCCTGGAGGAGGGCGTGGCAACCCACTCTAGTATTCTTGCCTGAAGAATCCCACGGACAGAGGAGTCTGGTGGACTATGGTCCATAGGATCTCAAAGAGTTGGACAAGACTGAAGCAACTTAGCAATGCCTGTAGTAATAAGCCATTTACCGAACTTAGAAAATATTTTTAAATACTCGTCTAGTTTTCCATTTTGGAATTTCTATGTAAATGTTCACACTGTATGCAAATAGCAATGGCTTTACATCATCTTTTATACTTTTTCCCATATCTTAAACCTCTTGAGAGAAAGGATTGTAATTAATAAATGTTTTAGTGATGGATGATAAACACCGAAGTTATATTCATAGAGGACTCAGAAAGATGAATTTGATACTCACCAAATTTCATGCTTCAAATGAAACAAAATTTTGCAGTACTATAGGATGTAAACAGTCCCATTAAATTTGCCGCAAAGACATATATTTTCTTGGAATGTATAACAGCATACTTTGTATTGAGACTGAGTTTTTAATACCATTTTAATGCTCTAAACTCAGAGTATATTTATAGAGAACTTTCAACAGTTTTCATTCCAGAAATTATTCAAGAAACTTTGTATTTGGCCTAGATTCTTGTGCCAAAAATAGATTACCAAAATGGGAAGAAAACTTCCTAATGAAAGAGCCTTGAGATCATAAATCAATAATTAGGTTAAAAAGCCTCACTGGAGACTTCTATTTAAAAAACAAAGGAAAAAAAAAAGGATAGTTTATTTGACATATATCTTCTACTATTACAGCATTTTATAAGATAAGGTATCAGATTTTCATAGGCCATCTGAAAACACGTTTTAGGAATCTCAGAAGGCAATCTGCCTTATTCTTTAATGTCTTTAAATTCTAATGTAAGGTGTTGTAGGACAACAGAAAAAATAGACAGATCAAGTTATTTCCTAGTTAAGTTAACTGCCTTTGTTGGAACTCAAACAAGTTTTTGGAAAACAAAATCCTACAGAGCTCAAAGGAACTGTTGAGTCTGCAGAACATTATAGTTGATGGCCCTGGGAACACCACCCCTGATTCTTAATTATCCAAATAACCAAGAATTCAGGGATGTTTTTAGTAAAGTCTTTTTGTTTTAATAATCTAAGATACCTATATGCAATTAGAAGTGCCTAGAATATTATGATTATAACTGTTAGTTAAATTAAAGTGAAAGTGAAAGTCGCTCGGTCAACTCTTTGCAACCAGGCCAGAATACTGGAGTGTGTGTAGCCTTTCCCTTCTCCAGGGAATCTTCCCAATCCAGGGACTGAACCCAGGTCTCCTGCATTTCAGGCAGATTCTTTACCAACTGAGCTATCAGGGAAGCCCATAGTTAAATTAAATGCATAATTAAACGTTTGGGACACGGAGTTAAGAAGTGGTGTGTTCAAAAGCATGTACCTTTAAGTGGCATTAAGTAACCCACCATTAAGGTGGAGGGAGAAAATCTTAGGGGTGCCCCTGAAATTGTTTTCAGTTAATCTGACTTAATATTAATTAGATTTTTGCCATTTCCTAAACAGAACAAAATAAAAGCATCTTAGAATTTATATGTGCTTTCAGAGTTGGTAATCATAGAAAAATCTGTAAGTTTTAAGAGCTTGTTTTAATATAGAGGCGTTTTGGACATTTCTTCTTATAATTTTTTTTTTTTTCTGTACAAATGGAAATAAAAAGTTGATTACAGGCATATGTCAGAGATATCATGGATGTGGTTCTAGGTTACTGCAGGAAACTATTCCACATGAATTTCTGGTTTTCCATTACATATAAATGTTATGTTTACACTTTCAAGTGTATGGTAGCACACTATTAAGTGTGCAGCAGCATTATGCCTAAATGTACACACCTTAATTTTAAAATACTTTATTGCTGAAAAATGCTAAAAAATGTATAATGGTAACATCACAGATCACTGGTCATGGATAACCATAACATACAATAGTAATGAAAAAGTTTGAATTATTGTAAGAGTTACCGTAATGTGATGCAGAGATAGAAAGTGAGCAAATGCTCTTGGAAAAACGACATCAATGGACTTGCTCAATGCAGGGCTGCCACAAGCCTCACTCTGTAAACAGTGCAATAAAATCTATGAAAGACAGTAAGGTGAAACACGATAAAACAAGGTATGCCTTTATCATTGTGAATCAGCAGAGGAAATAATTGACTGAGATGCACGAAGCACGACATTCTACTCAAATAAAAAAGCCTGAATTTGGAACAAAATTGTGAAAGACATGACTAAGTAAAACTTCATAACCCTTAATTGTTTCCCTGGTGACTCAGAGGGTAAAGCGTCTGCCTACAATGCAGACCTGGTTTCAATCCCTGGGTCAGGAAGATCCCTTGCAGAAAGAAATGGCAACCCACTCCAGTACTCTTGCCTGGAAAATCCCATGGACTGAGAAGCCTGGTAGGCTACAGTCCATGGGGTCGCAAAGAGTTGGACACGATGAGCAACTTCACTTTCACTTTAATTGTGGCCAGACGAAAGAAAGAGACGAATAACAGGACAGTTGTTATAGCTCTTCCAATGGACGGCTTTAAATGGAATATTGTGATTAGTGTGTGGTTGCTTCATCTTTAACCTTTTATCATTGTCTAGTCTTTAAAGCAGAACGTACACTATCATATCTAAAAGCTGTTTAATTTTTAAAAACCCTAGAGAGCCTTTATGTGTGACTTAATTAAAGTTCAAATCAACTTTAAATGTGTATCCAAGACAGTTTTCAAAAGACGCTTACATACAGCCTGATCATCAGAGTATGATTCACTCATACTGATGATCATCTCCAGTGGTTCTCACTCAGGGCAGCTCCTGCACTGCCAGAGAGTTTGGAAATGAGGCACATTTAGCGTTGATACAATGATTTGGTATGTGGGGTACCACTGGCCCTTAGAGAGTTACCCCAAACTTCACTCTGTTCTGCACAATGAAAAATACTCTTGTGTCCTGCTAGAGTTTTTTTCTTTTTCTTCTTCTTCTTTTAATTAGATGGGTCCACTGGGAACCCCTACCCTTTTATTAAAAACTTATTATTTTATTTATTTTTGGTTGTGCTGGGTGTTTGTTGCTGCGGGGGCTTTTCTCTAGTTGCTGTGAATGGGGGTTACTCTCTAGTTGCGGTGCACAAGCTTCTCATTGCGGTGGCTTCTCTTGTGGTGCACAGGCTCTAGGGCATGGAGCCTTCAGTAGCTGTGGTACATGGGCTTAGTTGCCCTGCAACACGGGTTCTTCCCAGACCAGGGGTTGAACCCGTGTCTCCTGGATTGGCAGGCAGATTCTTCACTACTGAGGCGGCAGGGGAGCCCTCCTGCTGGAGTTTAAAACACATGTACTGAATTAAGGAATATGGTCGATGATACGATAATAACTTAGTTTGAGGATAGACGGTTACTAGACTTCTCATGATTGTTTCATAATGTATGCAAATGTCAAATCAGTATGTAGTACACCTGAAACACAAATATTATATGTCAACTCTTTCAATAGAAAAAAAGATACCCTGAGCCATATCCTACTACAAATATGTTAATAGTACATTAATACTAGTGTAAATCAGTAGCCCTTCAGTATAAAGTAATACTGAAAAGTTCTATCAGAAGCTACACATAAAGACTCATAATTTAGGAAAAGTTGTTATGGACATAATGTCATTAAATGACATAAAGATATTGTGTCAGAATTACTGGAAAACTTACTCTGTATATCTTATCTTTAAAACTTTGTTACTTTCTTCATCATAAGTTTTCTTTTTTTGGCACTAATTGGATGTTTTAAAAGATTGTGTCAAAATATTGTTGATCTTGATTACTGAGTTTAAATTTAAGGAGACTTTTAAATTTTGTGCCCAGGGTGAGTATCCCTCTCCCTTCACCCTAGTCCTGGCTCTGATGTACACAATTAGTTGAATAAGGTATTGATGGAGTCTGTCGTACAGTTACTGCAAAAGCAAGGAAATCTTTTGTTCCCTGGAGCAAAGATAGAAACTGCAAATCTCTTAAGCCATGCCACAACTGAAGACCCCCAAAGTTACACAGCATCTTTTTGCTGGATTCTATTGGTCAAAACAGATCACTGGATTCTGCCCGAATTCAAGGAGAGGCAAAACAGCTTCATCTGTTGGTGTTGGAGTGGTGAGGTTATATTGTCAAAGAACCTGTGAGGTGGGAGAGATTGTTGTGGCCATCTCTGAAAACATCATCTATCACATATCGTGAAATGAAACTCTTACGTAACAGAATCTATCTGAGGTCCAATGTTTTAAAAAATGAAAGCAGCACCCCAACTGTAATTTAACAGAGGAATCAGTTCAGTTCAGTCGCTCAGTCATGTCCGACTCTTTGCGACCCCATGAATTGCAGCACGCCAGGCCACCCTGTCCATCACCAACTCCCGGAGTTCACTCAGACTCACGTCCATCGAGTCAGTGATGTCATCCAGCCATCTCATCCTCTGTTGTCCTCTTCTCCTCCTGCCCTCAATCCCTCCCAGCATCAGAGTCTTTTCCAATAAGTCAACACTTCGCATGAGGTGGCCAAAGTACTGGAGTTTCAGCTTTAGCATCATTCCTTCCAAAGAAATCCCAGGGCTGATCTCCTTCAGAATGGACTGGTTGGATCTCCTTGCAGTCCAAGGGACTCTCAAGAGTCTTCTCCAAACCACAGTTCAAACGCATCAATTCTTTGGCGCTCAGCCTTCTTCACAGTCCAACTCTCACATCCATACATGACCACAGGAAAAACCATAGCCTTGACTAGACGGACCTTAGTCGGCAAAGTAATGTCTCTGCTTTTGAATATGCTATCTAGGTTGGTCATCACTTTTCTTCCAAGGAGTAAGCGTCTTTTAATTTCATGGCTGCAATCACCATCTGAAGTGATTTTGAAGCCCCCCAAAATAAAGTCTGACACTGTTTCCACTGTTTCCCCATCTATTTGCCATGAAGTGATGGGACCAGATGCCATGATCTTCGTTTTCTGAATGTTGAGCTGTAAGCCAACTTTTTCACTCTCCACTTTCACTTTCAGCAAGAGGCTTTTTAGTTCCTCTTCACTTTCTGCCATAAGGGTGGTGTCATCTGCATATCTGAGGTAATTGATATTTCTCCCGGCAATCTTCATTCCAGCTTGTGTTTCTTCCAGTCCAGCGTTTCTCATGATGTACTCTGCATAGGAGTTAAATAAGCAGGGTGACAATATACAGTCTTGATACACTCCTTTTCCTATTTGGAACCAGTCTGTTGTTCCATGTCCAGTTCTAACTGTTGCTTCCTGACCTGCACACAGATTTCTCAAGAGGCAGGTCAGGTGGTCTGGTATTCCCATCTCTCTCAGAATTGTCCACAGTCTATTGTGAGCCACACAGTCAAAGGGTTTGACATAGTCAATAAAGCAGAAAGAGATGTTTTTCTGGAACTCTCTTGCTTTCTCTATGATCCATCGGATGTTGGCAATTTGATCTCTCATTCCTCTGCCTTTTCTAAAACCAGCTTCAACATCAGGAGTTCACGGTTGATGTATTGCTGAAGCCTGGCTTGGAGAATTTTGAGCATTACTTTACTAGCATGTGAGATGAGTGCAATTGTGTGGTAGTTTGGGCATTCTTTGGCATTGCCTTTCTTTGGGATTGGAATGAAAACTGACCTTTTCCAGTCCTGTGGGCACTGCTGAGTTTTCCAAATTTGCTGGCATATTGAGTGCAGCACTTTCACAGAGGAATAGAAGAAAATAATTCATAAAATGCTTATTCAATATATAAATGCTCAAGTATGACTACACTAAAGATCTAGTAAGGTAGCCAGATTTTTTTTTCTTCTTTTTTGACTGTGCCGTGTGGCATGCAGCATCATACTTCCCCAATTGGAGACCCAACCTGCTCCCCCTGCAGTGGACATGTGCAGTACTAACCATTGGACCACCAAGGAGGTCTCAACCCGATTGTTGGAACCTGGCTGCCATGCTGTGAAGAGGCCCGAGCAGTCACGTAGAGGGAATCGCTTGGAAAAGAGGTACGGCCTGCATTGGTCTGCCCAGCTGAGCTTCCAGCCAGCACCAACTCCATTTGTGTGAGTGAGATGATTTTGACATCTTAGCTGTCCTGAGCCTCACTTAACATCACACCAAACAGAAGAACTGCCATGCGAACCCACAGAATCATGAAAGCAATAAATTGCTGTTTGGGCTTGTTTGTTTTGGTGTCATAAATAAACAAACTAGGCTATGAAGGGGGACATTAGGAATATTCCTTATAAAAAGGGTTGTTAAATCTGAAATTATTGGGGAATTTCCCTATTGGGTCCAGTGACTAAGACTCCATACTGCCAATGCAGGGAGCCTGGTTTCAATCCCTGATCAGGGAACTAAATCTCACATGCTGCAACTCAGACCTGGCACAGCAAATTTAATTAATTAAAAATCTGATATTGTTGAGAATCACTGTCACAAATAGTAAATGCTTTACAATTAGAATGTTTAAAAGATTCAATAACTTGCAAAAATGTATTTTCTAACTGAAAATAATTTGGATTATAAAACTTATCAATTCCCAGATTTAACAGAGAACCAATAAGCCAGAAACTTGCCACAGTCATGTCTGACTTTTTCTTATTTCCTCTCATTTTTTTTAAAGTGGAAAGTTAATTATTCTCTACTGTGCTCATTCACTTCAGTCTTGTCCAACTCTTTGCAACCCCATGGACATAGCCTGCCAGGTTCCTCTGGCAAGAATACTTGTAGGGATCAGGGGATCTTCCTGACCCAGGGATCAAACCCATGTCTTGGGTCTTCTGCATTGCAGATGGATTCTTTACCACTGAGCCACCTACTGGAAGACAGAAAAACACAGGCAGGGTAAGCTGTAGGTCAGTGGTTGCCTACTTGTGGGTCAGAAATTACTGAGGCCCCTTAATCCCCATGCTTACCAACTATCATCTCTCTGCTAATTCTCAAATGTATACAGATGCTGTTATGATAGGGATGTGCAGATGAATTAAAAGTGTTACTAATTTTCTAGTTTTTTGGTCATTTTTCAGTTCTGGAGGTATTTTGACATTCAGAGTTTTTATATTTGAAATATTGGGAAAACCATTGGCAGAAGTCCCTATATCCAGCTACTAATAGATTTGTAGCTGCTAAGATTCCTTCAAACCAATTAACAACAGCAAATTAACCACTGTCTGCTGTTCATTTGGTTTTATGGACCTTGACTTCTTCCTGTAAACTGAACAAGTATAGGAAAATTAATTCCATAGAAAAGTTCAAGAAGAAATTTAGGTAGCTTCCATAAGGTAACAGAGCTCTTAATTATCCACCATAATGAGATTGCTTCATGGAGTCATTTTTAGAAGGCAAAGACTTAAAAAAAAATTTGGCCACACCATATAGCATGTGGGATCTTAGTTCCCCAACCAGGGATGCAACCCATACCCTCTACATAGGAAGTGCAAGATCTTAACCAATGGACCACCTAAAGAAGGACTTCTCACTGGAAGTACTGAGAAGGCAAAGACTTTTTGTATAAAGGCCACTGAGGAGAAAATAGAAAAGCTAGTGGGTGTGTGAATGAATGGAAATTTTTAATAATTTGTGGTATATGACTTATATGCTGTAAGTAAATAAGAGTAGGTCTGGAAGTTACACATTAGTAAACATTTATTAAATTTGAATGTATCTTGTAATATTTTTATAGTGCTTTGTATTTTCCAGAGGACTTTCCTGACTGTTGTCTGTCTCACAAGAGTGTCCTGAGAACCTAATGAGATGTTCTTCCGACTTATAGACTAGGACAGTGAGTCCCAAAGTGAAATACAGAGCTAGGGCAGGAGCTTAAATCTCTGAGAACTCATCTTTATGATAAAAAATTATAAAACATGTATTCTAGTTAGGTACTGGTACTGGATTTGCCAATTCCTAATGGATATTAACTTGATGTACTAGGCAGAGAGAACCTGCTGTGATATCTATGCAAGACAGAGAGAGGGAGAATGATAATCTTAAAATATGAACAAAATCAAGGTGAGCAATGTTATTTGAAAACTACACATTGAAGTGATTTCATGTAATTCTTATTCTTATTCTTTGATATGGACAGTTGATGATTTACAGAATGAATAAAAGCACCTTCAGTTCAGTTCAGTTCAGTTCAGTCGCTCAGTCATGTCCGACTCTTTGTGACCCCATGAATCGCAGCACGCCAGGCCTCCCTGTCCATCACCAACTCCTGGAGTTCACTCAGACTCATGTCCATTGAGTCAGTGATGCCATCGAGCCATCTCATCCTCTGTCATCTCTTTCTCCTCCTGACCCCAATCCCTCCCAGCATCCAGTCTTTTCCAATGAGTCAACTCTTCCCATGAGGTGGCCAAAGTACTGGAGTTTCAGCTTTAGCATCATTCCTTCCAAAAAACACCCAGAACTGATCTCCTTTAGAATGGACTGGTTGGATCTCCTTGCAGTCCAAGGGGCTCTCAAGAGTCTTCTCCAACACCACAGTTCAAAAGCATCAATTCTTTGGCATTCAGCTTTCTTCACAGTCCAACTCTCACATCCATACATGACCACAGGAAAAACCATAGCCTTGACTAGACAGACCTTTGTTGGCAAAGTAATGTCTCTGCTTTTGAATATGCTTGGTTGGTCATCAGTTTTCTTCCAAGGAGTGTCTTTTAATTTCACGGCTGCAATCACCATCTGAAGTGATTTTGGAGCCCCCCAGAATAAAGTCTGACACTATTTCCACTGTTTCCCCATCTATTTGCCATGAAGTGATGGGACCAGATGCCATGATCTTCGTTTTCTGAATGTTGAGCTGTAAGCCAACTTTTTCACTCTCCACTTTCACTTTCAGCAAGAGGCTTTTTAGTTCCTCTTCACTTTCTGCCATAAGGGTGGTGTCATCTGCATATCTGAGGTAATTGATATTTCTCCCGGCAATCTTCATTCCAGCTTGTGTCTCTTCCAGTCCAGCGTTTCTCATGATGTACTCTGCATAGGAGTTAAATAAGCAGGGTGACAATATACAGCCTTGATGTACTCCTTTTCCTATTTGGAACCAGTCTGTTGTTCCATGTCCAGTTCTAACTGTTGCTTCCTGACCTGCATACAGGTTTCTCAAGAGGCAGGTCAGGTGGTCTGGTATTCCCATCTCTCTCAGAATTGTCCACAGTTTATTGTGATCCACACAGTCAAAGGCTTTGGCATAGTCAATAAAGCAGAAAGAGATGTTTTTCTGGAACTCTCTTGCTTTTTCCATGATCCAGCGCATGTTGGCAATTTGATCTCTCATTCCTCTGCCTTTTCTAAAACCAGCTTGAACATCTGGAAGTTCACAGTTCATGTATTGCTGAAGCCTGGCTTGGAGAATTTTGAGCATTACTTTACTAGCATGTGAGATGAGTGCAATTGTGTGGTAGTTTGAGCATTCTTTGGCACTGCCTTTCTTTGGGATTGGAATGAAAACTGACCTTTTCCAGTCCTGTGGGCACTGCTGAGTTTTCCAAATTTGCTGGCATATTGAGTGCAACACTTTCACAGCATCATCTCTCAGGATTTGAACCAGCTCAACTGGAATTCCATCACCTCCACTAGCTTTGTTCGTAGTGATGCTTCCTAAGGCCGACTTGACTTCACATTCCAGGATGTCTGGCTCTAGATTAGTGATCACACCGTCATGATTATCTGGGTCATGAAGATCTTTTTTGTACAGTTCTTCCTTGTATTCTTGCCACCTCTTCTTAATATCTTCTGCTTCTGTTAGGTCCATACCATTTCTGTCCTTTATCAAGCCCAACTTTGCATGAAATGTTCCCTTGGTATCTCTAATTTTCTTGAAGAGATCTCTAGTCTTTCCCTTCCTGTTCTTTTCCTCTATTTCTTTGCATTGATTGCTGAGGAAGGCTTTCTTATCTCTGCTTGCTATTCTTTGGAACTCTGCATTCAGATGCTTATATCTTTGCTTTTCTCCTTCGCTTTTCGCCTCTCTTCTTTTCACAGCTATTTGTAAGGCCTCCCCAGACAGCCATTTTGCTTTTTTGCGTTTCTTTTCCATGGGGATGGCCTTGATCCCTGTCTCCTATGCAATGTCACAAACCTCATCCCATAGTTCATCAGGCACTCTACCTATCAGATCTAGGCCCTTAAATCTATTTCTCACTTCCAGTGTATAATCATAAGGGATTTGATTTAGGTCATACCTGAAGGGTCTAGTGGTTTTCCCTACTTTTCTCCAATTTAAGTCTGAATTTGGCAATAAGGAGTTCATGATCTGAGCCAGAGTCAGCTTCCAGTCTTGTTTTTGCTGACTGTGTAGAGCTTCTCCATCTTTGGCTGCAAAGAATATAATCAATCTGATTTCGGTGTTGACCATCTGGTGATGTCCATGTGTAGAGTCTTCTCTTGTGTTGTTGGAAGAGGGTCTTTGCTATGACCAGTGTGTTCTCTTGGCAAAAGTCTATTAGCCTTTGCTCTGCTTCGTTCCGTATTCCAAGGCCAAATTTGCCTGTTATCCCAGGTGTTTCTTGACTTCCTACCTTTGCATTCCAGTCCCCTATAATGAAAAGAACATCTTTTTGGGGTGTGAGTTCTAAAAGGACTTGTATGTCTTCATAGAACCGTTCAACTTCAGCTTATTCAGCATTACTGGTTGGGGCATAGACTTGGATTACTGTGATATTGAATGGCTTGCCTTGGAAACGAACAGAGATCATTCTGTCATTTTTGAGATTGCATCCAAGTACTGCATTTCAGACTCTTTTGTTGACCATGATGGCTACTCCATTTCTTCTAAGGGATTCCTGACCATAGTAGTAGATATAATGGTCGTCTGAGTTAAATTCACCCATTCCAGTCCATTTTAGTTCACTGATTTCTGGAATGTCGATGTTCACCCTTGCCATCTCTTGTTTGACCACTTCCAATTTGCCTTGATTCATGGACCTGACATTCCAGGTTCCTATGCAATATTGCTCTTTACAGCATCAGACCTTGCTTCTATCACCAGTCACATCCACAACTGGGTATTGTTTTTGCTTTGGCTGCATCCCCTCAAAAGCACCTTCAGTTCAGTTCAGTTCAGTCGCTCAGTCGTGTCCAAATCTTTGCAACCCCATGAATTGCAGCACACCAGGCCTCCCTGTCCATCACCAACTCCTGGAATTCACTCAGACTCATGTCCATTGAGTCAGTGATGCCATCCAGCCATCACATCCTCTGTCGTCCCCTTCTCCTCCTGCCCCCAATCCCTCCTAGCATCAGAGTCTTTTCCAATGAGTCAACTCTTCGCATGAGGTGGCCAAAGTACTGGAGTTTCAGCTTTAGCATCATTCCTTCCAAAGAAATCCCAGGGCTGATCTCCTTCAGAATGGACTGGTTGGATCTCCTTGCAGTCCAAGGGACTCTCAAGAGTCTTCTCCAACACCACAGTTCAAAAGCATCAATTCTTCGGTGCTCAGCCTTCTTCACAGTCCAACTCTCACATCCATACATGACCACAGGAAAAACCATAGCCTTGACTAGACGGACCTTCCAAAAAGTAAGCGTCCTTTAATTTCATGGCTGCAGTCACCATCTGCAGTGATTTTGGAGCCGAGAAAAATAAAGTCTGATACTGTTTCCACTGTTTCTCTATCTATTTTCCATGAAGTGATGGGACCGGATGCCATGATCTTCGTTTTCTGAATGCTGAGCTGTAAGCCAACTTTTTCACTCTCTACTTTTACTTTCATCAAGAGGCTTTTTAGTTCCTCTTCACTTTCTGCCAAAAGGGTGGTGTCAGCTGCAAAAGCATCTTGCTGCTGCTAAGTCACTTCAGTCGTGTCCGACTCTGTGCGACCCCATAGACAGCAGCTTACCAGGCTCCCCCGTCCCTGGGATTCTCGAGGCAAGAACACTGGAGTGGGTTACCATTTCCTTCTCCAATGCATGAAAGTGAAAAGTGAAAGTGAAGTTGCTCAGTAGTGCCAAACTCTTAGCGACCCCATGGACTGCAGCCTACCAGGCTCCTCTGTCCATGGGATTTTCCAGCAAGAGTACTGGAGTGGGTTGCCATTGCCTTCTCCGCAAAAGCACCTTAGAACCCTTTTAATCCTATTGACATTAATTTGTAACATACCTTGAAGTTAAGACAGTGTGATTAGTATATAATTTTATCTTCAAGATGTAATCTGCCATCACCAGCCATGTAAATGGACCCTAGAACTACAGTAGTCAATCTCCAACTGAGTATTTGTTATATGTTAAATAACTTGCTTCATTTTTCATAACTTAAACACAGGCCAACGTAGATGTTTATCAGAGTTAGAAAAAGACCAAGGTTTAAAAGAACTATGTTGAGACCTGCTGGTGCAAGAAAAACTAGAGGACTATTTTGAATTGAAATGAAAGTGTTAGTTGCTTAGTAGTGTCCGATTCTTTGCAACCCCATGGACTGGCCCGCCAGCCTCCTCTGTCCATGAAATTCTCCAGGCAAGAATACTGGAGTGGGTAGCCATTCCCTTCTCCAGGAGATCTTCCTGACCCAGGGATCAAACCCAGGTCTCCTGCCTTGCACACAGATTCTTTACCATCTGAGTCACCAGGGAAGCCCTTGCATCAAAATTGGAAGCGGCTTAATTGAACATAGGTGTTTCATTTTTTCTCCATTTTTTTTTTGTTGGTGACCAATTGATATTCATCAACTTTTAAATTTTGTTAATAAGAACAATCCAAAGATGAACTAGGAACAGGAAGGGGAGAAGGAGGAGAAAGAGATAAATAACCATCTGTTGTCATCACTATTTCACACAAGATGGAACACAGAATAAAGGACAATCATTTAAATTGGGCAGAGTTGGCTTCATGAAGCTCCATTTCTCACTGTCTTGTAGAGTGGTGGGAATTTAATGCAAGCTTCACACATTTGCATTGGTAACCACAGATGTAGGACCATTGCTTCATTTTACAGATGAGAAGATTAAAATTTCTCTCCAAGTAAATCCAAACATGAGACTTCCCTGGCAGTCCAGGAGTTAAGACTTTGCCTTCCAATGCGGGAAGTTGGAGGGGGAGTGGAGGTGAGTTCAGTCCCTGGTGGAGGAGCCAAGATCCCACATGCCTTGCAGCTAAACATTTACACACACACACAAAAAAAAACAGAAACAATATTGTAACAAATCAATACTTTAAAAAGTTGGTTCACATTAAAAAAAAAAAAGCCTTAAATCCAAATGTCTTTTAAGATGCATATTAATTTGATTCACAAAATAGTTTTTGTTGTTTCTTTTCTTTATTTAAAAACTTTTTTTAAAGCAAGAGGGTCCTGCTTCAGTTTCTCTGCTTATACTAGCCCCTTGCCTTAGAGATGATGAATCTAAAAAGGTTTAATTCTAGGATTCTGTAGACTTTCTTGCTATCATGTCAAAAACAGTACCATCTTTCTGGTAAACACTGGCTTCTTTTCCTTTACATTTGCAATGCAGTTGTGCATAGAAATTTATTTCTCTGATCTGAAACCTGAACGCTATTCTAGCTCCTGATGTCATTAACCAGAAAAGTCAAGCCATTTATTCACATTAACTAGGTTGGTGTATAAGTAGAATTTGGGACACTTTTATAATTTTGTTATAAGACATAATAGGATTTTTGTGACATTGTTATCTTCATAATGCCATGTCTGTTGTTAATAGTCTCTCCAGTATAGAGAACTTTGTTTTCTTAATATATATATTCTGGTTTCTTCCAAATCTGCATACCTAGGAGAAAAGATGTTAAATTATCTGTTGAAATTGGACATTATCACCAATCTTTTCTTCTTTGTCAATCCCTCTTACTTCCTTTTCTCTTCGCCTTCTCTCAACTCCACTCTTCTCCCAACACATTCCTGTTCCTAGAGTTTCCAGACTACATCTTTTGAAATTCCAGTTTACCTTAACATCAATGTAGAATTTTTATTGTATTAAAATCCTACGAAGCACTTTTTAATATCAATCGTTCACACCCTAGTATGAATAAGTTCATGTGTTTCTCTCCTGCCCCTAAGATCTGATTTCTTTTTGAGTGAGAGAGACAGAGAGAGCGAGAGAGAGAGAAACATGAAGATAATGGATCTTGAAGAAGGGTGCCATCAAGTGGGGAAAATGGCAAAAGAATGGCAAAAACATTGACCATGAATTTCATCTACTTTACAGTGTACCTGGGACTGAATGTTGTCTCCACTTAAAAAAAAAAATCTATCCAAGTAGTTAATCAAACTTACCTGCAGACAACTTGAAGTAGACATAAGAGAAATGGGTATAGTTATGTTTTAAAAAAATAGAAAATCATGCTTTATAAATAATGAGCACAAATCCTTCTTGTTAATCATGGTGGTTTGGGTAAGTGCATTAATTTATGTTCCCTCTGTAAACCATACTCAAAAGATATTGAAGGATTGAAAAAGAACAAACTCATAAGAACTAAGAGAATGGGAGGAAATGACAACAGACAAAAGATGTCAACAAAGACTGAACAAGTTGGGGAGTGATACCTGATTCAGCAGTATGAATAAGGTGGAAACCCTAGACTGCTGGTAGAGAGCCAGCTTCTGTCTGCAGAACCCCAGAAAGCCCCAGGAATTTGCAGGAAGTAGGAGTCTCTCAGACAGGGGTCCCGAAGTGGCACCAACATTCACAGACTTCCTTGAAAGGCTCTACTTGGACTTCCAGAGCAGATCAGCCACCTCTCCCCAACTCTTCAGAAGACTGGCTGTTTGCTCAGGAGAGTGTATGGATGATTCAGAGGCAGATACAGAGAAAACCAAGCAAAGGAAATTATCTGGGGAAAAGCTGTATGATAGAACCTTGTGTGGCTTTGATATGCAGATTTAAGACCCTAAGAATGAGTCATAGAAGGTTAATTGATTATGCTGTAACTACACTGAGAGGAGGGAAAATGGTTTTGAGGCAGGAGGGAGATGGGCACCCCTCTCCCCAGGGTAAATCGATAGGAGGTTATTTCCTATGGACGGCAGGACAGTTAAGAGAGAAGGCTGGGCCCTGGCCAGACCACATATTTCTCATTCTCAGAATCAGGAGACTTTCCCGACTATACGTGCCCAGAAAGGCTCCTTGGAAGTCAAAGGAAAGAGAGGCTAAGGGATGCTCTGCTCATAGGCCTCTTCAGTAGGATCCATCTTAGCTAAGAGATGTGTGCACACACATGGGAGGATCCTGAGATCTACCAAGTATGGACTCTGAACCAAGCAAGTCAGAATGATTGGCCAAAGGAAAACTGGAGGAAATGCCTCATAAAAGTAATTCAGACAGCCACGAGGGTGCAATTCAGGGACTCTCTGAGTCTGTGCCTATGTCTGTCCACACATACTATACTTTTCCTCCTAATAAATACTTCAGTTCACTACCTCCCGTCTTTGTGGGAATTCTTTTCTGCGAAGCCTGGACCTTGTCACTCACTGCTGGTCTAGTGGCTAGGATTTGGTGCTCTCACTGCCACAGCCCCGAAGCCCGGCTTCACGCTGTGGCAGGCCAAGGCCACCCGTGATCATATCGTTTGTTTGGTGGAGGTGGATAGGTGAGCAGTTCATTTTCTATAGGAAGAAATCAAAAGGCAGTATGAAGAACAGCAAACAAAAATCAAGGAATAGCAGAGTAAACTAGGGGCTTCCCAGGTGGTGCTACTGGTAAAGAATCCAACAGCCAATGCAGGGGACACAGGAAGAAAGCCAGAAAGGTGAGAGCGGTACCCCTCTGGTGTGAGATTCCAGAGTGGGAAGTTTCAGCTTTACTCCTTGTAAAGTTTCAGATATAACTGTAAAATTTTTTTAATTAAGAACTTTTTTGTTTTATTATCTGCTTTTCCATAAAACACATCTTGGTATGAAAACCAGAAATCAAACGTTTGCTTCAAAAAAATCTGTATTATTCTAAACTTTGACATAACTGAGGATGAAACTGAGAAAAATACTTCAGACTGAATCTTCTTTGGAAAGGTTAGACTTTATTTTCTTCCATCTTCTTGATTTTATTGGTTTCTTTGATTTTGTTTGTTTTTTACTCTGCTTGGTTCTGTTTTCTTCATCATAGTGAGTGAAGTCGCTCAGTCGTGTCCGACTCTTTGCGACCCCATGGACTATAGCCTACCAGGCTCCTCCCTCCATGGGATTCTCCAGGCAAGAGTACTGGAGTGGGTTGCCATTTCCTTCTCCAGGGGATCTTCCTGACCCAGGGATCGAACCCGGGTCTCCCGCATTCCAGGCAGACGCTTTAACCTCTGAGCTGCCAGGGAAGCCCAGAAGAACCAAAACAGTAACTTGCCAGGTTTTGTATTTGCTTAAAATAAAATTGACATGTGAAAGAAATTTAGAAAATCTAAAGTTTATTATTATTTTTTTTGATTCTGAAAATTGAAGAAGGGTTGTAGAATAATCATCATTATGGTTTATAACTGGCTATTCTTTTCCTTTAAGCTTAGATTCACTGATGTTTTCTATTTAAGCAAGGTAAGCAAGTTTAAAAGAGAGCACAAAGAAACAAACAAGAACAAGAAGGATCCTATGCTGAGGCTTCTGCTATGGATGGGATAAATTGCGAAGTCCGAATTTACTCAAGGAAGTAATTTGACTATGTGTGATAGTTGTTGTTCAATAGCTAAGTAAGCCGTGTTTGACTCTTTGCGATGCCATGGACTGCAGCACGCCAGGCTCCCCTGTCCTTCACTGTCCCCCAGGTTGGAAGGTGTCCAGTGTGTGATAGACTCCTCTACAAAGGGAAGCTGACTGCTGAGACAATGTAAATCAAGGGAATTCTTTTCATTTACATATAAAGAGAAAAAAGCACCAAAGAAGGTACAAATAAAGTTGGCATTTATTATTGTCCCAGAATGACACTGAATTTTATAGCCAGTTGGTGAAATTGGAGTTCGAATTTTTATCTTAAATCGATAAACTTATCAAATTCCAAACTAGAAAAAAATCTCTGGTTAAAATCCTTTCTCCAAATGTAAGTTTACTTTAGGAAAAGGACGGCAGGTATTTTAGATGCTAGAAGATGAGTGTGGGAATGATTGTCTTGGGTAAGTGTCACAATATTTATTTTAAATTCTTTTGCAGAATAAACTAGGTCGTTGGTGAAAAAGACAATTTTGTCCTACAGTATCTCTTTGGAATCTGAGTCAATACATTGACCTAGTATGCAGAATTCTCAGTAAAACAAATGAATATTAAAGTAAATATTTCCACACAATGTGTATAATTTATATACTTCAAATATACTTAGTGACTTAGTAGTGTTTACGTATAAAAACACTTTTTAACTCTTTTATAGGAAATATTTCAACTAAGATACCTAAGTTAGTGTTTTTAGTCTCTTTTTGAACTTCCCTGGTGGCTCAAACGGGAAAGCATCTGTCTACAATGCGGGAGACCTGGGTTCAATCCCTGGGTCAGGAAGATCCACTGGAGAAGGAAATGGCAATGCACTCCAGTACTATTGCCTGGAAAATCCCATGGGCAGAGGAGCCTGGTAGGCCCCAGTCCATGGGGTCACAAAGAGTCGGACACGACTGAGCGACCTCACTTTCACTTTGGGAGGATTCAGTGTTTTGTGTAGAAGTATTTGGGCTTCCCAGGTGGCGTTAGTGGTAAAGAACTCGCCTGCCAGTGCAGGAGACATGAGGGACATGGGTTCAACCCTTGGGTCGGGAAGATCCTCTGGAGGAGGGCATGGCAATCTACTCCAGTATTGTTGCCTGCAGAATCCCAAGGACAGAGAAGCTTGGCAGGCTATAGTCCATAGCGTTGCAAAGAGCTGGGAACAACTAAAGCAACAGCACGTTTGTTAAGAGGGAAAGCCTGGACAGTCCTTGGTAGAATGCTGTTTAATATGATAAGTGGGACGCTCTTTTGTGTAAGTTGAATTTGAACTGGATGCATCTCTGGTGCTGAGGATAGTCTGGCATTTAGTCAGGAGATGACTGCTAGTCTGGTCTTATACTCAGGGCAGTGTCATGGGCTCACCTCTAAACCATTTTGTGCTTTATACCATGAGTATCTGGTCTAGATCATTCATTTTCAGCTCTAAAATTATCTGGTGATTAATAGGAAAAGCCCAGTTATTTAGGAACTAAGGTAGGAGTTGATTTTCCGGAATTAAAAAAAATTATTAATACTTATTTGGAAAAATTTCTGAAACTCTGCAATGGAAGAGGAGGAACCGTGTTAAAGCTGGTTTGGCCTCATGCTTTCTATAGTTCAGGGAGATTTAAAATGCAGTTTATTTTGGGGACAAATTTTGGGTTTGGATTCTGAAAGATTTCTTAATCCTGCATATTCAGTCACTCAGTCATGTCTGACTCTCTGCAGCGCCTGGACTATAGCCCGGCAGGCTTCACTGAGCCACCTGGGAAGCCCTATGGTAAGATGGTATGGTTCATTTGATGGTGCTCTTGATCAGGATGACATATATGTGCACACTTACTGAGCTCCTGCTGTATGCTAAGCACTGTGCTAAGGGCTTTGATTGCATCCATGGTGTCACTGAATCTCAACAGTGTGAAAGATGAATAGTGGGATCCCTGATTACTCATGAATAAACTGTGCAGTTTGAGTTTAGTTCAATTCTAAATTGCCTTCCCTTTAAGCAGATGAACTCCCTCAATTAGTTGCACTAGTATATATAGGAAAAAGAATATAATCTCCTGTATATCTAGTGAGAACTTCCCTAGCTCTCTCTCCTGATCTTTACCAGGAAGAAATTATCATCGCAATTATAGTTTTGTGAAGTGTGTTCATAACACTGTAGCTCCTTGTTCTTCCTGAGGAACTCTTGAAACTTTCATTATAGAAAATAGGAAATACCAGCTCTATTCCTGCATTTCATTCATCAGACTCTTCTAAAATAAATGTGACTAACTGGCTCCCCTTTCAGTCTGCCTCGACCCATCCCCCCAGGGTGATGGGGAGTTCTTATTTATGTTACATGGTTGATCGGTTGTCATATTAATTTCCAGCAACTCAAAACACTGTGCCTGATATGCTTCCCCATAGAACTGCCTTTGGCACTAGAGCAGAGTCTGCTCTAAGATACTGCTTTCAATTTTTCATGCATAGGTTTAATTAAATTTTGTTTTATTTAATTGACTGTACACAGCATTTGGAGACCTCTAAAAATGCAGCGTGTGGAGCAGGAGAAAGATTAGGCAAAATCTTCCTACAGGAAATCAGACTGTGCTCAGTGAGGATGGCGTCCAGTACCTGCTGGGGTGAGATTCCAAAGGACTTCCACCTCGTGTTCGGAAATGACATATGTGATACGTTCATAGCATACTTATAACTTCAAACTTGGTGTATTTGAATATGATTGAGTTACTTGATATATACATATATATCAGAAAAATGGAGGCTTCCCGGGTGGCTCAGCTGATAAGCAAGCCGCCTGCCAGCGCAGGAGACCCAAGAGACAAGGGTTCGATCTCTGGGTCAGGAAGATCCCTTTGGAAAAGAAAATGGCAACCTGCTCCAGTATTGTTGCTGGAAAATTCCATGGACAGAGGAGCCTGATGGGCTGTAGTCCATGGGGTTGCAAAGAATCAGATGTGACTGAGCACGTACATGCATGTATCAGAAAAATTACATATACATTTAATTTTTCTTTTCCATTGTGGCTTATTACATTGATATTAAATATAGTTCCCATTCTATTATACTTAATTTTTATGAATAGATTTATTTTTAAATGATATGGGAAAATAAATATTTTTAAAGTCTAAGATTATAATTTTATAATGAGTGATTATTTAATTTTATACATTAAAAAAAAATAGGTATGTTCCATAACAGACTCCTAAAAGGAAGCATTTATTAATTGCAGGGTATACCATGTAAGATATATTGAAATATACAAAACTTTGAAAATGAAAATATAATACATGTCTTGGATAAATGTCATATTTTTATTCACCATGAAAATTAAGGAAGCATTTATTAATTACAGTGTATACCATATAAGATATATTGAAATATACAAAACTTTGCAAGTGAAAATATAGTACATATCTTGGATAAATGTCATATTTTTATTTACCAATAAAATTAAGTTGTACTCACTAAAAAATATTTATGTGTAATCCTCAGAATTTTAAATCTACAACTTATTTAAAATATTCACAGCTCAACTTATTCCAAGTTTAACAATGTAAATTTATTGCTAAACTCTTGAGTTAGCAGCTATAAATGATATACTCCTACATGATTTCAGTTTGTTCCAAATGGAAAGAAATAAATCTGCAAGAGCAGTTTTACCTATAATACTTAAGTCAAGAAGTCAGTTGCAGGAATTCCCTGGCAGTCCAGTGGTTAGGACTTGGTGCTTCCACTTGGTCACAAGTTCCATCCCTGGTTGGGGAACTAAGATCCCATAGGTCCCACAGTGTGGAGGAAAAAAAAAAAAAGACTTCAGTTGTTTTCCTGAAATGGTGATGAGGTAACCCTGCTCTCCACACTGTCCTGTTACACCAGGAAACATTTTGATCATTTGGTCACCTGGCTAATGTCAAGTTAGATAATCATTTCATATTTCATAACATTGAGCCCTGTTGTCCATCTCTTCTCCAATTTTATTACCTAATGATGGCAATATTTATTTTTCTCAGTTTTTGTTTATGTGAGGTTTGTGGTATGGATATCTGGCCCATAAAATTTACTTTGGCCAACTAACACTGAAACACTTCCTGGATTCTTCATGAGTAACTAATAAATTACTGTTGGTGAAAGGAGTACTTAATTAGCTCTAATCTTCATAGTAAGGATCATTAGCATTTAATGAGAATTAATAATTTCATAAGACATAGAAATATATTGCCCCAAGCCAAATAGTTTATAACCATAGTATTGCAAATTGGTATTTAAAATTAATGAGTGACATTTTCACATATTGTTAGATGATCTATAATATTTTTATGTTATACCTCTAGGTCCAATAGAATGTATACTAGGGTCATGTAATTTCATTGTAAATTATTGTAGTTGACCAGACTTGAGATTCTACCTTCCTGTGAAATGCAGCTCTTCTTCTCCTGGCTAATTTCTACTTCAGTTTAAATACCTCTTCCTTCTAGAATCTTTCTCTGATCCCCTGTGTCCATCCAACCTCTCATTCTTACAGTTCATGATGCTTACCCTTTCAGGAAACTTACTGCTGTCTGTAAACCTATATGTACTTGTGTGTTTCTGTGTGACTCTCTCTATATGTTTATGTAGAGGCAAAGAACAAAGGTAAATGATTTAACAAATGAAGAAACTTCTAGTGTGAAGGACAAAGTCTCATTTCTCTCCTTTACCCATAAATACATCAAGAATTACTTGGATGCTGCTGCTGCTGCTGCTAAGTCGCTTCAGTCGTGTCTAACTCTGTGCGACCCGATAGACGGCAGCCCACCAGACTCCGCCATCCCTGGGATTCTCCAGGCAAGAACACTGGAGTGGGTTGCCATTTCCTTCTCCAATGCATTAAAGTGAAAAGTGAAAGGGAAGTCACTCAGTCATGCCCGACTCATAGCTACCCCATGGACTGCAGCCTACCAGGCTCCTCTGTCTATGGGATTCTCCAGGCAAGAATACTGGAGTGGGGTGTTACATCAGTCTAATCAGAGGGTGACAGAGGATGAGATGGTTGGATGGCCTCACTGATTCAATGGACATAAACCTGGGCAGATTCCAGGAGATAGTGAGGGACAGGGAAGCCTGGTGTGCCTTAGTCCCTGGGGTCGCAGAGTTGGACACGACTTGGCATCTGAACAACAACAAAAATCAGATCTAATCAGTTCAAAAGTTTCAACAGCCAACACCTGGATACACTTAAAAGTCTTAGGCTGTGTTGCCTAATATTACCTCAGTCTTTGGGCTCAAATGCTTTATTTACCATTGACGGTAGTATTGAATAAAGATCAGCTTCAGTTGTTTTTCTCTCTTAGCTACCATTCTTATGAACAGAATGGTAGCAACTTAAAATAAGTCTGAACATCAGCTTACCTGTGGATCAACATAGTCTCTGAAGGTTCAAAAATTATTATCTTACTCACTGAAAGCATCTGACACTGCCCTGAATGATTCTTCCGTCGTGTCCATGTTTTAGCAGAATTATTCCAAGTAGATAGTTTATTTCTGCAAGTAATTTCACTTTTACAAAATATGTTTAGGCTGAAATTCATATTAAGACAGAAAAAATTGCCTCTCTATCTTGGTTTGAGAACATCACCATTTTAGACAGAGCTTGGTGATGTTGTGAAGTGTGGACATAACGACATTTATGACATTAAATTCCTGCATCTTAATTTGACAGAGCCTCAGTTCTACTCATATCTAGGTGGTCCTCCTCCTTCCATCTTACTCAGTGTCACCCTGATTACCTTCCGTCTCCTCTCACCCTCCCCCTAACCTTCAGAAGATCTCTCCCGGCTTCAGAATCAAGTCCAAGTTTCTTAGGGCATGACCTTTGAGGCTGTTGAGACCTGACATCAACCAGTATTTCCAGTCTTAAAATCCTGTACTCCATTCAGTAGGTCCTGCCCTTGGTTCAAACCAAACGCTTGTTTTTATCTCTGCACAAGTTACCTTTTCCCAGCTCTGTGCCTTTGTGCGTCTTGATGATGGCCATCTCCTTCATCTTCACATTCCAAAATCCTGCTGTGCTTCACGGACCAGTTTGGTTGTCTTGTCCTTCATGGTGGTGTCCTAAGCACCTGAGCTTTGTCACCTTTCTCCACTCCTGCGCTCCAATCTGGAAGGGCATTTTGTATCTCTGTCTTATTACATGACCTTCTACCCTGTCTCGTGCTTATTAATATTCACTACTTATATCTGTATCTAATCTCCCTTACTTAGAAAAATGATCACTGAGAGCTGGGTTTCTGTTTCATTTTCTAAACTCCCAAAGTGCTTAGGAAGTGCAAGTCTGGCAGGATGTTGCAACACTGAAGGAATTAACTATGATAGAAATTCTATAAACATAGTAATGAAATAATTTTCGTTTCGGTGTATATCTGTCTTCTATTGTGGTGTACTTGACACATATGTGCTCAAATCTTTTTTATGTTGTATTTTACAAAGTTTTCTTGGCTTAGAAAGAAAAGAGGGTCAGAACATGCTGCCTCACAGTGTGCTGCTTTGGCATACGGATTATTTTGAGTTGAAGACAGTTGAGAAACAGCAGTAGCAGGAAGGGCTCTCTGCCCTCCTCCTTTCTATCTAAAAGCAGGTCACAAAGTTCCTGTGAGAAAGGTGCTTTCTCTATAGCAGAAAGAGGAGAATACTCTTATCACCCAAGACAGGAAATAGATGTTGAGATGAATCTATTAAAAAACCTTAAAGGATACATGTGTATGTATGACTGAGTTGCTCCACTGTGAATCTGAAACTATCTTTCAACATTGTTAATCAGCTATTCTCCAATATAGAATTAAAGATAAAAAAAAAAAAAAACGAAATCCCCAATTTTAAAAACTGCTGTATAGCACAGAACTCTACTCCGCACTCTGTGGTGGCCTAAGTGAAAGTGAAGTCGCTCAGTCGTGTCTGACTCTTTGTGACCGCATGGACTGGGGCCTACCAGGCTCCTCTGTCCGTGGGATTTTCCAGGCAATAGTACTGGAGTGGGTTGCCATTTCCTTCTCCAGTGGATCTTCCTGACCCAGGGATTGAACCCAGGTCTCCCGCATTGTAGACAGATGCTTTCCCGTTTGAGCCTCCAGGGAAGGAAATCCAAAAAAGAGGGGCTATGTGTATATATGTAGCTGATTCACTTTGCTATACAGCAAAAACTAACACAACACTGTAAAGCAACTGTACTTCAAAAAAATTTTTTTTAAGAAATAAAATGTAAACCTAAAACAACAATAACAATAAAAGAAAACTTTGTTACAATAATCCTTACCTGTCATTTTCCGTCATTTACTTCCTTGTTACTTTCCCACAGTTTATCATCTATAGTCCCAACCCCTCTGTCTTATTGCATCTCCAGTATTTCTCACTCTTTGTTAAAATGCTGTGTAAGCTCCTCAGGCCTATCCACTTCTTTGGGTCTTCGTTTCTTTTATATGAAGACCTCTATATACCCTAGACGCATTAATATCAAATAAATGTGTATGCTTTTTTTCCTGTTAACCTATCTCTGTCAGTTTAATTTTCAGGCCCAGCAACAGCACATAAGAGGTTAGGGGGAAAAGTCTTTACTCCTAATATAAACATTGTATAACCGAGATACATCTCCTTCTTTCCCTAAAGCTCTGAGAACTCTGGAGTGTGTGTGTACACGTGTGTGTGTATGTTGTGTATGAAGAATTCAGAATGATAAAGCCTCTCAGCATAGAAAGGGCGGGGATTCTGCCAGTATCTGTGCAATTATAATTTGCTAAGTCACTGAGATTAGGTACTTACCCTTCAGATCTTCCTGGTGATTTTCACAGCCTTAGTGATGGCTAGTCATCTTAGTTAAGTCCTAATGTTGCCTTCCAGCGTACCAATTCTGCATTTCCCACTATATGCTGAAATTGGATGGGCTCTTAATAATTTAAATTCAACATCTTTAATACCAAATTCATCATTCCCTATTCCCTACTTCCTAACCTACTCAAATCTTGACCTTACCAAGCTCAGGACCCCATTACTGTTTGTAAAGAATGTTAGAATAACTGTCTCACTTGTGTCTCCCCACTGCCATCCATACTACCTTCTCCTGTCAGATGAACTGCCCTCCAAATCGTGAATCACATTACCTTTGTTCAAAAACTTTCTTCTGTACTGATTTGTGCTTAGACTTCTAGCCTGGACTTCAAGGTCCCTGACCAGGAGAGAACCACAGTGATATTAGTAGACACAGCCAAGTGTACATGGTCAGAATGGAGCAACAACAGGGTGATTATCCAGCACTGTCTAGAATGTTCAGGGCACCTTGTGATACAGGCCAGGTACAACCACCACACTGGTTTTTGTCTCTCTGTGGTTAAGCTGACCATGATCAAAAAGAGACAGCCGTCTCTTCTGACTTTTTCAATGTTTGATGATATTGTTTACTGGTAAATATTTAAGTTCTGCACTGTGTCAACTTAACATACCTCAGCAAACCTATTTTTAAGTCTTCCATAAAGAGAAAAAGAGTAAGTGGAAATTTGAGACCAATTTTTCTCAAGTATAAACCTATGGGATGGAGAGAGAGTGAGGGAAGGCAGATAGTGTGGAACACCTGTTTCTGAGACTTCTTTTTCCTTGTGTGATTTAGTTTGTCTCTTGGTATTGATCAAATTCACAAAAAGTTATTGAGCTTCACTTTATTTGCGTGAGGAATCACAGCTTTGGTCAGGCACTGACCAACCGCTAGGAGGAAATTGTAAACATGGTCTGATGGAGTAAAAAGAAAATTCCTATAAGGTTCACACTTAGTTTTTACCTTTACTTTCACTCAATCCCCAAAATCATCTATGAAGAGTTAGGGTAAAAATATTGAAATGCTTTTTTTTTCTAGTGCCTGTAAGCCTTCCATGTCACATGATTTATTATTTCAAGATCCTGCTCATTGAGATTAATTCAGTAAAAGAAGAGATGAGCTTACTCGTTATGGATCTTCTCATCAAAATGTGATCTAAGATTTAGCTTCTTAATTTGTTAGCTCCTCTATAACTAAATTGTGTTAACTATTGATGCCAAAGTTAATTATTCAGTATCTGCAAATTCTCAGTTCACAATGAAAGGAGCCTCTCTTTAATTGGTAGTTGTTCTCGATTTATTGATTTTATTCCATCAATCTATTGTGTTTAGGAATGGCTATTCTTTAAATTTGTTCTCAATTATAATAAAAAAGAGAAATATACATATTTACGTCATCTAAAATTCTTCAGTGAATCCTCTCTTAGCGTACAGTAAGGCCTTGATTTTGTGCCTGCCTGAACGCAGAAGCTGACCTCTCCCTGAACCTGCTCCCTGTTACAGAGCCTGCACCCCAGTGACCACGGCTTTTGTTTTTTTGGAGGGGTGATCTAGAACTCTAGGCTAGAATCAAAAAATTTTTGTTCTAGTTCTAGCTCTGCTTCCAACTAACTGTGCTTGTTTACATATTTACTGTGTTTTCAGTTATGTAACAAGTACCCTCAAACTCACTGTGTGAAACGAAAGTTAAAACCTTGACAAAAAACCTGAATCTTAACCATATGGCCTCTTCTTCATTTCACCTCCTGACCTTCCCTGATCTCATGTAACTCTTGTCCTGAAGCCTGTGTTTTATGTTCTTTTTTCTCCCATTTAATGTTGTTTTGTGGCATCTATGCGTTTTCCCCAAAGAATTTTATGTTTTATTTGTTTTCAACCTTGAAAGGGCATCAGTCTACCTCCAGACTTATCCGTTGTATTCCCATGAGTTGTTATTGTTTTAAGTCAGTTTGAAGTGGATTTTTCTGGTACTTGCAATAAAGTGACTCATAACTGATTCAGTGACCAGGCTTAACTGGAAATAAAGGACAGATCTCCCTCCACATTCACTTAAAGGAGCCAGAGTGTTTTTAGATGACCTGTGAAAGTGAAAGTGAAGTGCCTCAGTGGTGTCCGACTCATAGCCCACCAGGCTCCTCCGTCCATGGGATTCTCCAGGCAAGAATACTGGAATGGGGTGCTGTTTTGTAGCAATATCCTTATGCACTCATGCTTCTCATACAGAGATGATGGGCAATTAGGGCTAGAAGGGAATTCTCCTGTCAGTCAAGCCCTTGATAGAATTTTAACTAGACTATCTTAATGGTAACATTGCCTTAATTTATGAATGTTCTTCACTATTCCAAAATTTAAGTGTTGGATTTTAAAATGGTAGAGGGGGAGACTTCCCTGGTGGTTCAGCGTCTGCCTTGCATTGCAGGGGATGTGGATTCAACCCCTTATCAGGAAACTGGGATCCCACATGATACAACTAAGACCTGATGCAGCCAAATAAATAAATATTTTAAAATAAAAAAATAAAATGGTAGAAGAACTAACAGACTAACTCAGGGTAGCAATTTTTGTCTTCTGGCTGACAGTGAATAATTAATTGATTAAATAATTAAACAAACATCTATTGAAATAGTATGTGACTGAGTCTTAAAAGACCCTCATGCTGGGAAAGATTGAAGGCAGGAGGAGAAGGGGATGACAGAGGATGAGAAGGTTGGATGACATCACCGACTTGATAGATATGAGTTTGAGCAAGCTCCAGGAGCTGGTGATGGACAGGGAAGCCTGGCGTGCTGCAGTCCATGGGGTTGCAAAGAGTTGGACATGACTAAGTGACTAAACTGAACTGAACTGAGTCTTGAAAGGTACTCAAGATTTGTTTTAATCAGGTAAGACACACAGACATGGACAAGATTGTCAGAAGAAACAAGTTTTTACTCACAGATCCCTAGGATCAGGAGATTTGGCACAGTGTGCCATGCAGGGCCACATGGGGAAGTACCAGAGTTGGTCAAGAGGCGGAGGGATGTAAAGAGAAAACATGGGCAAGGGCTCTGAGTGTAGTTTCTGCAGAAGGAACCAAGAAAGTAGGGTAAGCAGGCTTAGGATTGCCTAGTTTGAATAATTTTAGCAGGCTCTGGGGTATAGGGACTGCCTCTAGTTGTTTGTTACCTGGTCTGGGGGTGATGAGGGTAAGGGAATAATTGCCTGGCGCCTAAGAACCCTTTGGGAGCTCAATAAAGGATGTGGCTGAGAGTATGGGATTGGAATTGGTTGGTTTGCGTATGAAAAGCATGCTTGCTGATGGGTCCTTTATTATGTCTTGGAAGGGAGGGAAAGTCTCTCTAGGATCAGGGAGGCCCCTAATGTTAAAACATCAAAATAAAAAGATATGTTTTTTTAAAATTTAAAAAATAAAAAACTAAAAAAAAAAAAACAAAAAACTCAACTTTCAAAAAACAAACAAACAAAAAAAAAGATATGTTTGGGACCTCCCTGGTGGCCCAGTGGTTGAGAATCCACCTTGCAGTACAGGGGGTGTGGTACTTAGTCCCTGGTCAGGAAACTAAGATCCTATATGCCATGGAGTACCCAGCATATTAAAAAGCAGAGACATCTCTTTGCCGACAAGCTATGGTTTTTTCCAGTAGTCATGTATGGATGTGAGAGTTGAACCATAAAGAAGGGAGAGCATCAAAGAATTGATGCTTTTGAATTGTGGTGTGGAGAAGACTCTCGAGAGTCCCCTGGACTGCAAGGAGATCAAGCCAATCCTGAAGGAATCAACCCTGAATATTCACTGGAAGGAGTGATGCTGAAGCTCCAATACTTTGGCCACCTGATACAAAGAGTCAACTCGTTGGAAAAGACTCTGAGGCTGGGAAAGATTGAATGCAATAGGAGAATGGGGTGGCAGAGGATGAGATGGTTAGACAGCATTATCGGCTCAATGGACATGAATTTGAACAAACTCTGGGAGATAGAAAGCCTGACATGCTGCAGTCCATGGAGTTGCAGAGTTGAAGAGGACTGAGTGACTGAACAATGGCAAGCTTAGAGGATAATGTGAAGTGAAGGAAAGGAGAAATAAGCATATTTATAACTCAAGGGGATGTTTCCAATAGAAAGAAAACAAGACTGGAAGTACAAGGTGATACAAGGTGAAGGTCATAAGGGAAGAAGGAGAGGATGGCATTCAGGGCACAGGTGTAGAGGTCCTTGAATATGAGAAGGGATATCTGATCCTTTAAGACTGGGAGATGAAGAAGGCAATGGCACCCCACTCCAGTACTCTTGCCTGGAAAAGCCCATGGACAGAGGAGCCTGGTAGGCTGCAGTCCATGGGGTCGCAAAGAGTTGAACACGACTGAGCGACTTCACTTTCACTTTTCACTTTCATGCATTGGAGAAGGAAATGGCAACCCACTCCAGTGTTCCTGCCTAGAGAATCTCAGGGACGGGGGAGCCTGGTCGGCTGCTGTCTACGGGGTCGCACAGAGTCGGACACGACTGAAGCAACTTAGCAGCAGCAGCAGCAAGACTGGGAGAAAGGGAGAATTTCTAAGAAGGAAACAGCTTTCATCATTTGATCTGTATTTAAACTTGTGGGTCTCCACATTTCTCTTCAAATAAACTTGGCTGCTTCTGACTGAAGCTAAGTTACTGCCACTTATTTTCCTTTGGGCAAAAGCATGGCTCTTTCCCTTAGTCACTCATATTTAACATTGTTTTAAAAGTACTTGTATTAAAAAATTAAGGGGAAAACAACAAATGTGTGAAAAGGAATATAAGTATTAAATTTTTTTCAGTGATGATGAGGTGGTTAAACAAAATCACCATCTCAATGGACATGAACTTGAGCAAACTCTGGGAGATAGTGGAGGACAGGGAAACCTGGCATGCTGCAGTCCATGGGGCTGCAAAGAGTGGGAGGGCTTCTCTGGGAGGGTTCTGAGACCTGAAGGATGAATAGTTGTCTAGGCAAAATGTGAGGCAAATACCATTCCAGGCAGAAGGAATAGCCACAGAGAAGGACTTGCAGAAAGTTTTGTCGTCTTAAGAAATAAAAGAAAGTACTGTGAGTAAAATCTAGTGAGAAAAGAAGGGCTTGAAGAGGTAGGCTCTGTCAAAGATCTTGACTTTTATCCTAGATGCAGGGATAAACTACTGAAACATTTAGGGCAAGGCAATGTCCTAACCTAGACTGTGTTTTCCAGAGTACCCTGGGTATTATGCAGAAGGAAAGGAGAGGGCAGAGTAGAGCTGGAACATTCATTTGCAGACTAGATTAGTAATGAAGTGAAAGATTATGATGGCTGAGACTAGTGAGTTTGCCTTGGAGATTGAGAGAATGGCTATAATACTTGAATTAGATTTTCAGAGAAACCCTACTAGTACATCATACCTATTCATTGTTTTCCTGTATGGCCCACATAAGACAATAAAATGAGAGAAATAAATTAAGGGCAAAGATTGAGATAATAAGGAATCTGGGGGGAAAAAAGTCATTATTTGCATATGACATATATAGAGACCCCAAAGAATCTACAGAAAAATTATAAATAATGTGAGAGTTTAGTAAGATGTCTAAATACAGTATTTAATTTAAAAGTGAATAGAGGAGGAAGTAAACACAGGAGAGGGGCTTCCCTGGTGGCTCAGTGGTAAAAAAGCCTGCCTGCCAATGCAGGAGACTTGGGTTCGATCCCTGACTTGGGAAGATCCGACGTGCTGCAGATCAACTAAGCCCATGCACCACAACTACTGAACCTGTTCTCTAGAGCCCAGAGGCCAAAACTACTGAGCCTACTCGCTGCAACTCCTGAAGCTCTAGAGCTCGTGCTCCGGAACAAGTGAAAAGCCCAAGGACTGGGGCTAGAGAGTGATCCCCGCTCACCACGGCTAGAGAAAAGCCCGCACGGCAGTGAGGACCCAGCACAGCCAAAGACAAATAAATTACTTAAAAACAACACCGGAAAGAGGGCATGGCTACAAGTGGAGTAATGTAGGTTAAAAAGATAAGAGAGAGGAAAGGAAAGAAAAGAGAAAAAAGAGAAAAGAAAGAAGGAAGGAAGGAAATAAAAGAACAAAGATTAAACACTGTTATACTCCATGTGGTTAAACTAGATTGATAGGAACTTGTGTTTTAGTTCAGTTCAGTCGCTCAGTCGTGTCCGACTCTTTGCGACCCCATGAATCGCAGCACGCCAGGCCTTCCTGTCCATCACCAACTCCCAGAATTCACTCAGACTCGCGTCCATCGAGTCGGTGATGCCATCCAGCCATCACATCCTCTGTCGTCCCCTTCTCCTCCTGCCCCCAAGTTGTGTTTGGAAGGGGGCGTAAATGAATTAACTTGGTGATTTGATACAGTTCCTGACTGATCGAGGCGTGACGTGAAAGTAGGTTATTGAGCTGGAGGAGGGTAAGTCACCAGTGAGGAGGTATTCAAGGAATTGAATGACCAGCTCATGGGTCACTCAAGCTTGTGTCAAAATGACTCAGGATGGTTGCCTGAATTGGGATGGAGGAAGCCTGAAGCCAAGTGCTTTGTCCTTCTTGAATGAGGGGCAGCAGATGATTGCTGTGGGGAGGGGGAGAGGGAGGGGGAGAGGGAGATGGTTGAATCTCCAAGGAGCAGGTGTTTTGCAAAAGGAAGAGAAAATAATGGTCTGGAACTGACTATAGGGAAGAGGGAAGATGGACAGGTGGGTCTTCCATTTGAGAGGACAGATATCTCTAAGGGACATCTAGGATTTGGTTATGGCAAGAAATTGAAAAGGGAAGATGATTAAAAAGAGTTTGCCAATTATAGATCAGAATTTTGAAGAGCACTTGGCCAAGTGGCAGTGCATAGTAGATGCTCAACACATAATTAATAAATCAACCAATTAATCATGAACACAGTAGAGAAGCTATATCATGTCAAGCCTACAACCCAAACCAATTTGCCTGTTACCACCAAATGGGCTATTTGATTCCAAGTGCTTCAGAGAGTGCTTTGCTCTCTTTATTTTAAAACTCCATTCAATATATAAATGTATCTATACATTCAACACTCAATGTATCAATTAATATGTTGTACATCTTAAATTTATACAGTGTTATATGTCAAATACATTTCAATTAAAAGTCAAATAAAAACAACTCCATTCAGTCACCAGGAAGATCCTCAGTTCTTAGTTGGAGAAAATGTCCTTTTTGGAATTCTTTATTTTTCTTATAGGGGGTTGTAGCCAAAGAGTATAAATCTCCCCGTCTTCATGTAGTTATCATATTAATAATTGGGCACAATCTGATTCTCATGTTTCTGCCAAACTGAAACTATTAAATGCTTTTAATAAGCACCTCATCTCATAGCCTCCATACCATCTAATTCTTCTTTTTAATTTCCTCTACTGGCACACATAAATGCTCTTTTTAAACACAGTTTTAAAGTAATATCTTAATCTTTAGACTTAGTGATATATTTTGTTTCTCCACATGTCACAGTTTATGGCATTTTTAAAGTCCTCTATGACGGCTATGAATGCTTATAAATTCACTGATTTATGCAGTGTATTTTCCTGAGGGGGAAAAATGACCCTCTGAGAGGTTGGTGAATCTTGGCTTTCTGTCTTATGGTAGCATTTCATCAAACCAGTAATTAATTTTAAAAAAAGATCTAGGTTTATGTTTAGCCTTAAACAGAACCTTTGAAATTCCAAATGATTTTTTTTTTGTTTTTACTCCATACTGCTTCAACCCTTTGTTTCTTAAACCATGCGTTATTTCTAGTGAAGGCATTCATCATTTACAGTTCTTTTTTTTCTCCTTATTTATGGCTGTACTGGGTTTTCCCCATTATGTGGGCTTTTGTCTAGTTGCGGTGCTTGGGCTTCTCACGGTGGCAGCTTCTGTTCTTGCAGAGCACAGGCTCTGGGTGCCTGGGCTTCCGTAGCTGTGGCTCAGGGGCTCACTAGGTGCAGCTCTAGAAACCGGCTCAATAGTTGTGGTCACTGGCTTAGTTGCTCCACAGCATGTGGGATCTTCCTGGATCAGAGATCAAACCTGTGTCTCCTGCATTGGAAGATGGATTCTTTGCCGCTGAGCCACCAGGGAAGCCCTACAATTCACTCTAATAAGTTTTAAACTTTAAAACTTTATTGAGGTAGAAGTGACATATAATGTGCTGTAGATATTTAAAGTATATAATTAGATACCCAGGAAACTGTCACCACAATGAAGATAATCACCTCCAAAAGTTTCTGTATGTCTCTGATTTATTCTCTCCCCTGTTCCCTCAGTTTCCAGGAAATTTGACCTGCTTTTTGTCATTAAGGATTACTTTTGCATTTTCTAGCATTTTACATAAATAGAACCATACAGAATGTACTTTTCTTTGGCTTCTTTCTCTTAGCATCAATATGTAAAAATTCATCCATGTTGTTGGGTATATTAGTAGTTCATTTCTTTATATGCTAGGTCATACTTCACTGTATGCATTTATCCGCTGATCTGTTGCCAGACATTGGGTTGTTTCCAATTTAGGATTATGACAAATAAAGCTGCTATTAGCATTCATGTTCAAATCTTTGTATGAACGCATTCTATTGATCTTGGGGAAATACCTAGGAGAAGAACTGTGGAGTCATACGGTAGACATATGTCTAACTTTTTAGGCAACTTTCAAACTGCTTTCAAAAGTGATTAAAACATTTCACTCTCCCACCAGTAGTATATGTGTTTCATTTCCTCCATATCTTTTCCAGCACTTAATATATTAATTCTTTTTAATTTTAGAAATTTGGAGGTACATAGTGTTCTTTCCTGGGGGTTTTATTTTGCATATCCATATTGACTAGTAATGTTGAGTATCTGATCATGTAGCTGTTTGTTATCCACGTATCTTCTTTGGAGAACCATCTGTTTATATCGTTTCCATTTTTATTAGGGCATCTTTTCTTATTATTGCATTCTGAAAATTCTTTATATATCATGGATGCAATTTGTTAAATTGATATGTAATTTGCAGATATTTTTCCCCACTCTGAATTGTCTTAGCAGAATTTTTTGAAGAGCAAAAGATCTTAATTTTTTTTCAAAGATGTATTTGTTTGTTCATTTATTTGTTGGCGGTGAGACATGTAGGATCTTAGTTCCCTGACTAGGAGTCAAACCCATGCTGTCTGCAGTAGAAGCATGAAGTCTTAACCACTGGACCACCAGGGAATTTCCAAAAGCTCTTAGTTTTTATGAAGCCCAATGTATTAACTTTTTCTTTTATGAATTATGCTTTTGATATTATTTCTAAGAAATCTCTCCCTAACCTAAGGTAACAAAAATTTTCTTTTAGAAGTTTTTAGTTTTACATTTAGGTCTATGGTTTGTTTGAAGGTAATTTTCAAATACAGTTCTGTATTATAATTTTTACCAGCTTTGTTGATATATAATTCAACCCAAGTCTCCTGCATCGCAGGCAGATTCTTTACTGTCTGAGCCAGTAAGACACTGTTTATATCATAGCTCTTCTGTTATAACTTTCCACATAAGGACATGTTGCAAGGAATTGAATCAAAAGGGTCTGAACCATCAGGGAAGCCAAATCTTAATATAGCCACTTTTAATTAATGTTGGCATGTTATGTCTTTTTCCATCCCTTCACTTTTAACCTACTTGTGTCTTTGACTTTAAAGCAGATTTCTTGTAGGTAGCACATAGGTGGGTCTTTTTTAAACCACACCTACCAATATTTGCCTTTTACTGTGGGTGGTTCAGTTCAGTTCAGTTGCTCAGTTGTGTTCAACTCTTTGCCACCCCATGGACTGCAGCACTCCAGGCCTCCCTGTCCATCACCAACTCCCGGAGTTTACTCAAATTTATGTCCATTGAGTCAGTGGTGCTATCCAACTGTCTCAACCTCTGTCGTCTCCTTCTCCTCCTGCCTTCAATCTTTCCCAGCATCCAGGTCTTTTCCAATGACTCAGTTCTTTGCATCAGGTGGCTAAAGTATTGGCGTTTCAGCTTCAGCATCAATCCTTCCAATGAATATTCAGGACTGATTTCCTTTAGGATGGACTGGTTGGATCTCCTTGCAGTCCAAGGGATTCTCAAGAGTCTTCTCCAACACCACAGTTCAAAAGCATCAATTCGTCCACACTCAGCTTTCAGGTGGTTAGGTCATTACATTTATTGATATGATTTGGTCCATCTTGCTATTTGGTTTCTTTTTGTCCTATCTGTTCTTTGCTTTCCCTTTTCTGTTATTCTGCCTTATTTGAAATTATCTGGGTATTTGTGTAGAATATTTGCGATTAACTGGTATTATTTCTTCCTTAAACGTTTGGATAAAATTCTATTTTATCTCCTTTGTTCGCTTGTTAGTTATAATTATTGTATTATTTTAGATGTTGCTTTACAGTTCATATTATCCATTTTTAACTTAAAAGAGTCTACTGTTAAATGATATTATGTTACTTCATGTTTAGTATAAAGAACTTTACAGCTTTCTGTTTCCATGTCCCCCCTCAGACTTTTGTGCTTTTGTTATTATACATTTTACTTTGCACATGTTATATCAGCTCCACAATACATTTTCGTTATTTTTGCTCTTGACAATTCACTTTCTTTTAAGGATATTTAAATAATATAAAAAAGAGTCTGTTCTATTTACCCACACAGTTTCCCTTTCTGGTGCTGTTTTCTCCTTTGTGTAGTTTCCCATCTAATATCATTTTTCCTTCTGCTTGGAAACTTCTTTTTATTATTTCTTATAGTATAGATCTGCTAGTTATTAAATCTTTCCTTCTTAAAAACTCCTTCTTTTGCCTTCAATTTTGAAAGATGTATTTGTTGTCTATAAAATTCAACTTTGGTAATTTGAAGGGGTGGTCATTAAATGTTTTACTCAACTGCTTCTGACACGTTGTTTCCTATGAGAGTGTTATCATCCTTATTATTTGTTTTTCTCTGCATAACATGCCTTCTTCTCTGGCTGCTTTTAGTAATTGCTCTTTGTAAACAGCCTTGGGAAATTTGTTTATGATAAACCTTGGTGTAACTCTCAATATTTTTCTTTTGTTTGGGGTTCATTGAGTTTCTTTGCTTTGTGGTTTATTTGATCAGATTTGGGAAATTTGGGGCCATTTTTCCCTTAACTATTTTTCCCCTGCTGTAGACTCCAATTACAGATATATTTGGCCACCTGAAGTTTTACTGTATCTCACTGATGTTCTGTTCATTATTTTTTTAGTCTGTGTTTCTTTTTGGATAATTTCAATTGCTAAAAAGTCAAGTTCACTAACCTGCAATGTCTAATATGTTATTAATACCATTCCAGTGAATTTTTCATCTCAGACATTGTAGTTTTCAATCTCTTGAAGTGTGGTTTGAGTCTTTAAAATATCTTCCATGTCTCCACTTAACATATTCAATCATCTTCTAACTTCTGAATATATAGAGTATAGGAACTCTAACAGTTTCTTGCTCACTAATTCTATACTTTGTGTCATATATGAGTCTTTTTCAGTTGATTGATTTTTCTCTTCATTATGAGTCATATTCTCATACTTCCTTGTATTCCCAGTAATTTTTTGCTTAATGCCAAACATTGTGAATTTTATCTTGTTGTATGTGGGATATTTTTGTATCTCTATAAATATTCTTGATTTTTTTTTCTGGGACAAGGGTAAGTTGCTTGAAAACAGCTTAATCCTTTTGGGCTGTACTTTTAAGGTTTGCTAGGCAGGACCAGAGCAGTGTTTAGTCTACAGCTAATTTTGGCCCACAAGTTATGAGGATTCCCTCTCTGGATTGTGGGAACCAGAACTATTCCTGGTTCTGTGTGAGTTCTAGGAGTTTTCCCCTCTAACACTTTTAAGAATGGTTCTTTTCTTGGTATTTGATAGTTTTCTCCATGCATGTACTGGTCAGTACTCAAGCTGAATACTCAAAGGGATCACTCTAGATCTCCAGGGTCTTCTCTCTGAGACTATTTCCTCTCCATTACTCTGCCTGAGACTCTAGCTGCCTTGGACTCCCCACATTCTTATCTTTGCCTCCTCATTTTAGAGTGATTATTCAGCTCCATCTCAGTTCTTGTTTCCTGAATGGGAGCCTGGAAACTCTCAACAGGCAGGAATGGAATGATTGTAAGACTCACTTCATGTGTTTTCCTGCCTCTGTGGCCTCATCATTCTTTTTTGTTGCTGTTGAAGTCCAATATCTTGAAGACTATTATTTCATATATTTTGTCTGGTTCTGAGTTTTTCTTTTTCTTTTTTTCTTTCTGAAGGTGTGGTATAATAAAAACAATATTTGGTCTTTTCCCCTGCTTCTTGGCACAGAGCATCTAAAATCTTTGGCATTTCCTGAGAGACAGGAGTGTCTTTTGTTATTTATAACAGGCCCCTTTCATCACATCTGAGTTTATGCTCCTGAGGTGACAATGGGTAGTGCCTGTAGATAGCTTCGGAAGGGGGCTGATCACCAGAAAGACCAAATAATTGGTCTTTATTAAAGATCAACTTATAGTTGAGCTGCATAAGTCCACATATATGAGGATTTTTTTCAATAAGTATATTGCAAAAAATTTTGGTGATTTATAACCATTTAAAAAAAAAAACAAACACCTCACAAATGAACCTTGTTGCCTAGAAATATATATAAAAATGTTAGGTGTCTCATGAATTCATAAAATATATGTAGACGCTAGTTTATCCTTACACAGGTATAAGGGGAGTGATATTTAATATAAAATTAATAATATATTTGGTATGCTTACTGAGTTGTAGCCTTCATAATAAACCAGTAAATGTAAGTAAAGTGTTTCCCTGAGTTTTGTGAGCCATTCTAGCAAATTATGGAGCCTGAGGAGGGGTCATCAGAGCCCATGGGTTGTATCTTGTTCGTTGTTGTTCAGTCTATCAGTCATGTCCAACTCTTTGCTACCCAATGGACTAGCACGCCAGGCTTCCCTGACCTTCACTATCTCCGGAGCTTGCTCAAACTCATGTCCACTGAGTTGGTGATGCCATCCAACCATCTTATCCTCTGTTGCCCCCTTCCCCTCCTGCCTTTAGTCTTTCCTAGCATCAGGGTCTTTTCTAATGAGTCAGCTCTTCACATTGGGTTTCCAAAGTACTGGAGCTTCAGCTTCAGCATGGTCCCTCCAATGAATCTTCAGGGTTGATTTCCTTTAGGATTGACAGGTTTGATCTCCTTGCAGTCCAAGGGACTCTCAAGAGTCTTCTTCCAACACCACAGTTCAAAAGCATCAGTTCTTTGGTGCTCAGCATTCTTTATGGTCAAACTCTCACATCTATACAAGACTACTGGAAAAAAACATAGCTTTGACCAGATGGACCTTTGTTGGCACAGTAATGTCTCTGCTTTGTAATACATTGTCTAGGTTTATCATAGCTTTCTTCCCAGGAGCAAGTGTCGTTTAATTTCATGGCTGCAGTTACCATCTGCAGTGATTTTGGATCCCAAGAAAATAATGTCTGTCACTGTTTCCAGTGTTTCCCCATCTGTTTGCCGTGAAGTGACGGGACTGGAGCCATGATCTTAGTTTTCTGAATGTTGAGTTTTAAACCAGCTTTTTCATTCTCCTCTTTCACTGTCATCCAGTGGCTCTTTAGCTCCTCTTTGCTTTCTTCCATAAGCTTGTTGGTCAGAAGTATTTGTGATTGAATCTGCAGTGGGGGCAGTCTGTAGGACTAAGCCCTTAGATGTGTGGAGTCTGCTGCTAACTGCAAGTGGTCAATCTCTGAATTGAATTTTGTGGGATCCAGTTGGTGTCAGGAAGAGCATCCAGAGATGGTAAATCTGGTCCCTGTGAATTGGCAGGGACCAATTACTTGGCTGGAAGTAAAATATCCTTTTTTATAAGTGTAAATAAGTAAACTGTTAAGTTAACAACCCCACTGAATGTTAAAAGAATGTGCCTGTATTATAGAAGCAGAAATAGAATTTTTGGACAGATATACACAATTTAAGTATAAATTAGGTCAAGAAACAAATGAAAAGATAGTATGATATTTGAGTAAACTTACTAAATCTGCCACACTCCTAAGTAAAAGGAAAATAGAAACTTAGCATGCAAAGTAGAGATGAAAAATCTGTTCTTGAAGAATACATGTAATTAAAAAAAATAGTAGCCAATTTGAAAGTATTTTTTAACAACATATGAAATTAGTTTTAATATCTTTTATTTAGCCCAGTATATCCAAAATATTATTATTTCAACATATAATCAATATAAAGATTACTAAGGAGCTATTTATATTTTATCCCTAGTAAGACTGAATCTGGCATGCATTTTACACTTAGAGCATATCTCAATTAAGATTAGTTGTAAAAAAAATGATTAGTCATATTTCAGTTTTCCAGTGGTCACTTGTAGACAGTGGTCCCTTATGTTGGACAGTCAGGCTATAGAAGCACTTAATGAGATTATGAAATTTTTAAAAAAATTGGAAAAATAAAAAATAAGGTGAAGCACAAAGATGACAAGAGAGTTTACTGTCAGAATCCTACCCATGTCCCTGCGGTCTTGCCCTCAATACAGCTCATCTTGACAAACCTGTGATTCGAGAGACTGCCTGGGATGCTCTGCCACAGGTCATTTTTCTATCGAAGCAGTCTGCTCAGTCCACATTCAGGGGAAGTGAAAAGCTGTTGTTTAGTCACTAAGTCATGTCCAACTCTTTGCAACCCCATGGACTATAGCCCATCAGGTTCCTTCTGTCCATGGGATTTCCTAGGTAAGAATACTGCAGTAGGTTGCTTTTTTCTTCTCCAGGGGATCTTCCCAACCCAGGGATTGAAGCCTGCATCTCCTGCAGTAGCAGGTGGGCTCTTCACCACTGAGCCCACCAGGGAAGCGCAAGTGAGAAGTATCAGAATCTTACTGCCCGCAAGAACAGCCTAGAACCAGTGACAGACAAGAAATTGTTGGGTAACTACCCCAGCTTCTTTTCCTCCTGGTTGGGATAATGCTGAGCCATGTTCCACAGTGTCTCAAACGACTCCCTCTAGGAAGGTTTAACTCCAGCTGCTCACAGTAGTTACTTGCTTGCTAACATTATTGGATTCTTTCCCTTTCATGGCTTACTTCCCCACCCCTTTATTAGTGTTTCTTGAAATAACCTCTCAAATAAATTGTTTGCACTCATATTCCTGGGTCTGCTTCTGGGGAATGCAAACTATGACACATAGTTTAGGAACAAATTGGGAGCCAAAACAATGCCCCTAAAAGCCATTTAAAAAATTAGAAACAGCAGAGAATAAAACAGACACAATATAAAACCAATTACTAATATAGGGGAAAGGCTTGACAATCACAGGGTCTGCAGATTTTTTAAAAAAACAAATGAAAGCAACTTAAGTAGAAAGAAAGATATTTGAAAAGACAAAAGGCTAATTAGAGTAAAGGTAATTGAGGCCTTAGAATTGGAGAAACTAACACAAATGTAACAGAAATTGCACTTAAATTGTACAGAAAATGCCAATAGAAGAGAATTTTCCTGATTAGAGGAAGGAATTAATCTAGTTAGAATATCTTGTTCTAGAAGAAAATGTTATAGGAACAGCTAAACAGATACATTCTAATGATTTTTCATTTTACTGATGAAGATAAAATTCTTTACATATCTAGACAAGTACTAATTATTTGCCAGGAGGAAAAATCAGGATAGCTTCAGACTTCTCCAAGAATTATTCATTGTCTGAAAAGCGCTGAGAAAAGGAAGGTGAGATTCAAGAATGATTTTCTCAATCAAGGTGACTTTCAAATATTAAGGCAAGAAATAGGCAAGTAGACAATCTGTCATAAATAAGCCAAGACCTACATGACCTTTTTGAAAAGACAAGAAAAATCAAAGCCAAATAACCAAAAAGTAAAGAGAGAAGCACAATAAAAGACTGGTGATAAAACTCTGTAGAATTAAGAAAGCAATTATGGAAAATATGGTCAGAGAATGTTAGTGTTATAAATCACTTTATAACACTTTAAGGTAAAAGAAACGGTAATACAACAATTGAAATCAGGAACGGAGGGGAAGGGAGGGACATGGGAAGAGATTTACTTGTGATCATTTCTTTGATATTCTTCTATAACTGAGACTTAACAGATACAGTGTGAAGTCACTAAATCAAGAAATAGAGTTAATGATACTAAATAAAGTTATAATGATTGCAAAAGATTAAGAAAACCCCCAAAGTAGATAATAAACCTTCAAAATTATCCAAATAAACCCACACACATTTATAAAACCAAATACAGAAAAAACATTACATTTAGCAGTTGGTAGTACATAATAGAAAACCTGGAAAATAGAAATAGTAAACTGGTGGTCCAGTGGTTAAGACTCCATCTTCCAATGCAGCGGGTGTGGGTTTGATCCCTCGTCAGAGAACTAAGATCTCACATGCCTTGCAGTCAAAAAACCAAAACATAAAGCAGAAGCAGTATTGTAACAAATTCAATAAAGACTTTAAAAAATGGTCCACATAGTAGACAACTTGAAATAATAAATATTAAATGTATTTCTTATAACAATACATATGAACATATGAGAGTAAGTTCACCCATTACGCAATGTCCTAAATAGATGAAACAAAAAACTCACAAAATCAAACCATTCCATTAGAAGAATGAAATACAGTTCAATTGCCAGAAAAGAGCAGATTCTTTGAAGAAGACATAACAAAGAGGCAAATAAAAACCACTTGCTAGTATAGTAGTAAAAATAAAAGGAAAAGGAAAAAAAAAGGACAAATACATCTCCAAAAAGTTAAAAATGAAAAAGGGGAAGTAACCATTGATATAGAGGAAATTAAAAATTCTGAAAAAATAATCGTTTGAAAAAAAAAAAAAGAAAATATAAGCGAAAAATACTGAATAACAGCCAATATCGGCAAACCTAAACAGACATATAGCAATTGAAAAATTTATACAAGAACTTCCTCTTTAAAATCTCCAGGCCATAAAACCATGAAAACATGGTTTCACTGGTAATTCTCCAATTTTTTTTAAAAGAAGTAAATTGAATAGAATTTACTTATTTCAAAAAAAGAAATCCTTCAAGTTACACTTGCAAAGAAAGTCTGACACTAGCATCAAAACCTGACAAGACAGAACCAACTCATTTATCAATATTTAAGTAAAAATTTTAATAAAACAATGGCAATTGTAGTTCAGCAGTACTTAAGAATATACACCATTACCAAATCAATTCCTCCCTGAGCTGCAAGGGTAGTTCGGTATTAAGACGACCATGAATACATTATGTGTTATTAATAACCTAAAGGGGAAAATATTTATAGTGATTTAATATATGCAGATCCAACCAGTCCGTTCTAAAGGCGATCAGCCCTGGGTGTTCTTTGGAAGGAACGATGCTAAAGCTGAAACTCCAGTACTTTGGCCACCTCATGCAAAGAGTTGACTCATTGGAAAAGACTCTGATGCTGGGAGGGATTGTGGGCAGGAGGAAAAGGGGACGACAGAGGATGAGATGGCTGGATGGCATCACTGACTCGATGGACGTGAGTTTGAGTGAACTCCAGGAGATCGTGATGGACAGGGAGGCCTGGCATGCTGCGATTCATGGGGTCACAAAGAGTCGGACACGACTGAGCGACTGAACTGAACTGAATATATGCAGAAAAAAATATTTGACAAACTTCAACATCCAATGTAATTATGAAAATAGAGAATAAATTAAGACTAGATGATTTGGATTTGCAAATGTGAATTATTATATATAGAATAGATACTAAACCTCTACTGTACAGTACAGGAAACGATATTCAATATCCTATGATAAACTACTATGGAAAAGAATATGTAAAAGAAAAAATATATGTATACCTGAATCACAATAAATGGACACAGCATTGCAAATCAACTATACTTAAATAAAATACATTAAAAAAATCATTAACAACAGCAGAATACATATTTTTCTCAAGTGGATGTGGAACATTCACCAGGATAAACCATATGTTATGGCTCAGACGGTAAAGCGTCTGCCTACAATGCGGGAGACCCTGGTTCAATCCCTAGCTTGGGAAGATCTCCTTGAGAAGGAAATGGCAACCCACTCCAGTATTCTTGCCTGGAAAATCCTGTGGATGGAGGAACCTACTAGGCTACAGTTCATAGGGTCGCAAAGAGTCAGGCACGACTAAGAGACTTCACTTAGGCCGTAAAAGAAGTCTTCATAAATTTTAAAAGGTTGAAATCATACAAAGTGTCTTTTCTGATAATAATGAAATGAAACTAGAAATCAGTAACAAAAGGAAAACAGGAAAATTCACAAATATGTGGAAATTAAACAAGACTCTCTTGAGAAACCAATGGATGAAAGAAGACATCACAAGGGAAGTTAGAAAATACTTTGAGCCAAAAGAAAACAAAGCTCCACATACCAAAATTTATGGGATGAATTGAAAGCAGTTCTAAGAGAGAAATGTATATCTGTAAATGCAGGCATTAAAATAGACTGTATCATGTCAAGGAAGTTTCCTTCTATTCATAGTTTATTAAGAGTATTTGTCATAAAGAGTGTTGGATTTTACCAAATGTTTTTTCTGCATCAGTTGAGTTTTTTTCCTTTCATTCTATTAATGTGGCATATTAATTACATTGGTTGATTTTTCATATGTTCAAATATCCTTGCATTCCAGGGATAAATCCCACCTGCTCATGGTGTTTAATCCTTTTAAAATGCAGCTGAATTCACTTTGCTAGAATTCTCTTGCGGGTTTTTGCTATATCTCATCAGGATATTGGTGTACATTGTCCTTAAAATGTCTCTTACTCCATTCATCAGGGTAATGCTGGTCTCATGGGTGAGTTAGAAAGTCTTCTCTCTGGTGTTTTTTTTTTTCTTCTTAGAAGCGTTGAAAAGGATAGATGTTAATTTTTTAAATGTTTGGTAGAATTTACCAGTGAAATCATTTGGTCCAAGGCATTTTTCTGTTGAGTGTTTTTTTGACTAGCAGTTCAATCTCCTTATTAGTTACAGATCTATTCAGATTTTCTGTTTATTTATGATTCAGTTTTGGTAGATGTGTGTTTCTAGGAATTTTTCCATTTCATCTAGGTTACCCAATGAGTTAGTGTATAATTGTTTATAGTATTTTCTTATAATTCTTTTTATTGCTGTGTAATTGGTAGTCATGTTCCCACTTTCACTTATATTTTTAGTAATTTGAGTCTTCTCTCTTCTTTCCTTGGTCTAGCAAAAGTTGTCAAGTTTGTTGATCTTTTCAAAGAATCAGCTTTGGTTTCATTGAATTTTGCTATTATTTTTCTATGCTGTATTTTATTTATCTCTGCCCTAATCTTTATTATTTCTTTTTATCTGCTAGTTTTGAGTTTAGCTTGCCCTTCATTTTCTAGTTCCTTAAGGTATAAAGTTAGGTTACAGATTTGAAATCTTTCTTCTTTTTTTTAATGTATGCTTTACAGCTATAAATTTCTCTCAGCATTGCTTTCACTGAATCCCATAAGCTTTTGTATATGAAGTATTGTTTTCATTTAGTTCAAAGTATTTTCTAATTTCTCTTGTGATTTCTTCTTTGACTCATTGGTTGCTCAAGAGTATATTGTTTAATTTCCACATATTTTTGAATTTTCTGATTTTTCTTTTGTTATTGATTTCCAGTTTCACTTCATTATTATCAGAAAAGATATTTTGTATGCTTTCAGTCTTTTTGAATTTACTAAGACATTTAATGGCCTAATATATGATCTGTCCTGGAGTGTTCCGTGTCCACTTGAGGAAATGTGTATTCTGCTGCTTTGGGGTAGAGTGTTCTGTGTGTTTTATATGTGTGGAGTGTTCTGTATAGCTAAGTTATCTATCTGTCCATCCAGTCTCTCCATCTACCCATCCACCCCCGCCCCCTTTCTATCTATCTTAGTATGGGACATTTATACATGTTAAGTAGCCTGGAAAATTGCACCTCTAGATGTTTTCATGGCTGGTTTCTCCTTATCACTCAGATCTATGCTCAGATATAACCTCAGAGAAATTTTCTCTGACCACAGTGTCTAAATTTGCACCCCACCTCACCACATCCCCAGTCACTCTCTACCTTATTTCCTTGTTTGTTTTCTTCACAGCATTTATCACAATCTGAAATTACATGATTGTTTTGATTCTTTACTTGATTGTTTTTTGTCTGTCTCAGTAGAATAAAAGCTCAATAAAAGAAGAAACTATTTTGTTCACAGCAAGAGCTTAATAAATATTTGATGAATATGTACTTGTTAATGTTTGTTAAATGTCACCTTTTCAAACTAGCACGCTATTTTTACTTAAATAAATTTGTTTATATCATTGTTCATGCTGGGAGATTTGAGACAGTTCTCATATCCTGTGTAGTTTTTCTGTACTTCTTCCTCTGCTGAAGTTGCTATTTTAAAATTTCATCAAAACTGTTTGCTCTTGGTTGTGTTGGGAGTAGAAAGTTGGTGATCTAAATCAGTTTTCACTCTATCCTTTACAACTTTATATGTTCCAATCAAATCCTTACTAACTTCTTCCTACATTTTTATTTTAGATTTTAGAATAGCTTCTATTCTTTTCTGTATGTGTACACTAGCTATGTTTTAGTATAATATGTATTTCCTAGGATGGTTACTCATTAAACTAAGTAAAATTATTTAAGGAGATCTTAGAATTTCAGTATTTTTTGTTATTCATGTAAATTATGTATATGTAATTAAGTTACATGCAATTAATTTTTACTACTGGCAGTTTAACTAATTAAAATAGATACCCTCTTATCAAAATTATGTGTTTTATGCCATATTTTAATAGCCTATAAAGACAAAATTATTTACTGTTTTTACTTTTGTATCTTACTGTCTTTCAGTTTAGTGCAGTTCAGTCACTCAGTCGTGTCTGACTCTTTGCGACCCCATGGACTGCAGCACACCAGGCCTCCCTGTCCATCACCATCTCCCGGAGTTCACTCAGACTCACATCCATCGAGTCTGTGATGCCATCCAGCCATCTCATCCTCGGTCGTCCCCTTCTCCTCCTGCCCCCAATCCCTCCCAGCATCAGAGTCTTTTCCAATGAGTCAACTCTTTGCATGAGGTGGCCAAAGTATTGCAGTTTCAGCTTTAGCATCATTCCTTCCAAAGAAATCCCAGGGCTGATCTCCTTCAGAATGAACTGGTTGGATCTCCTTGCAGTCCAAGGGACTCTCAAGAGTCTTCTCCAACACCACAGTTCAAAAGCATCAATTCTTTGGTGCTCAACTTTCTTCACAGTCCAACTCTCACATCCATACTTAACCACTGGAAAACCCATAGCCTTGACTAGTCAGACCTTAGTCGGCAAAGTAATGTCTCTGCTTTTGAATATACTATCTAGGTTGGTCATAACTTTCCTTCCAAGGAGTAAGCGTCTTTTGATTTCATGGCTGCAATCACCATCTGCAGTGACTTTGGAGCCCCCAAAAATAAAGTCTGACACTGTTTCTACTGTTTCCCCATCTATTTCCCATGAAGTGATGGGACCAGATGCCATGATCTTTGTTTTCTGAATGTTGAGCTTTAAGCCAACTTTTTTGCTCTCCTCTTTCACTTTCATCAAGAGGCTTTTTAGCTCGTCTTCATTTTCTGCCATAAGGGTGGTGTTATCTGCATATCTGAGGTTATTGATATTTCTCCCGGCAATCCTGATTCCAGCTTGTGTTTCTTCCAGTCCAGCGTTTCTCATTATGTACTCTGCATATAAGTTAAATAAGCAGGGTGACAATATACGACCTTGACGTACTCCTTTTCCTATTTGGAACCAGTTGAAGCAATAAAATGAAATTGTTTAATATAATCTGGGGTCAAACCACTATCTTGTTCTTATTTTCTTCTTAGGCACACTGCTTTTGTTGGTAATGGAAAACTAGTGGCTGTAAGGGCCAAATATGACCCCTAGGTTCTGGAGAGAATAGAAAGAAAAGTCTTCACTTAAAGGTAAGATTGTGCTTCACCCAGTTTTCATGCATCTTTAGATCCTATCTTTCTTGAAGCTTAGCTTCTTATTCTAGGAAGCCTTCTCTTCTGTCTGGATTCCTTAAAGAATTGTCATTCATATCACATTCTAGTAGCACATTCTGGTACATTCTGGTTTTGTAATTGTTTCATGTTGAAGTACTGTTTCCCTCTTACCCTAAATAATGTAAGCTTCTTGAAGGTAGGACCATGCTTTAATAAAAAATAAACAGGCAACTATTTCAGTAGTACCTTTCTTGTTGTTCAGTTGGTCAGCCATGTTGACCATGTTGATTCTTTGCAACAGAGGAGCCTGGCAGGCTACAGTCCATGGGATTTCCCAGGCAAGAATACTGGAGTGGGTTGCCATTTTCTTCTCTAGGGGAGCTTTCCCACCCAGGGATTGAAGCTGAGGCTCCTGCGGCATCTCCTGCATTGCAGGAAGATTCTTTATCGCTGAGCCACTGGGAAAGCCCCATTAGTACCATAACTCTAGATTATATGTCCCATAGGATTAGACTTTAAAATGATGTGTTAATGATCTAGTTTGTGAGAGGGAGTCTAGTCATTTAGATATAATTTTAATGTTCTGAGCTTTAGGTTAGTAAATAGAAAAGGACCGTTCTTTATCATCATTTCTTCATTTCTGCCCCCTCCTCACCCATTGTCACTCACCCCCTGTTGTAATACTTGCAGCTATTTTTATAGAGAAGTTAAAATGTGCTAAACACTCCACGTGTTACTTAAAGCCAACAAAAACCCTACAAAATACATAGTACAATTGTTACTATTAATACTGTTATAAATATTATTATCAAGGTCTCCGTGCACAGAATTATATTAAAATAATCTTAAGTTTGTTCATGATCTATATGTATTTATTCATTTATTTAATTATTGATTTTCAATGAAGTCATAAACACCTTTGATCCCACCACCCGAAACAAAATCTAGGACTATAACCTACATCTAATACTTGCTCATCAACCTTCTCCCCTGCTTCTTCCCATTGTGTTGTTCATTTGCTAAGTTGTATCTGACTCTTGCGACTCCATGAACTATGTCCTTCACTTAGGTCATAGAAATGTAAGTACTGGTCCCCACATTTTATGGGTAAGGAATCTGAGACTGCTGAAGGTTAAGAGGTTTGTTTTTTTCTTTAAGATCACTTAGCTAGTCAATGGACTATCTAGGTGTGTCTAATTCTGACATCTCCCCCTAACCTGCTCATGTGGACTCCCAATTGTTTGTCTGCAAGATAGCTGAAAAGTGGTGCTGAATGAAATAAAGTAGATACTGGCACTTAAATATTGGAATAAAGAATAATGACTTAGGAGTTTACTGGTTTGGGCTTTCCAATCCAAACCAGTATCCTGGTGCTATAGGATGATGGCTCCTGCTAAAAAGGGCAGTGAGAAGGGCCAGCCCACCATCAACAGGGTGGTGACCAGTGAATATGCTATCAGCATTCACAGCGCATCCATGAAGTGGGTTTCAAGAAGCCTGTCCCTTGGGCACTCAAAGAAGTACAGAAATTTGCCATGAAGGAAATGGGAACCCCAGATGTGCACATCTATACCAGGCTCAACAAAGACATCTGGGTCAAAGATATAAGGGATGTCCCATATCAGATCTGTGTGCAGTTGTCCAGAAAATGTATTAAAAATGAAGGCTAACCAAACAAGCTCTACATGTTGGTTACTCACATGCCTTTTGCCACTTTCAGAAATCTACAGACAGTTAGTATGGTTGAGATCTAATTGCTGATTGTCCAATTAAGTTACTGAACTGCCAACAAAAAAGAGTATACTGGTTTGGGGGACTTCCCTGGTGGTCCAGAGGTTGAGAATCTGCCTTGCAATGCAGGGGATATGGATTCAATCCCTGGTGAGCCTGTGTGTTCTGGAGCCTGTGCATCACAGCTAGAGAGCCCTAGTGCCACAACTAAGACCCAATAGCCAAATAAGTAAATATTTTAAAAAAGAGAGAGTGTACAGGTTCATCTCCAGCTTTGAGCTTTGGTTTTAACCCAGCCCTCTGTAGGTTATTTCATCTCTCAGCTGTCCTATGACTGAGCATATTCCAGTTGGTTTGGGTTTCAAAAACCAAACCAAAAGAATATATAATTAAGGGCAACACTATGTAAATTGCTGAAGCTTGAAAGAGAACTTTTTTTTTTCCTAAATGACCACCTTGTTGCAAATGGCAGTTTTTAAAATGGTTAATTTCAGCAAAAAGGCTTTATTGGTATACTGTAAGAAGAACTCTCTTTTGGTCTTCAATTGATGCGGGCGGATGTGCAGTCTGATGTTCTCTGGAAGAGTATACATAGATTTATACTTGGTTGTTTTATTCTGCTAGTATATTGCACTACAGATGAGAACACACATGCATACACACACATTCCTCCTGTAATTCTATACAATATAGAAATGCAAAGTTAAAGACAGAGGCTAATTAGTGCGACTTTAAGAAACCTTACAGCACAATGTGTGCCCAGATACCCAGAATATCAATACAACTGAAAGTACATCTGTTGGATATCACAGGGGTTTGTCTTCAGAGAATTATTTCCTTTTCGGCTTTAATGGAGAAGAATGTCAAATATGATACTGGGACACTGACATTCCTTAACAACAGACTTAAACAGGAAAGAAAGAGTGAACAACCGGGCATCAAGTGTGATGAATGAGGAAGCTGTTATTATAACAAAGGGAAGAAAAGGTCTCTGTTCATAATGCCAAGTGTGTGCAGCGCAAAGATCAGGATATTAGGTAAGATTTATGTAAATAATTTATTGAACTATATTTCCAGCTTTATAAGAGAAATAATGTTACCAAAATAAAGCATGTCAGCATCTTGTCTGAGGTGCTTTACCTAATTCCCAATTGTATTAGGTGGGGGTTTTTTGTTTGTTTGCACTAACTTAATTGTTCAGTACTTAGAACAAATGTAAACTGTTCAATATGTTCTACATGCGGTGTTGTTCACCACACCCAGCCTAGGGATTAACCGCATGATATATTTAGTATCTATTTGGCTGATACAATGTTTTCAAAATTTGCATTGATACATGTTGCTGCTGCTGCTACTGTTGCTAAGTCAGTTCAGTCCTGTCGGACTCTGTGTGACCCCATAGACGGCAGCCCACCAGGCTCCCCCATCCCTGGGATTCTCCAGGCAAGAACACTGAAGTGGGTTGCTATTTCCTTCTCCAATGCGTGAAGGTGAAAAGTGAAAGTGAAGTTGCTCAGTAGTATCCAACTCTTAGCGACCCCATGGACTGCAGCCCACCAGGCTCTTCCATCCATGGGATTTTCCAGGCGAGAGTACTGGAGTGGGGTGCCATTGCCTTCTCCGTGATACATGTTACTGTTTCCTTTTTATCAGTGATAGGAATCCATCTTTTCCCCTTGGATTCCAGTTAGCTAAATTGACTGCCTATGAGGTCAAAATGCCAAGAATTTTCTAACTTCTTTCTTATAGTATTTTTTTGCCCCCAAATAAAAGAATGCATGAAAATTTCCTCTACTGTGTTCCAGTGTGAGTCTCAGTTTGTTTCCAATGGGAAGACTCTCTTTGGGCAGAATATTTCCGATAGAGCACTGAGCAGATTATCAGTTGACTCAGCACCTCCTGTACCACCAAGCACAAGACCAGAAGAAACGAGATTTATTTCTGCCCTCAGACTTAAACAGAGCTCAGGGTCTATACTGTGCCTTTTTTCAAGCACCATTTCCCCTCTGAACTACACAACACATCCTCAGCTCTTCCCAGGCTGGTACTTAACTAGTACCGTTCTAGATGCTTGCAAGAGAAGTTACTTCATTTCTTACAATGGAGATCTTAGGGACTAATTCTCTCTCTGAACCTGCGTTCAGAAGGTCTTGGATTTGGATAGGAAAGGGGAGGTAAATAGTAAATAAGTACATACACAAGTAATGTTATAATTGTGAAAAGAATTGTGAGAGACTGCGATAGGTAGACCCTTGGCCAACGTTATGGTGAGGTAGGGTAGCTTTTCATTAAAGCAATTTCCCTAGTTAAACTGTTCTAATTTTTAATTTTAATGGCAATTTTCTAATTCTACAAGTAGTATTTTTAAAGTGTTTTTTTTTTTAATTAAAAAACTGAAAAAGTTAGAAAATATAAAGAAAAAAAGATCGCCTTAATCCAATTCAGAGAGGAAAAAAATCCCCCAGTGTGTTTGCTACGTATCTATATGACATTGAGAGAAGGCAATGGCACCCCACTCCAGTGCTCTTGCCTGGAGAATCCCAGGGACGGGGGAGCCTGGTGGGCTGCCGTCTCTGGGGTCGCAGAGTCGGACACGACTGAAGTGACTTAGCAGCAGATGACAGTGAACTTGTCTGTAGTCAGTTTTGTCACTGCCTTTTTTCATGGTTTCCTTTTTTGCTTTTATTTTTCAATAGCTTTCCCCTTCTGCTACCTCTCAAATCATTGTTAAGAATATTTAGGTCTTTCCAAATTCTTTTGTGATTTCATTTTCTCTTGCTTTAAACTCTAATGCAGGCAGTTTAATTTTTCTCTGAATAGCCAGTTGTTCCAACCCTATTTGTTGATCTTTTTTCTCACTAACTTGAGATGCTTTCTTTATAATATTCATGTATATTTGTGCATCTGTTCCTGAATACTTCTTTTTTCCACTAACAATTCTTCTGGTATCACCTGTTTTTACTAGAATTGCTTTAGACTACATTTTGAGAATCGATCACTCATGTGCAGCCCACGCTGCACACAGTTAATGTGTTATGCTTCACATTTTTGAAAAAGGAGTGTCTACATAAATTATTTGGAATTACTCTGCATGGGAGATATTTATCTCCCTATTTATTTCCTTATGTAGTTGTCTATGTCAGTGAGACTTATGTGTGTTTATTTGATATTTTGGGTTATAATCCAATATTAATTTATTTATTTTATTGCTCAAATTATTCCAGCCTTGACTGTTGGCAGATCTTTCAGTTGGCTCCTGTGTCTTTTTGACACACCCCTATCAATTTGGTTTCTGTAGTTTGGGGTGTGTGTGTGTAGCACTTTGTTATTTTCTAGCACTGTTAAGATGCTCCAGGCTCATCTTGCATGTCCCCTAACTCAGCCCTAGAATGGGCCATTGGTCCACATATTTCTAACTCTTCAGTTGGAGAATAATACTGGGAACAGAGATTGATCTGGGCACCCACTGTCATTCTTTGACTTTTGATCTTTCTGTAGCCTTAGGTTTAGATATATATTCTGTAAATGTCATATACCTAATTTTTTTTAAATTTAGTTTTATGATCTTGGTCTTTGAGTTACAGAGTCTAGACTATTTATATTTCCTGTGTTTGTTCATTTTACGGCTCATTTTATAGTACTACTAATTTGTCTTATTTCTGTTTTTTGTTTGTTTTTAATGGTTGTATTCTTTTTTCCTCCTTTACTGTCTTCTTTTATATTGATTAATTTTGCTCAGGTTCCTTCTGTCTCATTCTATTTTTCTCTTTGCTTGTTTGAAAATTATATACTCTGTATATACTTTTAGTGGTTACCTCAGGTATTTTACTTGCATTTACCTCAGCAAAATCTGAGGTTAATCAACATCTTTACCTCATTCCCAAACAATACAAGCACCTTTAAGATGCTTCAAATGTGATTACTACCTCTCACATCATAATCTGTTGTTAAGTCATATTTAAATTCCAGCATATTTTCCTCCCAACAAAGTAAGCATTCTATTTGGTTGTACACATTCAGTGTTTGCTTAGTTTTGTCCATATAACTTTCTTTCTACAAACCTTGGAACCAATTTGTGGATATCTGCAAAATAATTTGCTGGAAATTTTACTAGGACTGCACTGAATCTGTATATCTGATTAGGAAGAACTGATATTTTGACAATATTAAGTTGCACAGAGGCAGACACAACTGAAGTGACTTAGCAGCAGTAGCAGCAGCAAGTCTTCCTATTCACGAAAATTGAATTTATCTCCCTTTATCTAGAACTTATTTAATTTCTTACATGAGAGTTCTGTCCGTGTTCCTTACATGGGCTTAAAGCATATTTTGTTAGATTTATACTTCAGTATTTCACTTTGGGGTCTTGAGTGTGAATAGTATTATGTTTTAAATGTCAAGTTTCAGTTGTTCCTTTCTAGGATATAGAAAACAATTGACATAGATATATTGACTTTGTATCCTGCAGCCTTACTATGGCAATTTTCTAATTATACAAGTAGTATTTTTAAAGTGTTTTTTTTTTAATTAAAAAAACTGAAAAAGTTAGAAAATATAAAGAAGAAAAAAGAAGTTCCCCTCTCACCCACCCCCACCCCCCACTTTGGCGTCTTCCAAAATCTTGTCTTTGCCTTTGCTTTTTCTGCAGTTTGAATACACGCCATGGTGTAGATTTTTGGTGTGTGTCTTACTTGGTGTTATCAGAGCTGCTCAGATCTGTGGTTCGGTGTCTGTCATCAGTTCTGGAAACTCTTAGTCATTATTGCTTCAGATATTTCTTCTGCTCTGTTCTCCCTTTCTTCTTATTCTCATTATGCATAGGTTACACCTTTTGTAATTGTTCCACAGTTCTTGGATATTCTGCCCTGTTTTTTTGTTTGTTTGTTTGTTTTACATATTGTATTCAGTTTGGGACGTTTCTACTAACATTTCTTCAAGATCACTGATTCTTTCCTCAGTTACGTCTAGTCTGTTGACAAGTCCATCATAAGCATTCTTCATTTCTGTCATGGTGTTTTTTATTTCTAAGCATTTCCTTTTGACTTGTTCCTTGAGTTTCCACCTCTCTGCTTACATTAAAGCCTCTGTTCCTGCATCATGTCCACTTTTTGTTTATTACAGTTCTTAGCATACTAATCATAGTTTTAAATTCCCAGCCTTTTCATTCCAACATCTCTGCTATATCTGAATTTCATTCGATACATGCTTTGCCTTTCTCTCTCTCTCTCTTTTTTTTTTTTTTGAAAGCCAAACAGGATGTAGTGGATAAAAGGAACTGAGGTAAATAGGCCTTTGGTGTGAGGTTTTCTGGGTTAAGCTGTGTTTACTATTTGCTAGGTGTCAAAAAATTGCCCCCTGGTGTTCTTGTTTTTATCTCTGCTGCATTCCTTCAGTTTCCCTAGAGACGACTTCTTAAATGAGATCTAAGACGCACAGTTCTTTCCATTGTATCCCCCTGTTATTTTATAGTAGAGCTATTGATGATGGGGGAAAGGTATTGCAGAAGAGGAAGCATTCTGTAGTCCTATGATCACATCTCAGTCTTTTTAAAAATTTTTTGAGAAGAAATATTATCTTTATTTGAAAATTAAATGTTACATGTTATAACCCCTAAATATAAAAATTTCAACATAAAATGATTGAAAGATTTGATAATTAACAATATCTAACTAAAATAAAATTAGAAAAATGTACTTAGGAATAAATACAACAGAAAGTAATGGGATCTATGTGAAGAAAACTGTACTTTTTTATTGAAAGATATAAAACTTTATGAAATAAAATAATATCTAAGTTAATGTAAAGACAGTTATAGTCTGGAGATAACTCAAAGTCATAAAGATATCACTTTTTCCAAAATTAATTATGAATGTAATAATATTCCAGTCATACATTGAGTGATATATAATGTTTTTGTAACTAATAAATTCAAAGTTGTATAAAAGAAAAAAAATGACTGAAAATTACCATGAAAAAATTACAAAAAAGAATTATCAAAAAAATTGAAAAAGAATAATGAGGAGTTTGTTTCTTTCTCTAATATTAAAACATATTTAAGGGAATGTTAAAATTATATGCTTTGCGGGTTTCAGCCTTTTAATGAGCCTGTGACACTGACCTGTGATCTTTACAAGCGCGTCTCAGTTGTTTTGTGTACTTTCTTTTGTGGACATAGGAAGGCTAGAATTCAATGTCATTTGTTCTTTCTCTTCACCCACATTAGTTAGACCCTAAAACCCCCATTAGTTAAGCTCTGGTAGAATACTTTCTGTTGAAGGCAGGCCTTGTTAGAAGAAGAACAGAATTATCTGGGCTCACTTCACAATGGCTGCTTTTTGTCAGAAATAGGAGGAAATTTTTCTCCAGTCTTCCCTGAGAGAATCCGGTGAGACTTTTGGAGGTAGACTCACAGAAGAGCTATGTGCCGCTAATACTGAATCTCTTGGAATTTTTAAAGATGTTTTTTCACTTGCATGATTTTTGGCTGTGTTGGCTTTTAGCTGCAGCGCTCAGGATCATCAGTGTGGCTCACAAGCTTCTTTCTGGTAGTGGCAAGTGGGCTTAGATGCCCCTTGGCATGTGGAACCTTAGTGCTCTGACCAGGGATCAAACCCATGTCCCCTGCATTGGAAAACAGATTCTTAACTACTGGACCACTAGGGAAGTGCCCCCCGCTAACCCTCGAATTTTTAACTCTTGAACTTCTCCACGCTGAGTCTCCAGTAATTCATCAATTACTGATAAGGTTTTCCTCTCCTGATAGTAGCTCTTCTGGAAGCTTCTGCTCCTGTAAGTTGTATTCTCTACATATGTCTGTCTCTCTAGTTTTGAGGAGCAGCAGTTGTTCTGTGACCTTATTTCTCTCGTTAGAAGAATTGTTGCTTTTCAGTTTGTTCCGCTTTTTTCTTGTGAAGACAGGGGTGATGATTTTCAAGCTCCATGCACACTGGACCACAGACTGGAAGTTCTTTGCATTCCTTTTTCTGTGCGCTTTTTTATTTTTCACTGTGCCTTATTCATATTTTAAAGAGTTTGGGATGACCTACAAAACTGATTGTGTGCATGTTATTTAAATGGAAATTAGATATCAAAGCTATGAAAAGAATGAAACAAGAATGCAATTTGTATTGGCTGTTGTAGTTACTATGCCTGAATGTTACACTGGGCCAAGAATTTCCTGGTAGTGAAATCAAAAGAGAGAAATATCCGAAGTTACGTAGTTATCTTTCCTTGCCAAGTGAGCATACCAGTTTTTGAGTTAAGACAACGTCTCCTGCTTCAAAATTCTAAGGTAAATCTACCACATGGAATAAACAAGTAGACATTGAGCAGTAGACATATAACAGAAACAGAAAATGTTTCATCCATTGTTCACAGATGCATTTTTTCCCCATATTTTGTTTTATATTGCCCTTTCTATGAAGGTCAATAGTGGTCTTCCAGTGAAGATCAACATTAATGTTTGACTCCATGAAGGCAATTCTGAGAGTGTCTACTTTAATATGCTCTAAATGAATATTAATATAAGATGGCACCAGGCTGGAACCTTTACAATCTTAAGGAATGAATGGATGGCCTGAGAATCTGTCTTCATTAAATATAACTTTTCTCAATGGGGCTTTAGAACTTGTTATGTTAGCTGGGGCCCAATAAAGATACCACTTTTTCCTAACTACACTCTGAAATGACTGAAAAAATAGATCAGTTAGCAGATGGAGGTCACATATATCACCTTCATTACTCATAAGGCTGATTTTGGACAATGTGGCTTCTAAGTGTGGCCAAGGACACTCCCCACTAGTGCACCCCAGAAACAGACCCTTGTATCCACAGGATGTCCAGCAACACTGGACCAGTGAAGATCTTCACAAAGGAAAAGATTTTCTCTTTCCCCAAGTGAAAGTGGAGAAATTAGGCCTGTGCATACCTGCTTCTGAGAAGGCAATGGCACCCCAGTACTCTTGCCTGGAAAATCCCATGGATGGGGGAGCCTGGTGGGCTGCAGTCCATGGGATCTCAAAGAGTCGGACACGACTGAGCGACTTCACTTTCACTTTTCACTTTCACTTTTCACTTTCATGCATTGGAGAAGGAAATGGCAACCCACTCCGGTGTTCTTGCCTGGAGAATCCCCGGGACGGGGGAGTGTGGTGGGCTGCCATCTAGGGGGTCACACAGTGTCGGACACGACTGAAGTGACTTAACAGCAGCAGCAGCAGCATACCCACATCTGACTTCCGAAGTCCCCAGTCAGATTAACTCATGGGGGTGGAGAGAAGTCAAAATATTTAGTTACTGGGATTCTTTCCCAAGAAAGGAAGCATGAAGACCAGGGAAGAAGCATTCACAAAAGTGGTATCTGGAAGGTGATTCAAGGCTTTTCTCTCTGTCAAAAGCTTTAAAGCCGTGGCTGTTGATTTAAGACATATTCATAGGGACTCCACTGGCAGTCTAGTGGTTAAGACTTCGCCTTCTAATGCAGAGGGTGCAGGTTTGATCCCTGGTTAGGGAACTAAGATCCCACCTGCCTTGAGGCCAAAACCAAAACATAAAACAGAAGCAATATTGTAACAAATTTAGTTAAGACTTTAAAGATGGTCCACATCAAAAAAGGAAGAAAAAAATAAACCTATTCCTAATAGCAGTAACGGGTGATGTTACATCTGCATTTCTGTTATGAAAGTTGAGAGATTTAAGAAGCTGATCACTCAGATGGATGCTCACCATGGCTTGAGCTGGCAGACAGGGTTACCTATGAGCAAAGTCAAAATCCTCCTCAGAAAGCACTGACAGGTGCTTGACTGGGACTTGCCACGTCTACACCATGGCGCATGAACAAAGTGACTTTGGCCTGGAAGACATGGTATCGCCTGGTTTTAGAGTTGTATCAAAAGGTCAGTCATGCCCAGGCAAATGCCAGGTTCTAAGCAGCATAAGCTCTTGGTATGAACGCTGCCCTGCACTCGCTGAAAAATGTACCCACCCCCACCCAACTAGGTAACTAACACAGATTGCCTGAATCAAGTGAATGGGGAATTTTTAGCATTCTGAAATAAAATTCACTTTAGGGATTGTTGGAGGTTTGTGGTAAGAAGGAAAAGATGAGAAATTGAGATAAAAGACGTTCAGCGGAAAAATAGATGTATGTATAGGGTCTCCTTTCTAATTTGCTGCCAAAATATTAACCAAACTGTATCTTATTAAGCAACTCAGTAATTTGATGAGTTAGCCTAATTAACCACTAACAGTTAAGTTTTAGAGACAGAACAGTACCATAAACAAGCATTGGGAACTGTGTGCAGTAAGTGGTTGGAGCTGTTTCAGAGTTAAACTTCAGCTGGGTTGCCCAGAGCAGAATTTCCACCTTGTGCAGTTTCCTTCCAAGGGTTCCACTGGGAGCTTAATACGAGCAGCTGAAAAGTGTGCGTAACTGTTAGCACTTCCATTTCTCTCAGCAAAGGGATTTAATTAAACTCAGTTATACACATAATTCACACATCTATGATTGTTCTTTCTAAGCCCCTTTCAATATTGCTTTGGCTGCTAATTGCAGCTTGCTTGGAGTAGAGGGGAAAGACTTATGCAGGATAAATATATTCAGTATTTTTGTCTTTGTTTAATAAAGATGGAGCTGATAAACACATCTAGTAATTAGGGGAGACTGTATGTATGCCCTGGAAGAAAGGAATTTGGATGATGATAATTTCATAAAGTTAGTGAGAGTCATTATTATATACCCAGGACAAATTGAATTCTTTTTCTTCCTGTTTGTTGGAGATGTCATGTTACAGTGTTTCAGAATCTGCATTGATTTAAATTAGACTGAATGCTAAGTTCTTCACTGAGCAAATGCATTACAAATGAAAGAAGAGAACTGGCAATTTCTGCTGAATTTCAGTTATCTATAGGCACTCCTCACTGACTCCAAACCTATAGGCAGGTAGGTACCTGCTTACCTAAAGTCAGATTTCAGACCACTCATCTACTTAAAAACTATTGATAGCTCTCTACTGTCCACAGAATAACTCCTGTAAAAGCAAATTTAGTGAAAGAATTCAAGACCTTCTGTAATTTAGCCTGATTCTAATTGTCTAGAGACTAAACACTCATATTAGTATAGTCATATTAATCTTGGCTTTTCTTCACACCCTGCATTTCCCCTTGTTTGCTGTTGTTTGTTTAACAAACAAACTGCTATGCTGTATAGCCCAGTGATTATAAGCACAGCCTCTGTGTTTCAGACTTTGTTCTACTGCTTAGTAGTTGAGCAATCTTGGACAAGTATTTTAACCTATCAGTGCCTCAGTGTATGCATCAATAAAATGGAGCTAATATCTCCTAGTGTCCCCATGAGAATTAAGTGGAATATTACATGTAAACACCTTAGAATATTGCTTGGCTCATAGTAAGTGTGCCATAAGTATTAGCTCTGATGATCATGGTGATAATGATGGTCACAGTGATGGTGGTGTATTTAAAATTTTGCTCATTCTAGGTCAATTCAAATTCTGTCTTCTCTAAGAAGCCATCCCTCACTTCCCCATATTTCTAGTTTGTATTTAAGTGGACATACATGTTGAAGAGTGATGGTAAATGAGAGAACCTAAGTAGTACTAACTAGCTTTATGAAGAAACTGAGTTTTGACTGACATTTTTGAATGCAGTGATCATTAATGTAAGTTAATAGGGAGAGAAATGGTCCATCTGAATGAAGAGGAGGAAGAGGTGATGTAAGAAAGGGAAAAGCAGTGTTTATGTGGAAATGTCATGGGTTCTTATTTGGGTATACATGAAGTCATCAAGGGAAGATGTGACTCTGATGCTGGAGAAAGGAGATGGCAATGTTTGTCAGTCTTAACTATGGGTCTGCCAGGCAAGTCCCACTCATACACATTTGACTCAACAATTTCTCAAGTAAAAAGGCTTCATTTCTGGGATTTCCCTGGAGGTCCATTGCACTTTCACTGCAGGGAGCATGGGTTCAATCCCTGGTCGGGCAACTAAAATCCCACATGCCTGCGAGGCGGCAAGCAGGGTGGAAGCCCAGTGGATGAGGGCTGGACTGGGAGAGAAGGGGGAAAAATAGAGAAATGACAAAAGTCATGAGATCGCTACCCAGATGAGGCTTTAGGCTCCGAGGAAACGCCCCTTATTACTCCCAGAAATCTTTTTAGGATATTTGCTGCGGGATATATTATTACCCTAATCCATTTCCCACTCAAACAATTATTATTTTGCCAAGAAGAGTAAAACACCACTGAACATAAAGGTCATATTTACAGAAGCTCAAGCTTGAAAACCAAACAAAACAGATTGCTTGTTCACCTCTAATTCATACCAGTAGCATCTGAGACTGCCTGGTTACAAAAGGCCTTCTTAACAGTTAAAAAGAGCCGGGAGACGCACCCATTGCAGAATCCATTTATGAGTCCATGGGCGGGTAGAAAGCCATCATTAAATCCTGCTCAGTCCCTGGCAGCTCCACTTACTAGGTGGATGAGCTCTGCAGCAACCTTGTTCTCAGCTTTGTATTGTGAATAGTACATTTTAAAATGAATATTTAGTGCTTAGAGCGCTGCTTCAAAAAAATCTGTATTCTAATTAAAATTAGCTATTGAGAAAAGAGGTAGCAGCTTGCAGATTTGCAAAAAAGCTATCAAAGACTATGTATATAACACACACACACATATGTTATTTAAAAGATAGTGCAAAGACTCTATTGGGGAAGGAGTAAGTAAAGATGGAATCACAATTTGATCATCAAGATTACATCTTTTAAGTCATCCTGCAAATCAGCTCACATCTTCTTGGGGAAAATCAGGATGAACTACAAACATTGGTGTTTTGTTTTATGTTGTTTCTTTTAAGTGGTGTTTCTGAGGTGATTTGCCATCAAAAAGAACTGAGGTGGGAACCTGCCTTTGAAGACGGGGATACCGTGCTGGTGGAGAAGAGGAGACCTGGGCTAAGGCAGGACATTGAGGTCCACCCGGTGTTTATGCCAAGAAATGCTGTCTGGGAACAGCTGGGATTCTGACTACTGCTCGGTCAGTGCAGCTTCCTCTTTCCCTTCCCTGGCTCGTGACTCACAGCACAAACTGACCCTGGAGGATTTTTTTCAAAGTATTAAAATGATACTACTAAGCCCTTGTTTATGACTGCTGGGGATGCTGGGGAACCAGCTTTGGGGAATGAGTTGGAACCAGGGATGATGCTGGAAGAAGCAGGGACCACTGTGGATCCTGCTGGGAACCAGGCTGCAGGGCCCCCTCTATGCCCTCAGTGCCCCACCCCCTAACACTGCTGGCCCAGTGTTGCTGTCCCCTGGGCCGGATGGGCTGTCTTGCACTTGATTCATGTCTGGAGTGGCTCTGTTTTGATCTGCTTCTAAGGAGACTGAGAACATGGAGATCTCGACTTTCCAGCCATGTTTCCCTCATGATGCTCACAAGGTAGGGAATTCCTTGTCCAGAGGAATTCTGATGCTGGACTGTAAAAAAAGACAAAACACAATGACAACCCTCCCCAAATGTCCCGCAGCACATCAGGCTTAAGATGCAGTTAATCAGTTACTTGCTGCCGAACTCAAAATACAGCAAAAGTTCCCATCAAACTGTGCTCAAACCTTGTGGTTGCTGGTAAAGAAAAAAACCCCAATCTACAGACAGAAAGGACGAGTCCTTTCCTTCATTCTGCACTGATGTTCGAGAAGTTGTGTGCCTTCACGCTAATAAGTAACACTTGAGCTTTTGTTTTTGGCCACTTCATTTCGTGGGTGACTGTGGATCCAGGTCCACCAACAGCTATGCCCTCTTGTTGACTATTGTTGCCTCGAGGGAGGGCGCACCCTCCCACACCCTGCAAATCAACCTCTAAGCAAGTTCCACTCTGTTCTTACTGCAAAGGAGAAGCTAATTAAACGGCTAAACTAAAAGACCATAGATGTTTTCTTCCATCCCCCCATTCTGTAGAACAGACACATGGATGTTTGCATGATTTGCAACAGAGAGAAACCCTTCACCAGAAGAGCCAGCTAAGCATTGCCCCAGAGTCAGCCAACCTATGTACAGTGCGGGAAATGAGGACATGCTAAATAAATCTGGAGTGTTCTAAACTGCATCTATGCACGTCTCGTAAAGATTTACATAGAAGAAAGGGAAAATAAAGAAAAAGTGTGACGCTGGAGAAAGGAACTGTTTAAGCCGTCTGGCATTTGATACCGTGGATGATATCTGGCCAAGGGTATTTGTCATAGAGATTTTTAAATGAAAGTGCGTATCTGGCAACCTTCCCATGATTTGTGGAATGTATCTATAGAGCACTGTCTCCTCACTGGGTGGTCAGCCCACTCTTCTAAACTTTCACTTGGCAGTTGATTTTTTAACAAAATCTAAGTCCCAGAAAGGCCTCCCAGACCTTTCACGTGTTTTTCTCCTTGCGGCTGCTCACAGCTGACTCACGTCAGCGGTCACTTAAAGTCTGTTTTCCTTGTTGTTTACTGAAACGTAGGAGATGTGTCTCGCAGATGGCAGATTGTTTTAATATTTGCTTATAACAAGTCATGTCAGTCTGTTTGCACTTCAGATATCCTGAGTGCCAGTTGAGCTAGAGAAGGGTTAACTCTTAGGGTGAGACGTCTTTATGATACTTTAGGGAAGAAAAAAATATTTGTATATATATGTACACATACATGCACAAATAAACATTGTGTGTGTGTATATATATATAATGACCTTAAGAAAACCCGTGCTTTCAAAAAAGAGGAAGTGTGCTTTTCAGAACCCAGCAGTCAGGAGATAAAACTAGAATAATTCAGTTTAGCTACTAGGCCTGGGGTTCCTCAACAGATGTGATAACAGAATGTAAATATTGATATCCAGCTGTCAGCCCATTGGCCTTCCTCACAGAGGTTAGGTGAACTTGGCTTCCCTCGCTGAGAGTTAGCTAAGGACCGGCAGGAAATTCAGACGAGAATATATTTATCAGATTTTTCCTTCTAAGTTTGAGGCTTAAAAAAAAACACTGCAGAGGAAATACAGCGCTTCCTCTCCTACAGGTCTTGCTTGCTCACTCTTACCTTTCCCGTCTGTCACATTTCCAAGGGACCAAGTGCTTGAATCCTTCTGAGTGCTTTTCTAATAGGTTAAATTAGACCTGGGTGGGCAGTACCTGACCTGACTTAGCTATAAGGCACAGAGCTTGACCTTTAGAGCTGCGTGCTCGCCACCAGCCTCCTCACCTCCCCCAGGGTTTCCCTGCCTTTGCTGTCACCTTATAGGGTCTGCCTCCTCGTTTTACAGCCTGAGTAAAGAAACAGCCAATCCCATAATGGCATCTGTATTTAACGCTCTCCAGGACTTTCCTGGTGGCCCTGTGGTTAAGAATCTGCCTTCCAATGCAGGGAATGCAGGTTTGATCTTGGTCAGGGAACTAAGATCCCACATGCTGCAGGGCAACTAGGCCCGCTAGCCACAAGAGAAGCCAGCATATGCCACAACTAGAGAAAAGCCCGCACGCCACAAAAAAGACCAGCACAAACAAAATTTTAAAATAAACAGTAAAACTCTTTCACTGGGACCCACTGCTTAGTGGAGTCTTTTCATTTGGTTTGCGCTCTGATAATTATGACCAACCTAAGTAGGATATTGAAAAGCAGAGACATTACTTTGCCAACAAAGGTCCATCTAGTCAAGGTTATGGTTTTTCCAGGGGTCATGTATGGATGTGAGAGTTGGACTGTGAAGAAGGCTGAGTGCTGAAAAATTGATGCTTTTGAACTGTGGTGTTGGAGAAGACTCTTGAGAGTCCCTTGGACTGCAAGGAGATCCAACCAGTCCATTCTGAAGGAGATCAGCCCTGGGTGTTCTTTGGAGGGAATGATGCTAAAGCTGAAGCTCCAGTACTTCGGCCACCTCACGTGAAGAGTTGACTTATTGGAAAAGACTCTGATGCTGGGAGGAATTGGGGGCAGGAGGAGAAGGGGACGACAGAGGATGAGATGGCTGGATGGCATCACTGACTCGATGGACGTGAGTCTGAGCAAACTCCGGGAGATGGTGATGGACAGGGAGGCCTGGCGTGCTGCGATTCATGGGGTCACAAAGAGCTGGACATGACTGAGTGACTGAACTGAACTGAACTGAATACACAGATAAAGAAAACATCAGGTAGTGTTAAGAGGTAATAAAACAGGATAGAGGGAGAAAAATGACCGGGGCTGCTTTATCTAGGGTCAGGAAGTACCTTGCCAAGAAGGTGACATTTTCAGAGATCTAAGTGAAAAGATGTGACCAGCTTTGTGTGGATCTGAAAGAAGATAAGCCTGGGAGGTAGGAATAGCAAAACCCCTGAAAACAGCTGTTTAGAGAACATTGGAGCCTGGGGAAAGGAAGAACTGGGATCCACCAGGCAGTGGTGGAGCCTTGAAGTCTATGTAGATCTTCTGTCATCATGAGGGTAGAGTTTTAAATAGGGGGGATTTATATAATCTGGGGTACAATTTAAAAAACAAATCTCCTTGGTTGCTATGTAGAGAATGAATAACGTACATGTAGGCAGAAGGAGTGGAAGCAATGAACCTGCCTGTCACAGCAGTCCAGGAAAAAGATGGTGCTGGCTTAAGAAGTATCAGTGCAGTAGGGACAATGCGCTGGATTTGAGATGTGGTTTGGAGGTAGAGTTGACAGACCTCACTGATGAGTTGGAGGTGAGGGAGAGGACTACATGATGATGGAGGGGTTTTGGGCTTGAACAACTGGGGAGATGGAAATGCCATCTTTTAAGGTCAGAAAGATTCGAGAAAGAGCAGATCTATAGAGGAGGACACAAAGATTTGTGTCCTGATTTGGCCGTTGGAGCTGTGGGATAACTACCAGAAACCAAAGTGGAGGTGTTAGGCAGGCAATAAGATGTGCTGTCCTACAATTTAGGTCAGGAATTTCATGTCAGATTAGAAACAGAATGTAAGCTTAAAAAGTAAAGTGAAAAATTGCTGAAAGAAAACTATTTTTATAATCTTTGAGTGTTACAAAAATACTGTTTCAAATCATAAAAGACTAACAAATTTGACTATACAATTCTTGAGGTGTTACTGACATATTAAATTAGTTTCAGGTATACAACGTAATGATTTGATAATTCTACATATTGCAAAATCATCACAATAACTTTAGTTAACTTTTGTCACAAGGTTCCCTTTTCTCCATATCCTCAGCAACACTTATTTCTGCCTTTTAAATGATAGCCATTCTGCAGGTCTGATTTTTGTATATTAATTTTATATCCTGCAGATTTACTGAATTCATTTATTGGTTCCAACAGTTTTTTGATGGGGTCTTCAGGGCTTTTATATGTAATATCACGTCATCTGCAAATAGTGACAGATTTACTTCTTCCTGTTTGATTTAGATGCCTTTTACTTCTTTTTCTTGTCTGATTGCTCTGGCAAGAACTTCCAACACTATGTTGAATAAAAGTGGCAAGAGTGGGCATCCTTGTCTTATTCCTTATCTTAGAGGAAATGCTTTCTGTTTTCACCATTGAGTATGTTAGCTGTGAGCTTGTTGTGTATGGCTTTGTTTTGTTGAGGTATGTTCCCTCTGTACTCTGTTGGAAGTTTTTTCTTTATAATCATAAATGGATGCTGAATTTTGTCAAATATTTTTTCTACATCTATTGAGATGATTGTATGATTTTTATTATTTGTTTTGTTAATAAGGTGTGTCACCTTGATTGACTTCTGAATGCTGATCCATCGTTAGTTACATCCCTGGGACAAATCCCACTTGATCATAATGTATGATCCTTTTAATGTATTGTTGAATTCGGTCTGCTAAAATTTTGCTAAGGATTTTTTCATCTCTGTTCATCATGGGTATGGGCTTGTAATTTTTCTTCTGTGACACTCTCATCTGGTTTTGGTATCAGAGTGATGTTTGCCTTGTAAAATGAATTTGGAAGTGTTCCCTCCTTGTCTATTTTTGGAAGACTTTGAAAAAGATTGGCCTTAATTCTTCGAATGCTTCATAGAATTCACTGATGAAGCCATCTGGTTCTGGACTTCTGTTTGTTGGGAGGTTTTTAATTACTGATTCAATTTCCTTACTAGTAATTGATCCATCAATATTTTCTTTTTCTTCATGATTTAGACTTGGTAGATTGTATGTTTCTAGACATTCATCCATTTCTTCTGGATTGTGTAATTTGTAGGGGTATAATTGTTCACAGTAGTTTCTTATGACTTGGGTTTCCCTGATGGCTCAGTGGTAAAGAATCTGCATGCAGAGCAGGAGAAGCAAGTGTGATCGCTAGGTCAGGAAGATCCCCTGGAGAGGGAAATGGCAATTCACTCCAGGCTCCTCTGTCCATGGGATTTCCCAGGCAAGAATACTGGAGTGGGTTATCATTTCCTCCTCCAGGGGATCTTCCCGGGAGACCCAGGGATTCAACCCATGTCTCTTGTGTCTCCTGCACTGGCAGGTGGACTCTTTAGCACGTACCGCCTGGGAAATCCTAGGCAGTAAATAGATCAGTCTTATTTCTTCAACTCATTCAGCCCCTCTATATCTTTTGATTGGAGAATTTAATCCATTTGCATTTGAAGTAATTATTGATAAATATTTACTGCCGTTTAGTTCATTGTTCTCTGGTTGTTTTGTAGTTTCTCTTTTTTCCTTTCTTCTCTTGCCCTGTTCTTTCGTGGTTTGATGACTTTCTCTAGTGGTATGCTCAGATTCCTTTCTTGTTCTCTTTTGCATATCAGCTATAAGCTTTTGCTTTGTGGTTACCACAAGGCTTACATAAAACAACTTTTATTTGTAACAGTCTATTAAATTATTAACTACTTAAGTTTGAATGCATTCTGAAACTCTATGTTTTTACCCCTCCTCCCCTAATTTTTATGCTTTTGATGTCACATTTTACATATTTTTATCTTGTGTATCCCTTAACTATTGTTGTCATAGTCATTTTACTACTTCTGTCTTTTAACTGTCATCCTACTTTATAAGTGAGTAATCCACCACCTTTGCAACATTTTTCTATATATTTACTAAATTTTTCTATATAATTACTTTACTACTGAAGTTTATACTTTTCATATGTTTTCCTGTTACTAATACTACCCGTTCTTTTCAGCTTAAAGAAGTTCCTTGAACATTTCCTGTAAGACTGGTTTTGTGATGAAGAATTCCTTTAGCTTTTGCTTGTCTGAAAATCTCTTTTTCAATACTGAATGACAACATTCCTGGGTAAAGTATACATGATTGCAAGTTTTTCTTTTTTTCTACACTCTGAATGTATCATGCCACATCCTTCTGGTTTATGAGGTTTTTGCTGAAAAAGCTGCTGATAGATTTTGTAAAAAGTTATTTTTCTCTTGCTTCTTTTAATATTCTCCATTTGTCTTTAATTTTTGATATCTTATAATCATGTATTTTGGTGTGGGTCTTTTTGGGTTCATCTTATTTGAAGCTCTCTGCATTTTTTTGCCCTGTTAGAGAAATTTTCAACCATTATTTTTCTTCTCCTTTCTCTTTCTTTTCTCCTTCTGGGGATCGTATAACATGAATGTTGGTTTGTTTGATGTTGTTCCCTATGTCCCTTAAGCTATCTTCACTTTTTTTTCTTTTTGCTAATCTAATTAGGTGAGTTCCAAGGCCCTTCCTTTCTTCTGCTTGATCTAATATGGTGTTGAATTCCTCTAGTATATTTTTCAGTGCAGTTATTGTGTTCTTCAGCTCTTGATTTCTATTTGGTGCTTTCTTGTACTTTTTTATTTCTTTGTTTGTTTTTACTGTGGTTGTCCATTGTTCTTGCAAGTTTAGTGAGCATTTTTATAGCCGTTTCTTCAAACTCTTTACTAGGTGAACTGCTTATCTCCATTTCACAAAGAACTTTTTCTGAGTTTTAATCTTGTTCTTTCATCTGGAACTTATTCCTCCATCTCATTTTCCTTGACTCTCTGCATTGGTTTTCTCTGCATTAGATAAAAGAACTACCTCTCCCAGTCTTTAAGGAGTGGCCTTGTGTAGGAAAGAAGCTTATCATTCAATGTTGTTCTAGCTCTCAAAGGTTAAGATTGTATCTCAAGTCTTGTGATTGTCCAAGCAGCCTCTTTTATTCTTAGTGGCTCCCAATAGTTAAGGAGCCACTTATAATAGTTCACCTCGTGGCTCAGACGGTAAAGCATCTGCCTACAATGCGGGAGACCCGAGTTCAATCCTTGGGTTGGGAAGATCTCCTGGAGAAGGAAATGGCAATCCACTCCAGTATTCTTGCTTGGAAAATCCCATGGACAGAGGAGCCTGGTAGGCTACAGTCCATGGGGTCACAAAGAGTCAGGCACGACTGAGCGATTTCACTTAATAGTTAAGGGTGTGCCAAGATCTGTGAGTGTCCCAAAGGGCAGGGTCTCAATCTGCACCTAGATTCAGGCTGATCGGTAGTCAGACCATCAGACAGGAACTTTTAAAGTATGTAAATGTACATACAGTCCTATGGGACTTCAAGCATCAGTCAGTTCAGTCGCTCAGTTGTGTCTGACTCTGCAACCTGCAGCACGCCAGGCTTCCCTGGCCATCACCAACTCCTGGAGCTCGCTCAAACTTATGTCCATCAAGTTGGTGATGTCATCCAACCATCTCATCCTCTGTCATCCCGTTCTCCTCCTGCCTTCAATCTTTCCCAGCATCAGGGTCTTTTCCAATGAGTCGGCTCTTTGCATCAGGTGGCCAAAGTATTGGAGTTTCAGCTTCAGCCTCAGTCCTTCCAATGAATATTCAGGACTGATTTCCTTTAGGATTGACTGGTTTGGTCTCCTTGCAGCCCAAGGGACTCTCAAGAGGCTTTTCCAACACGACAGTTCAAAAGCACCAATTCTTCAGTGCTCAGCTTTCTTTATAGTCCAATATGACCATAGCATAAACTATAAGGACTTCAAGCATAAGCCCTTCTAATTTTCTTGGCCACCATAGCCAAGCAAATTAGTGATGTTTTCTGAGAGCAGCTGCAAAAAAATCAAGGCCTCAGGAGATACCAGCGGGTTGGCACAAAGCAAAGGGAGAGAAAAAAGATGGTGACTGTTGACCTCTGTCCCCAGAGAGTTCTCCAGCAGGTTCCTCCCTCAGCATGTGTTAAGTTTGGTGCCTGCCTCTCAGGTCAGTGCTTTAAGATAAGTAAATAATCCCCTTTCACGTGAAGTTTGGGCACTGGTCCCTAGGGCAGGTGAGTCAGAGTGCAGGAGCCCTTTAAAGAGCCCTTCTGAGTTCACTGTAGCCTGTGGGTCTTATGGTGGTAAACCCTGATGATTTTCAAAGCTAGATGATTGAGGGACTCATCTCTCAGGTGCAAGTCTTAAAAGCTAGAGTGCCTGATAGAGTGCAAACCCTTTGTTCCTCAGGGAGAAGCTCTAGGATTTGAGTTCCCTTTCAGTGTGGGTCACCATTCCAGGGGTAGGATTTATGGCAAGAATGTATCTCAATCTCTCCTATCCACTTTGATGTGTTTTTGTTTGTGTTTTTCTCATTTGCCTGATGTGTAGGAGTCATTCCACTAGTTTTTCATTTTTTTTGGAGGAAGTCGTTTCATATGTAGCTGTAGATTTGATGTGTCCATGAGTTCAGGATCTTCTGCTGCCACCATCTTGAACCAGAATCTGAAAGATTTCCTTTTGATTTTATAAGAGAGGTTAGTGAAGGAAGGAATCAAATTCATCCTTCAAGGCTACACACCTAGGAAACCAAGGAAAGAATGATGCCAGAGAAATAACATAAAACAGAAAAACCCAGGAAAAGGGATGAGCCTGGCTTTTGACAGGTCAAATTTCAGGTGACAACATTTATCCAGATGACATAAGGTTCTCAGGAAGGTGGAAGCATGAATCTGAAGCTTGGAGATGTCAGAGCCAGAGGCATAGATTTGGGACTGGTCCATAGAGAAGCCATCAAAGCAGATGAGACTGCTTAAGGGACCACAGAGAAGAGCTAGACGAGAACAAGGCAGGTTCTCGAACATTGTTCGCACTGCTGGGTCTGAAGGAGGCAAGCAAACCACTTGAAAAAGAAAAATATTCAGTTTCAATGTGAGGATAACCAGAGTTGATATGTGGCTAGAATAAGCAGAATGCTGAGATCAAAAAGGACATTTAGAAATCACATAGTTCAAACCTTCGTTTTGTAGATGAGGCCGTTGGGTCTCAAAGCAGTTAATTATCCTACCCAAGGTAACAGATACTAAGGTGCACCAACGTGATTTTATCTTTGCGTTTTAGTTGAGTGTTCTTCCAGCTGGGCCAAACCCTGCTATCCTGTCACTTTTCTGATTGTCACATAATTAATCTATAATATGCCAAGTTTAGGCCTTAAAGGCAGGAAACGTATTAAAAAAAACTAAATGAGAAAATCTAAATGCAACCTATTAGAATCCATAAAAAATGGTTCATGATATTATTGTACAAAGTCCAGGATGATCCTGTGAACGATCAATTGGAAAAGTCTAGTAATAAGATAAACGGAAACAGAAAGTACTTTTTATTTTGTAAATACAAATTTATTTTCTCATTATAAACTGGCAGACACTTATTTTTAATAAAATAAATGTAGAAAAGTACACATTAGAAAATAAGTATCATTGATAATTCTACCATCCACAGACAACGACTAATATTTTGGTGATTGTTTTTCTCATGTTGTCTCTATTGGTTTATACAGTTGAAATCATACACGAGAGGCAGTTGGGTTTTTTTTCCTGTTGATCTTGTATAACAAACATTTACTGTGGTTGATGCTCATTTTTTATGATTTCTTTTGTTTGTTTGTTTCTGGATATAATTGATATGTAGCACTGTGTAAGTTTAATGTGTACATGATTGACTTGAAGTGAAGTGAAGTTGCTCAGTCGTGTCCGACTCTTTGTGACCCCATGGACTGTAGCCCACCAGGCTCCTCAGTCCATGCGATTCTCCAGGCAAGAATACTGGAGTGGAGTGCCATCCCCAAGATCTCCAGGGGATCTTCCCAACCCAGGGATCAAACCCTGGTCTCCCGCATTGCAGGCAGACGTTTTAACCTCTGAGCCACCAGGGAAGCCCTGATTGACTTACATACAACATAAAATGATTATCACAATTAGTTTTGTATCATACAGACACAAAATTAAAGAAATAGAATCTTTTTCCTTGCTATGAAAAGTCTTAAGGTTTACTCTAACAGCTTTCGTATGTAACATATAGCGACTTCAGTTATATCTATCATGTCAGATGTTACACCCCTAGCACTTCCTGTGGCTGACACTTTTAAATACCTCCTTATATCTGTTCTTACCTTCTTTATGTATTTATTTATGGCTGTGTCGGGCCTTTGTTGCTGCACTTGGGCTTTCTCTAGTTGCGTCTTGCTGGGGCTACTCTTCGTTTTAGTGTGCAGGTTTCTCATTGCGGTGGCTTTTTTCGTTGCAGAGCATGGACTCTAGGCACTCAGGCTCAACAGTTGTGGCAAATGGGCTTAGCTGCCCCAAGACATGTGCAATCTTCCCAGGCCAGGGGTAGAACCTGTTTCCCCTGCATTGGCAGGTGGATTCTTATTCATTGTGCCACGAGGGA